>NC_050579.1:48421134-48772384 GCF_011100635.1 Trichosurus vulpecula
AAACTTGTTTGTTTGGTTTTTTTTGATCCTGTGGCATAATGCTTTTATATAAAAATCTTTTTTTTAAAGTAATCATCTCCTAATTTCTATGTTTTCTAAAGTCAGATTTTCATGTTTTGGGTTGGATTGAAGTAAAGTGTACTAATGTAGGTTTTTACAAATGGAAGACTAAAGTGAAAAGTTAAGTCAATCATTTATTAAGTGCCTACCTTATATCAGGCACTATGTTAAGCCTGGGGATGGGAGTGGGGAAATACAAGAAGTCCACATTCCAGTGAGGGAAATAGCTTGCAAACTATGTACAAACAAGATACATCCAGGATCAGTTGGAGATGACCATCAGACAGAAGGCACTGGCATGAAAAGGGGCCAGAAAAGAGTTCCTGTAGAAGGTAGAATTTTATACTGAAGGACTTGGAGGAAGCTGGGAGGTGGAGATGTGAGGAAGGAGCATATTCCAGGCATGGGGGACAACCAGTGAAAATACATGGAGTCAGGAGATGGAGTGTTTTACGTGAGGAACACCAAAGAGGCCAGTGTCCTTGATCACAGAAGGTATTGAAGTAAAGCAGGTTACTTACAGTCAGAAGCTACAGAGAGGTCAACGAGGATGAGGATTAAGAAAAGGCCATTAGCATGATGGCAGCTGGAAAGTAGGGACTTGCGTGAGTTCCCCACTAGGTCCCTCCAAAAACCTATAAAAAATGGCTCTGAATAAATTCTAGAGCTGTAGAACCCACGGAATAGAAGAGGGAAGCAGGGCTCCAGCCCAGGACAGCCTGCATGGTCTCTGGGTAAGGTCTATCCCACGTAGCTGGGTGCGGAGGGGAGCAGAGCCCAGCGTGCACTGCACCAAGACCAACCAGACCAGGAGCTGGGCAGAACAGGCCCTAGCACCCTGAATCAGTGAGCTGTTGCAGTTATCAGACTTCTCAACCCACAAACACCAATGACAACAGAGAAGGTTAGTGGGAAAATCTGTGGGGAATGAAAGGAGTCCCTGGTTCAGCCACCATAGGTCGTGCAGCTCTGAGGACAGAAATACAGCTGCATTTGTTTCTGGCCCCAGGCCCACCTTCTGGGAGGAATTAAGTGGCAGATCAGAGCAGGAGTGCAGAGCCTGCTTAAGATCTGAGTCCAGTCCGTGCTGGCAGTTCTTGGGGGAGGAGAAGTGCTGGTGCCACAGAGCTTACTGTGTAGAAGTAGCTCTGAAAACAACAGCACAACCCCTCAAGCTTGGAACAAAGTACTCTTTACTCTACAAGCAGTCATACCCTGACGAAAAACTCAAGGGTCAAGTAGTTGGCTGGGAACATGGCCAGGCAGTGAAAATGGACTCAGATTCAGGCTCAGACTTTGGAATCTTTCGTTGGTGACAAAGAAGACTAAAACATACAGCCAGAAGAAGTCAACAAAGTCAAAGAGCCTACATCAAAAGCCTCCAAGAAAAACATGAACTGGCCTCAGGCCATGGAAGAGCTCAAAAACGATTTGGAAAAGCAAGTTAGAGAAGTAGAGGAAAAATTGGGAAGAGAAATGAGAGTGATGTGGGAAAACCATGAAAAACAAGTCAATGACTTGCTAAAGGAGACGCAAAAAAATACTAAAGAAAACAACACCTTAAAAAATAGACTAACTCAAATGGCAAAAGAGCTCCAAAAAGCCAATGAAGAGAAGGATGCCTTGAAAGGCAGAATTAGCCAAATGGAAAAGGAGGTCCAAAAGACCACTGAAGAAAATACTGCCTTAAAAATTAGACTGGAGCAAGTGGAAGCTAGTGACTTTATAAGAAATCAAGATATTATATATAAAATATATAAGATATTATAAAACAACCAAAGGAATGAAAAAAAAATGGAAGACAATGTGAAATATCTCATTGGAAAAACCACTGTCCTGGAAAATAGATCCAGAAGAGATAAGTTAAAAATTACTGGACTACCTGAAAGTCATGATCAAAAAAATAGCCTAGATATCATCTTTCAAGAAATTATCAAGGAGAACTGCCCTGATATTCTAGAGCCACAGGGCAAAATAGAAATTGAAAGAATCCACAGATTGCCTCCTCAAAAAGATCCCAAAAAGAAAACTCCTAGGAATATTGTCACCAAATTGCAGAACTCCCAGATCAAGGAGAAAATACTGCAAGCAGCCAGAAAGAAACAATTTGAGTATTGTGGAAACACAATCAGAATAATACAAGATCTAGTAGCTTCTACATTAAGGGATTGAAGGGCTTCGAATATGATATTCTGGAGGTCAGTGGAGCTAGGATTAATACCAAGAATCACCTAGCAAGCAAAACTGAGTATCATGCTCCAAGGCAAAATATGGATTTTCAATAAAATAGAGGACTTTCAAGCTTTCTCAGTGAAAAGACCAGAGCTGAATATAAAATTTGACTTTCAAACACAAGAATCAAGAGAAGCATGAAAAGGTAATCAAGAAAGAGAAATCACAAGGGACTTACTAAAGTTGAACTGTTTTGTTTACATTCCTACATGGAAAGATGATATGTATAATTCATGAGACCTCAGTATTGGGGTAGCTGAAGGGAATATATGTATGTGTGTGTATACATATATATGTTTATATATGCATATATATATATATATATAGACAGAGGGCACAGAGTGAGTTGAATATGAAGGGATGATATGTAAAAAAAATAAAATCAAGTAAGGGATGAGAGGAATATATTGAGAGAGGGAGAAAGGGAGAGATAGAATGGGATAAATTATCTCACATAAAAGTGTCAGAAAAAGCAGTTCTGGTGGGAGGGTAGAGGGGGAAGGTGAGGGGGAACGAGTGAATCTTGTTCTCATCGGATTTGACCTGAGGAAGGAATAACATACACACTCAATTGAGTATCTTATCCCACAGGAAAGAAGGAGGAAGGGGATAAAAAAGGGGGGATGATAGAAGGGAGGGCAGATAGGGGGAGGAGGTAATCAAAAGCAAACTCTTTTGAAAAGGGACAGGGTCAAGGGAGAAAATTGGATAAAGGGGGATAGGACAGGAAGGAGCAAAATATAGTCAGTCTCTCACAAAATGAGTATTGTGGAAGGGTTTTGCATAATGTCTTCATAGGGAGGGTGGGTGGAGAAGGAAGAGGGGAGAGAATTTGGAACTCAAAGTTTTAAAAGCAGATATTCAAAAAAAGTGAGATATACAGGCAATGGGGCATAAAAATCTATCTTGCCCTACAAGAAAGTAAGGGAAAAGGGGATGGGGGGGGAGTGAGGTGACAGATGGGAGGGTTGACTGGAGAACAGGACAATCAGAATATATGCCATCTTGGAGTAGGGGGAGGGTAGAAATGGGGAGCAAATTTGTAATTCAAACTCTTGTGAAAATTAATGCTGAAAGCTAAAAATATTAAATAAATAGGAAAAAAAAGAAAGAGAAAAAAATGACAACAACAATAAAAGGCCATTAAGAGATACTTGGTAACTTTGGAAAGAGTGGTTTCAGTTGAATAATGAGGTCTGAAGACAGACTCTTGAGAGTTAAGAAGAGAGTGAGAAGAAAGAGGTGGGGGCTCCTAGTATAGATGACCTTATTGAGGAGTTTAGCCATGAAGGGGGGGAGGAATTTTTGATTGTGGGAGAGATATAGGCAGGTTTGTGAGCAGCAGGGAAGCAGCTATTAGACAAAGAAACTTTGAAGAGAAGGGAGAGAGATGAAATGATAGAGGAAGCAAACTGCTGGAGAACATGGGATCACTTGTGCACATAGACAGGTCTTTCTTGACAAGGAGAAAGCCTACCTCTTCGTGTGAGACAGGAGTGAAAGAGAATAGTGGTGGAAAGCATCTGAGTGATGGGAGATGAGGAGGATGGGAGAAGAGGGAGTTTTTGGCAAATAGCTTTGACTTTTTCAGTAAAATATGAGACAAGGTTCTCAGATAAGGCCTTGGGTGAGGGAAGGGGAAGTGAAGCAATGAGAAGTTGAAGGAGGGCTGCTGTGGTGAGAGGAATACTGAGTTGATGAGGGAATTCTGAAAGGATTGCCATGCCCCAAATGAGATGATGTAGAAGATCCATAGTGGCCTCAGTCAACATGGTTCATGGTTTTCTCCAGCTTCTTTCAGCAGCCTGTGACTAAGAGCAAAGTGGATGGGTTGGAGTAGTCCAAGGCTGGATGTTAACAGAGCAAGATTAGTGATAAGTTAAAGGGGCAAAGGACTGGAGAGAAGAGAAGGTAGAGAAGGTGGCGTGTGATGGGAGCAAAAGAGAGAGACACTCAAAATGATCTAGAAAAATTTGAGCAGAAGAGAAAGCATTCAAAGAGGGAACAAGGATCATGGAAGGCTTCATGGAGAACAGAACATCTGAGCTGAGTTTGGAAGGAAATGAGGCAGAGATGAGGAAGGAAGTGAGGAAGGGCATTTCAGGAATGAGGGCATGTATGAGGGCACAAAAGCAGACAAAAACATATTGAGTTTGGAGAATGACTGGTCACCCAGTTTGGCTGGAATGTATAGTACTAAAATGGAAAGAGGGGGAAATTAGAGCAGAGTGGAGTTATGTTATAGAGGACGAGGCTGAGGAGGTTTTATTTTATATGAAAGGCAATAGGGAGCCACTGAAGGTTTTTTTAAGAGGAAAGTCAATGTTCAGAGCTGAGTGTTAGGAAGATTATTTTGGCAGCTATAATGAAGGAGGGATAGGAGAGAGGGAGGGAGACTAGTGGAAGGTAACAAGGACTGAATTAGGGTAGTAGTAGTAAAAATGGAGAGACAGAGATAGAGATAACAGAGGCAGAATGACAGTGGGCATATACCACCTCACTAATTTCCTCAGGTCCTACTAGAAATTTGATTTTTCCATCAGACAATCAATCAAAAATTGTTTCTTGACATCTCCTTTGTGCAAGGCACTGTGCTAGGCACTGTGGAGAACATAAAGAAGTCTAAGACACTCTCCCCTCAAGCCACTCAACTCGGTCTAGTTGGGAAAATAAAATATAAATACATTTGTACAAAAGATAATCATTCAAAAGAGAAATCTAAGAGATATTATAATGAAATGCATAATCAATTCCCAGATGAATGATAAAGAAAATAAATGCTTTGGGAGTTATTTGGAAGGAGAAGTCACTGTGGTCTACAGTGGTCTGGGAAGGCATCATAGAAGCTCTCCTCCATGTTGAATTGGATCTTTCTAGGGTTTGTGTAGGCAGAGAGAGGTAAGTAGAAGAGTCTAAGCAGGGGAGATAGGAGGTAGAGTTTGTGATGGGAGAACAGTGAGTTGACCACTGTGGTTGAATTGGGAAGTTTGAAAAGATAAGTAGCTAAAAATTAGGATTGATGGATAGGTTGGAGGTAGACTGTTGGAGTGTCTGGAATATCACATGGAGATTAGTCTGGATTTTATCCAGCAGGCAGTTGGGAGTCATCGAATACCTTTGAGTAGGGACTTGATAAAACTGGTGTTCTCTTGTCCCCAGGTCTTCCTGAGCACCAGGAGAGGTGCATGGATACTAAATCGTGTGGGAGATAATGGATATCCTTTTGATATTGTCTTCAATTCCCGATTTAAACACTCTATCATACAGTTCTTAAGCTTATCTGCAAAGAATTCATTTATAGAAAAAAGGATGAACTCAAGGTTTGACCATGAAATGTATGGCCTGAAGCCTATGCACAGGTATGCTCCTAGCCTGTCAAGCAGGAGGTAGGAGCTGAGTGGATGGAATAAAAGCTGAGGGGGCAGAATGAAAAGGCATTCCCAGAAGTAGAATGGTCAGACCATCTGTGCTGCCCAGTTGATAAGTAAACAGTGGATCAGGAAGTAATAAGTAAACAGGGACCAGCTTCTCAATGGCCTTTTCCACTGAGGTGTAATACAGTACCCCAGATGACCTCCTTATTTCTAGATACTCCATTTCCTTTCATGCAGCCCAAAATCAATCACATTAGAGTATGTGTGTGTGTGTGTGTGTGTTTGTATGTGTGTGTATGTATGTTTTGGTAGCTCAATTAACTCACATTACTACAATCCATGAAAATCCCCAGGATTTTTCCACAGTAAACTGCTTTCTTGTCCCATCTTCTCAACATTGCACATTGTATAGTTGATTTTTTTTAGTCTGAGTCGAATATTATCAGCCTGCCCTCCAGGTGGATCCCATAAACGATCTCTAATAATAACCAATGACACTTATATAACATTTTAAAATTTGCAAATCACTTTCCTCTCATTGACCCTGTTTAGAAAGGTAATGCAAGCATTATTATCCCCATTGATAGAGAAGAAAATCAAAAGATTAAGTGATTTGCCCTGGTCACACTGCTGGTAAGTGTCTGAGGTGACATTCAAACCCAGGTTAGTCCTGCACTAGCTCTCTTGTGTCTTTTAAGACTGTTTCTTTGCAGTCTTCCTCTTACTTTCCCCCATTTTATTTTCAAGCTCTAGGCCATCTAGGGGACTCAGTAACTTCATCTTTTCTACTAAGAAGCCCTATTTTATGCCATACTGGTATATTCTTGCTGGACAGATGAAGAGAACAGCACAAACTGTATCCGTGTCCCTGGAGAAGCACTAGAATGTTATTGAAAACCCCTCAACTCAAGCAAAATCCCATCTACCTGCTATTCAATAATCTTTCTCTCTTATGTTCCTTCTCTTCCTTCCCTCCTCTTGTCACCTCCACACAGAGCTCTGAGCCAGCACCCAACAGTCAATGATGATCTGCCCAACAGAATTATTTCTGGCCGAGTGCAAATCAAGGGAAATGTAAAGGAATTCACAGAGACAGCCGCCATCTTTGAAGATGGCACAAGAGAGGATAACATTGATGCCGTCATCTTTGCTACAGGCTATAGCTTTGACTTCCCCTTCCTTGAAGACTCTGTCAGAGTGGTCAAGAATAAGATTTCCCTGTATAAGAGGGTATTCCCCCCTGACCTGGAGAAACCAACACTTGCTATCATTGGCCTGGTCCAGCCACTTGGAGCTATCATGCCCATTTCAGAACTCCAGGGCCGCTGGGCCACACAGGTATTTAAGGGTAAGTGATAACAGGCTTGTGGAAAGGAATCTTATTATACTGATTTCAGCAAGAAATTGTTTGAATTTAATTCTATTTCAGACTCTGCCTATAAGCAGCTAGAAGCTATATGACTCTTTACTGCTTAGCTCAGGAGTTCTTACCCTTTTTTTGTGTCATGGGCCCCTTGCCTTCTCAGAATAATGTTTTTAAATGCATATAATAGAACATGTGGGGTTACAAAGGAAAGCAATTATAATGAAATACTGCTATCAAGATTTTTTTTTAATTCATCAACTTCAGGGTAATAGTCACCTGGCTTAGGTGGTTCTCCCTCACAACATTCTTGCAAAGCAGATCTGTATTATTTAACCAGTGTTACATGTATATAAAAGCAAAGTAGAGGCTTGCTACAAATCCAAAGGGAAACCTGGTTGAGCCAGGAACAAAAGGCCAAAGAATTTAGATCTCCAGTCTTGAATTTTTCCTCTTTCTAGCACTTCTCTTGTTATTATTTTGTTGTTGTTCAGTCGTTTTCGTCATGTCCAACTTTTCATGACCCCATTTGGGGTTCTCTCAGCAAAGATACCAGAGTGGTTCGCCATTTCCTTCTCTCGTTCATTTTACAGATGAGGAAACTGAGGCAAGCAGGGTTGGGTGACTTGCCCAGGGTAGACTCGAACTCACAAAGATGCATCTTCCTGACTCCAGGTGCAGCACTCTATCCACTGTACTACCTAGCCGCACATTTCTTATTATTAAAATCATCACACTGATCATTATCATTGTATTAGTCATGTTTCCTTAAGTCATTTATTGAGAAAATGATTTTGCATCCTTTGTTAAAAACAGGTGATAACAAAATGTCATTAGCATGAAGTCCACATCTCATCATGGCATGAAAGTAGACCTGAGTTCGCAAAAGTCTTTGCTAGAGAGAGCTTAAGGTGGGGTAGGGTCTATGATGCTAGAAAACTGTTTTGTACAGGCCTGGAGGCTATCTGCTTTGCAAGAACCAACCAGGCTAGCTTCACAAAACCTCATCACCTACAGATTTCCTAGGAGGTGTTGCATTCTTCCACCATAGTGATCCCTAATTGGAGCTGAAACAGGTCTTGGCAGGAATATTTAAGAAAAGCCTTCTTCTCTTCCTTCTCCCATCCTCCATGAAGTTGTCTGTGGTAGCAAACAAAAAAGGAGTAGCAGACGGTAGGGAAGAAATTGGGACATTGCCAAGATTGCAGTTATTCCTCTAAATCTGCCAGCAGCAGAATCACATGACGGATCATTTTCCCACCAATGGCATGGACCTGGAAGCCCAGCGTCCTGTTGCACAGGCTGCTTTTTCAAGTGGGTTGATAAAAGAGGAGAGCTTTATATTAGAATAGGGGGGGTCTTAACTTGGGCTTCATGGCTGCGGTTCGTTTTCAGGGAGGTCTCTGAACTTCAATAGGAAAAAATCATATTGTTATTTTCACTCACCTCTAATTAAAATTTAGCATTTCCTTCAATTATTTAAAAACATTATTCTGAAAAGAGGTCTGACTTCACCAGACTGCGAAAGGCAAAAACGGGTTAAGAACACCTGGGTTAGGACAATCCCAATTTCAAATAGATTGTTAGCTTGACTGTCTAGAACCTTACCTCTGAGATAAACCAAATTGTCGATAGGAATAGGGAAACTGTCTAAACATACATGAGAGGGTGCACACTTGAGACCAAGATAGTAGAGAATATGATGAGGGAATATGTCTTCAAAATGCCAGTGAATCTATGAGCAAGTGAAGTTGTCATACTCTCTACACTCTGAAAGGAAATTTGCATCTGAGTGCCTCCCACAGAGTTTTAGCCTTAAGCAGTGGTCAGCCAGGCAGAAGGGAATGCAGCCACCTTGGGAGGGTGGGGAAGCTGGTTAGTGGCCACACCACACTGCGATTTGGAAAATAAAAGGGAAAGGAAATCAGAGAGACAAGGCCTCCCTCCCTGGCAAGCTGCTTGGCTCAGTCCAAGGATCAGACTATACATTCTTCTGCCATGATCTCGAATTCTGACTGTGCTCCTGGCTTGTTGCCAGCAATCCACAAGAACTCTGCCCTGACATTCCCAGGCTGTGTGATCTTGGGTGGGTCATGAATTCTCTGGCCTCAGTTTCTTCCCATACAAAACAGGAACATGATTTGACTGCCTCTTTAACAGGAAAGCATTTAGGAAATTGCAAAACACTGTAAAGGTGGCCTAGTATTCCTCCTTGACTAAGGGCCCAGGGCTATCCGTGTCTAACAAAAGTATACATACCACAGTACCTAGGACCTGGTGCTTTGATGCTGCTTGCTTCAGATGTTTAATTAGAAATATAATGGATAAACCTGTCGAATTCATGTATGTCATATACATACACATGTATACATTTAGTATATACATATGTGTTTATGCATATAGGTGAGAACATATATACATATACACACATAAACATATACACACTTTTCATATATATATACATACATATATATGAATACATACATACATACACACTTTTTTTATGTGCCATTGACAATAAAGGTGGAGTTCAGATGGAGCGAGTGTGGGGTTAGGATTGGGGGAAGGAGGCTTTTAGGTTCCATTACTACTAAATAAACCCTGAATGAAGCATCCTCAGATTTCTGTGTTGCCTTCTCGGATCAGAAGGAAAGCTCACTGGGAATAGGAATTGTTTCATTCCTCCTATCCCCAGAGGCTAGCTTGAGGCCTGGCACACAGCAGGCACTAAACAAGTGCTTGTACATTGACTGAGTCAAAAAACTGGCACTCTCCCTCACATACTGTGAGAAATTCATAACCACATAGAGTGTGTGTCACAAGTGTTCTCATACAGCAAACTCCTAAGGGGTAAAATCTCCATGGTAGATTACTAAGAAATACAGGTTCAGAGCTGAAATGCTTAAAGCCACTTCCTTTAGAATCCTCTTGACTTTTTTCTGACCTTGCCCCCTTGGTCTGTGGGACTTCCATCTCCAAGTGCATGTCCTGTGAGGGGTGCTGTGGCCTTTCACCTGAAGGAGGAGGTTTTAGAAGGTGAGGCTTATTGGTCTCCAGAGGATTTAGGGTCAGACTGGGCTCCTGTTCTCACTGATGTAAAGTCCTATTGTTATTAGGTGGGCTCCTGTAAGGGAGCTGGAGTTTTCTTCTTTGTATTTCCTCTTGAAAACAAATATATTGGTTCACATTTATAGAATATTTTATCAGGGGAAGGGGGGGAAGGAAGTCAGTATGACGTGACTCTCCCAGGGTTACACAGCTAGTAAGTGTCTGAGGCAGGATTTGAACCTGAACCCTTCCAACTCCAGGGTTGGTGCTCTATCCACCGCACCACCTAGCTGCCCCTGTAGAGCATATGAATGCTCTGCTCATCACAATCCTGTGAGGAAGGTGGTGTGAATTGTATTATGTCATGTTACATTTCCTAAATTGAAAGTTCTGTGAAGGGGAGGATGGCTTGGTAGACCCAGCAGAGAGAAGAGAGGAGAGGTAGGGAGAGAATGTGGAAGTTGGGGTTGCTTTAGCAGATTTCTGCTCAACGTAAGAGAAAACTCAATCTGCCAGACAGTCAAGACCACTTGGAGGCCATTAAGCACAGACTAGGTTGTCCAGCTATGTGATAGAAAGGATTCTTGAGTAAGTATACATTTGGATTAGGTGAAGAGGGAGCAAAAAAGGAATAAGCCTTTCTATAGTGTGTACTGTGTGCCAGGCACTGTGCTAAGTGCCTTACAATCATTATCTCACTTGATCCTCACAAGAACTCTGGGAAATAGGTGCTAATACTGGCCCCATTTTACATGTGAGAAAAATTGAGGCAAACAGAGATTAAGTGACTTGTCCAGGGTCATGCATCTAGTAAGTGTCTAAGGCTGGATTTGAACTCAGGTCTCTCCTAATTCAGGCCCAGGGCTGTATTCACTGTGACCCCTAGTTACCAAAGGACCAGGTGACCTCTCAGGGCTCTTCTGGGGATCAGCCCATTGAGTAGAGTATTATTGTGGCACCTGAAGGAAAACCTCTTGACACACAGTCCCTGGTGAACAAATAGGAGATGCCTCTGAGTACAAACTCTACTCAGTTTTCCTGCCCAACTTATATCATATAGGAAAACAACAAAAATCAAAGGAAAAGCTTCCAGTATTTTGACTGGCTTCCCTAACTAGGAACGCTAATAATTGACATTGAGGTAGTGCTTTAAGGTTTACAAAGTGGTTTACAAATATCATCACATTTAAACCTCACAACAACCCTTGGAATTAGACGATATTGTGATCTTCATTTTAGAGACAAGGAAACTGAGGCTGAGGGAGAGGGGCATCACACAGCTCACATGTCCCACGCACGTCTTCCCCATTTCCAATATTCCATGCATGGGGCCTCCCGCCCTCCCAGGTACAGGAATACCTGAGAGTTCAGAAAAATAAACTGATGGTTTAAAAAAAATCCACTTTAAAAAGGAATATGTGATGTGTGATACAGACAATTAAAACAAGATATAAATGATATATACCACAGGCAGTTGACTATAGAAAGAAATACCCATTCAAACAGGATACAAGACAGAGGTAGGTAGTTGTTCCCAGTTAAACACTGTTATAGTTTTAGCTTTCAGAGAATCCCTGTGAAAATCAAGATAGAGCTGCTTAGGTTCCAACTTGAACTATTACAGGATAAACTCTTTGAAGTTGGGAACCATGGCTACTGTAGTCTTGTATTGGGGGCAGCACAGTGCTGTGGGATAAATATTTGTTCACTGATTCATCTAGAATGACAATCTGACTTTTCTGGGTCTGAGGATTTATTTGTTTATGATTTAGGACTAAAGAGCTTGCCTTTGAAAAGTGAAATGATGGAGGAAATCACTAAAACTAAAGAAGAAATGGCCAAAAGGTAAGAAGTTTTTTTAAAAAAATTGTTACTTCCCAGCCATCAGCCCAACTTATCTGGGTCTTACTTTCCTCATCTTTAAAATTAGGATATTGGACAAAATGATCTCTAAGGACCCTTCCAATGCTAATATTATGAGTGTATGGGATATGTATTCATTTCCTTACTGTTTTAACAACCCAGCTAGCAGCTTCGGTGGGAGCGTAAGATCCCTCCCCCGATGCCGGCACCCAGGAGTCTGCCGGGACCCAGGGGGCTGCCGGGACCCAGGGGGCTGCCGGGACCCAGGGGGCTGCCGGGATGCCGGAAAAGCACAGGTTCTTTTTATCTGCTTAAACAAGGAAAGCATGGTGAAGGGGTTGACCAGCTTACTTTAATCCAGCATTCAGTTAGCATACAGACAACATTCATTTAGTTCAGGGGAAAACGCCAACATTCATTTAGCATTCAGTTAGTTCAGGGGAGCATACAGATAAGCATCAAGAGATATACCAAATACAGATTCATTCATGTACTTCGGAGGAAAAAAGCCAGCACCCCGAGGTTCAAAATATTCATTTAGTTTGGGGGAAAACAAACCATCACCCCGAACCTCAAAACCAAAATACAAACAAATTACAAATATCAACAGACAGACCCAATACAATTCATAGTTACCAACATCTGGGCTTGGCCCGAGAGCAAGGGCTGGCCCAGGGTCATGCTTGCTTGCCGCTGCTTCCCACACCAACCGGAAAAGGAAAGAGAGCTCTTCAAGCTGTCCTCTCCCCTCTTATAGAGTTTTTGACATCATCAAGCGCCGCCTGAATGACCAGGGCCGATTGGTTCTTGAGATGGTAGATGTTAACACCTCCCCTCAGCCAGCCCCAAGACTCATCACACAGGAAGTTCTCTGCTTCCTGGCATGCTCTCTGGGCTTCCTGCCCCGGAAGAGCAAGCCACAGTGTCCAGAGGCTCAATGAGGTAAGCTGAGTCACTCAAAGGAAACAAGGCCATTCCGGTTACACTCCACCGCTTGTGCTCTAGGATACACTTACCTATGCAATTTAGATCTGACGGGAGCAATATTTAGTTGACTCCTGATGACGCTATGGTCCAGAACATTGTTCCTATCAATCTAGTTGTTTATTTAAAACATACACAAAATAACAGGTTGCTGAACAAAGGAAGGTCTGGTATAATTACCAACAAATGGAGGAGGGATAAAGGAAGACAAGTTGGAGAAGTTTCTCAAATCCTGTACCTGAAATTCATGAACACAAGCAAGGGTGAGAGGAAGAAATGAAGCGTGTAATTGTGGCTAGGGTTTGCATGGAGCAATATTGCTCTACTCAGGTAGAAACGCCCAAGGCAGTAAGAAGTATGGTACTAGAAGGGGATAAAACCGAGACTAGCTAGGCAGATCTCCTAATCTCTCTGTCACTGTCTCTGGCACTGGTCATCCCCATGGGCAAGCTACTTGTGAGGGTAAGCTGGGCAGCAAGTGTGGGCTTAAGTGTTTAGGCTGGAAGGACTGATTTAGCAGGGACTCCCACCTGTACCTTGCAGGTGTTTTCATCTAGCAAAGGAGAACTGCTGGAGAGTACTCCTGACTACATCTCTAGCTGCCTACTGGACATCTCAACTTGGATGTCCTCTAGATAGCCTTAAACTCAGCATGTCCCCAACAGCACTCGTTACTTTCTCTGCAAATCGTCTCCACTTCAGACTTCTCTACTAACACTACCACCCTCCCAGGTCTAGAGGCTCACAACCCAGGAGTCATTCTCGATTCCTCACTGTCTCCCGCGCCGCACCCCAAGTCCTGTCAATTTTGCCTCCATAACACCTTTCTCTCCTCTGACACAGACAGCAGGCCCCCATCACCTCATGCCTGGACTACTGCAATAGCCTGGGGCTGCCTGCCTCAAGCCTCTCCCCACTGAAGTCCATTCTCCATTCAGGCACTACAGTGATTTTTTCTGAAGCACAGATCACCGCCCTCTTCAGTAAACTCCAGCGGCTTCCTGACCTACAGGATCAAATATAAGATCTCCTGGTGTTCAGAGCCCTTCATAAGCTGGTGCTCTGCACTCCATCCTATTCTAGTGTTCTCACGCCTTATGCACCACCACATGTTCTTTGGTTCATTGACACCAGCTTTCTACCTGTTACTGGAGTGAGACCCTCCATCTCTCAGCTTCAGGCATCTTCACTGGCTATCCCCCATACCTGGAATGCTCTTCCTGCTCCTCTCCACCTCCTGGCTTCCCCGGCTTCCTTCAAATCCCAGCTAAATTCCCCCTTGGACAGGAAGCCTTTCCCACCCCTCTTAAATCTAGAGCCCTCCCTCTGTCAATTATTTCCAAGGTTTCCTGGACAGAATTTGTTTGTACATAATCGTTTACATTTGTCTCTCCCATTAGACTGAGCTCCTTGAGGACAGGGACTGTCTTTTGTCTCTGTATCCCTCATCCCTCGCACTTAGTGCAAAGCTTGGCACATAGTAGGTACTTAAAAAACACCACCACTGATAATAGAGTGCCTACTATGTGTCAGGCACTTTACAAATATCATCTCATTTGATCCTCACAAGAACCCTGAGAGGCAGGTGCTGTTATTATTCCCATTTTACAGATGAAGAAACTAAGGCAACGGGAGATTAAGCAACTTCTCCAGGGTCCCACAGCTAGTAACGCCTACCTACCTCAATGCTTACTGACCGATTGATATGGATGATCAAACACCAATAACTAATAGGAGAGAGACTGTGCATAAATGAGCAATAAAATACAGATGAATGCATTGTTAGTTTAGAGCAGAGAAATCTCTTCTCTCAGGGACAAATCAGCAAATGCTTCATAGGAGAGAGGGAATTTGAGCTGAGCCGTGAAAGAAATCTAGGCATTAGACAGAGAAAAGTGAGAATGAAGGGTAGGGATTCTCAGCTCCAGCTACAGCAGGACATCCTGGGACATAGCTGGAGCCTTTCCCAACAATGGAAGAAAGCCCTTAGCCATCACCCCTTTTCTCTAAATTACTGTAGCACCATTCAGTATTCAGTTATCAGCCATCAGGGTATTGTTGTCTCTTTCCTGTGTCTCAGTTTTATCTCTCCAGCAAGGATATAAGCTCCCAGAGGGTGGGAGCCCTGCTGTATCTCCTACAACTCTAGACACAGGGCTGAGCCCACGGTAGGTACGTGTTGCTTGACTGGTTGGACTGATGAAGGGCCACTGCTTCTGTCTTCCTTCCCATAGATACGTGGAGAGCCCCCGCCACACCATCCAGACAGACTACATGGAATGTATGGAAGACCTTGCTGAGTTGGTGGGGGTGAGGCCCAACCTGCTGCCCCTCGTCTTCACTGATCCCAAACTGGCATTTCATTTGTTCTTCGGGCCGTGTACCCCAATCCAGTATCGTCTGCAGGGCCGGGGGAAGTGGGATGGAGCCCGAAAGGCCATCCTTACAGTTACTGACCGTATCAAGAAGCCAATGAAGACAAGAGTGGTGGGGAAAAATAGCCACAGCTCCACAAGGATGATGGTGGTTAGCAAATGGATACTGGCTATAGTCTTCATTTCTATTATCTTACCTTATTTTTAGCTCTGGAGGTCACTGCTGCAGCTTTAATGGGGCAGCTAGATCCCAAGGTGCTTCCAAAATAACAAAAGAGACCTTATGGAGCTCCTTTCCACTCTTCAACTCAGGACTTTCCCTTCCAGTTGCTTCCACAACCTTTGCCCCTGTTGTTCCTCTCTCCCCCATTTTCATTGGTTCAGTTCCCTTCCTCTTTTTGCTTACCCGATTCTGAGTTTGACCCAAAGCTCTGGGGCAGAGCCCCTCAGCCCACTTGGGCTGAGACAGCACTGTTGCATTGTTAGTGGAGCTCAACTACAGTGATGTGTCCACAGTACAGTCAGTAACTGTCCAAGAGGACAGTGGGGTGATAGAGCACCAGGCCTAGAGTCAGGAAGACTCATTTTCATGAGTTCAAACCCAACCTCAGATACTTACTAGCTATGTGATCCTGGGCAAGTCACTTAACCTTATTTGACTCAGTTTCCTCATCTGTCAGATGACCTGGAGAAGGAAGTGGCAAACCCCTCCAGTATCCCTGCCAAGAAAACCTCAAATGGGGTCATGAAGAAATGGACGTGACTGAAAAATGACTGGACAACAGCAAACTATTCCGGGTATTAGGTGTGACCATGACATTGACAGGGGCCCATGGTAACTTGTGTCCTGGATTTTGTCGAAACCCAAATAAGAGGTTCATCTATCAATGCTGATACTCCTGAGATTTTTCAATAAATTTTCCACTGATCATGATCACACCTTTTGCCCCTTTCTGACGGGCTTAACAAAAATGATGAGGACAAACTGTTGCTTGAGCCATTTCAGGCTAATAGCATAGTTTCATTTAACCAGGAGGAAAATGAAACACATTCTGGGATTAGAATTAGCCAGTGCAGAGGAGAATGTGAGAAAGACCTCGGTTTACTTCTCTCTCATTCCAACCCAGATGTCCTATGTGGTCTCAAGAATTAAGAAGTGAGGTGTAAATGAGGGACCAAGATTTGAGTCCCAGCACTTCCTCTCTTTTGTTCACCATCATTAGGCAGAATTCTCATCACTGAGCTAGGCTCTCTCTGCCTCCCTTAGGAGGTAACTGATCTTTCAAAGATCCATGGGCCCCCTTTAAGAAAGGATTTCCTTCCACATCCCATCATGAGCTGGTTTTTTGTTTGCAAAAAAACTCTTGTGCAATAATACATAACATCTGGGATCAGCACCCAACACTGCACTGGTTAAACAAACAACACTATTTGCAGATGGTGAAGAGGTGACTGGGAGATTACTGGAAGGCAGAGTTTCTGCTTCCTCAGAATCAGAGCTGGCCTGTGCTTTAAAGACTCTGCCTTTTCTTCTGTCCTTCCTAATCAGTTTATAGCCTTTCTCAGTTACCTTATATAATAATCTTCAAGGCTGACCTTTAGGTTATTGGCTGATTTATATAATTAGAAAACAAATTGCACCTTAGCTCTGTTTACCTCTGTTCTACATTTCTGGAGCTAGCTTTTAGTAAGTTAATTAGCCTGATTAGCATGTACCCAAGGGAGAGGATTCCACTCCTGCTTGGAACACCACTCAGAGATCCTCCTCTAAGGATTTTCTCCAAAGCAGCAGTTTTCAAAGTGTGAAAGTATGATCTGGAGAACTCTGAAGGTCCCCACACCCTTTCCAGGGGTCTATGAAATCAAAATTATTTTCATAATAAAACTAAGATATTTTAATTTCTAATATGGTAAATACTGAGATTTCATTTATATGCATATATATACATGCATGTGCATATATGTATATATATATGTGCATATACAGATATGTATGCATATATATGTGTATGGAGAGAGTTCAAACCTGGTCATAGATGATACTTACTAGCTGTGTGACCCTGGGCAAGTCACTATACCCTGTTTGCCTCAGTTTCCTCATCTGTAAAATTAGCTGGAGAAGGAAATGGCAAATTTCCAGTAAAACCTCAGATGGGGACATGGAGTGTTGGACAGAATGGAAACAACAGAACAACAAAACAAACACACATTTATATCTGTATATTATGTATAATCTCAAATATGTTTATGTACATGTATATGTGTGTGTATATCTTACTATGTACCACATTAGAAATTAAAAATAGGTAATATATATTCATGTGTATGTATATATGTGTGTATATATACACATATCACACACACACACACACACACACACATATATATATATATTTCCCAAATAAACAAAAATTCTTGGGGGATGGTGGGGGGTGGGGGGGCCTGACCATAATTTTTAGAGTATAAATGGGTCCTGAAGGAAAGAAGTTTCTTCTGGAATCATTACCTCATTCTCTTCTGAGAGTGAGGGACCACAGTCTTTCTAGAACTCACCCAATTCAAGCTAGAAATAAAGATTAGGTAGTGAGTGCTTATAATGAGGCAACAAAGGTATTTTAATCACAGATAGAACTTTTATAGTTTTGTAGTGGCAGGACTAAAGGGTATTAATATGATCTGTTCATCAGATCAATATGGCATCCTTTAGTCATGTAGAGGCTTTGTTATTTACCTAATTGTGTGATGTTTGACTAAAGTTGAAAAGCGACTGGTTTTTGTTCTGGAATTGGCTTAGAGTCATAACACCAGCACAATTTCCTCTGTGAATGAGATATGTCAGACATCTGATCTGTATCTTTTCCTCCCTTTAATCCAAAGTGTATAAATAAATTGCAGGGCAATTTGTTTGGCACTTTTGTTCCCTTTGATGAATAACTCTCAATCACAAACCTCTGTAACAATTTGGTTAGCAGCTACTGTGCCTGTATAAAACCAACAACAACCAGCACACAGAAGGCTGCTAACACAGGTTCTTTGATCTGCTTTACTAAGGAAAGCAACATTAAGGGGTTAACAATCTTACTTTAATTAAACCTACATACATCATTCACTTAGTTCAGGAGGAAAAGCCAGCAACTTGAACTTCAGAGCAAATACAAACAAATTACAAACATACACAATATAAACAGACCAAATCACAATTCATAGTTACCAGGAAGGCATCAACATCTGGGTTTACAAGCCAGGACTGGGGGAGGGGGAGCTCTTAAAATGGCTGCCCAGAATCCCACCCCACTTGTCCACTGACTGAGAGCCCCAAGGGAGAACGCCAGCCTCTAGGTTTATATATCTTGTTTGGGGTCAAAAGGAATCACAATGTGTGACTCAAACCCACATGACCTAAAAGCCCCTGGCATCCCAAACATGTGAAGAGCAACATGACCTAGCAGGTAGAATACTAGGCTTAGAATTAGGAAGTTCTGGTTTTGAGTGACACCTCTGATACTCCCCAGATCAGTGTGATCTTGGCAAAGATCTAAGCCTGAATGTTCTCATCTGTGATCATCCACAGTATTTATGTCACAGAGTTGTAAAAATCAAATCAGATCATTCAAAGGTCTCTATACTGAACACAAACACACATAGACACACTCTTATGAATCTAACGTTGTTACACGAGGACCCAAATTATTTAACAGGCAGCCTGCTGAGTCATACTGACAGTCAACTGGTTGGCCATACCCTGTGTAAGGATCAATTGAAAGAACTATAGATGTATATCTTGAAGAAGAGGACATTCAGGTAGTAGAAGCAAGAGCAATGGGTAGAAGTCTCAAGGAGGCAGATTTAGACATGTGTGTGTGTGTGTGTGTGTGTGTGTGTAACTGAGGGAGCTATCTATAACTGGGATGGGTTGCCTGGGGTAAGACACTAGGATGTTCTTCAGTAGAGATCTCTAAGCAAATATTGGATGACCTCTTGTTGAATGTGCCGTAGGGGATCTTTTCTTGGGTATGGGTTAGGCAAGATGGCTGACATGTAAAATTTCTTCCATCTCTTGAATTCTGTGATTCCATTATTGTGTGTCATAAAGGAACCCCAGATTTCCACACTACAGTATTATACAAAATGCTCTAGGCTTGGCTGTAAGCCTAGTTTACATAAGTTTTTGGACAAATTCATGTGTTGATTCTAGACCAAGAAGCAACTAACTTTCAACTTTGTGTATCAAGTCATTGAAATCTATCATTTCTGTTGATCTCTGAGCTAGGTATTGATTGGGGGACACCTGCATTAGGCACTACCAACCCAAACAACAAGGCCAATTTTGATATTTCTATCGCCTAAGCAGTATAATTTCAAAGGCCCCGGGAAGGCTCCCTGGCCACTTTCCTGCTTACCCATTAATACCTAAAATCCCCTTATATAGTGACTAAGCTTTTCTTCCCTTAATTAGAAAAAAAAAGGGCAGGGCAGGTAAAACGCAAATGCTCCTAGAACAGCTCTCAAACTTGTCACAGTAATGTATGGGACAGGCTTTTCAAATAATAGGAGAGACATCCTTAGGAGAAACAAAGTAGATTTATTTTACAAACCTTGCAAGATTTGGGCACACCTCCATTATGGAGGAGGTGAGGTAGAAGGGAACCTGCCTTAATTTATAGTCTTTAATGAAAAGATTCCTACCCACCTCTATCCCTTCTCACCATTGGCTGGGAGGTGGGCTTACAGTCTAGGCACAAAAACTACACAGAGGACCAAGGTTGATTCGGTCCATTCAGGTTTTTCCCTATCAGAACTCAACTGCCTGGGTGGCGTCTGAAAGTCTAGGAGAAGAAATGGGGTGGGGGGAGAGGAGAGACCTTCCTGGAGCAGAGAACAAATAGCTCACAGGAAGTTCATTATCTTCTAACATCTGAGAGAGAAGGGGAAGGGCATGCCCACAGCTCCAGGCTGACCTTCCAGAATCACAAGGCCAAATCCCAAAACCTCTGCTACTCCATTAGACATACCTGTGAAGTCTTCACAATTATCCATCCCATTCAAACCCCGCTCTGATTTCTTACAATTTTGAAGG
This sequence comes from Trichosurus vulpecula, assembly GCF_011100635.1. NCBI lineage: Eukaryota > Metazoa > Chordata > Mammalia > Diprotodontia > Phalangeridae > Trichosurus > Trichosurus vulpecula. The sequence goes on from NC_050579.1 coordinate 48,441,511, forward strand.
CTTCACACATCATTGCTGATATAAATTGCGTCCCCATTACCCTTTTCTAAGGTTTCAATTCCTCACAATCTCCGATGCATTGACAAATCAAAGGGGGCAGTCCCCTTTGTAAATACAGAGACCCAAAGGAAAACAATGATGCAGTTGTCCCTTTAAGATTCAAAAAGTCTTTTCCTGTATAGCTGTCTGGCAGGGAGCACCAAAAGTCTTCTGGTCCTTGGCATTTGCTCTCAGTACAGCATCCCAGCACCTTCCTCTTGTCTTCTTATAGGAACCAGCTTTCTGTCCATTCTCCTACAAAAGTCACCTCAGCACAATTTTAAGTTACCATTTCTAATCCTTATAACCCTGATCATTTTTACAAATTCAAAATTGAAACCTTGACCAATTGTTCTGTTTAAGAAATTCACCTCAGAACCCAGTTTCTTATATTTTACGTTCATTCATTATTAATTTCCTCACCAGGAGGATGATATCTCACTTAAGGAATTAACAGGCTCCAGTACATACATAAACACATTAAATAACCAATTTTTATCACAGTACATACAATATCATAAACTTTTGTCATGCCATGTTTCTTTGATGGCATTTACACAATAAGCCACAAGCCATTCTTCTTTTAACATTACTAATTGTAACAAAGCCCTAGACAAGCTTGATATTAACCAAATAGCAAAATAATATTCTCACAAGCCCTTGACCTAATTGTCTCCATACCATTACCAAGAAAAAAATCTGACTTACACCTATACAAAAACACTACTCCCAGTCCTTAGTAATCTAAGATGTTCCATAATCAATAGATTTTTTTTTACTGTACTTACAAAACCTTCTGATTATAGAAATTTGCCACCAAGAGAGTAGGGACTTAGAGTAAGGGGCCCATATTTTCCCCAGCTTCTTATCAACTCCAGGCAGAAGTTGTGCCAAACTGCAAGCTGCATTGAGCCAGGCCTAGTCTGCCAGGCTTCAGTTAAGAGGATCAAGTTAAGCGGGTCCCACCTCAGCACATGCTGAACAGTTGCCCTCTCAACTTTGCCAAGAAATCATACCTGCAGCTCATGCCAGCCCTCCCACAGGGCTGCTAGCATCTTGAGTCAGCCTTCCTGGATACTCACAACTGGAGTTAGACTCAGAAAAACAGTCAGTTAACAGTCCCATTAAGTCTTTGAATGGCAAGTTCCAATGAATATGAATATAATCTCACATTGCTTGAGTAACATCCTTAAAGCTAGCTCTAAATAGCTTGTATGCATTTCGTCCTTTATTCATAAAGTCTTCCCAGTAAGATCATAAGTTATTGCTTTAACACATTTGCATCAGTTTCTCCTCTATTTTCCTATTCTTCTCTAATTATGCCTGATCTGCAAGAATTGAACCATATAACTTTATCTTTATGTTTTAGACGATGGAATGAATTCTAATCCACATTTAACTTTTCCCATCAATACAGAAATATTCTACAACTTATCTCTCTGAAAGAGATTTACATTGAAATTCTTTTTCCTAAACTGAAGATGTCTCTGATTTAGTTCCAGTGATTAATTACACTATTTGTATTAATACCTAATTGCTCTCATATCACTTTAAAATATCTAAGAACTCTATCTCACATAGATACAATATAACTTTAAATCCCAGCCTTTGTCTATGGGATAATGATTCAACCTTACATTTGTAAACAATATTATCTCATAAAACTTCTTTTCCATTTTTCCCAAATCATTCCCATTAATACTTTAGAAACTGTATTATCTTTCATTTGGCTATACAAGAGTACCAATGTAACTAGTCATTTGATTAAAAACAACAAGATTTCACATATTTGCATTTATCCAGTTTTCCATTTTCCCCATAAAATCAACTTCTTTCACAATGGTAACAGATTCTGTCAGATACCTTCCCTTTTGTCACTACCTGCTTATTTCTGATTAAAGAGATCTGCCATATCATCTCCCCCTGAGGGTGGGTTCTTTCCCATCAGATGGCAAGCTTCACTAATAAAAACTGTATCCTTAAAACCCACATCCTCAAAACCTAATCTTATCCTAAAAACCCGTCACTTTTTGCTGACTTTAAGAAGCCAGGTTCGGAGGCTTCTGATCCCTACTGTTCTCCTTCTTTCAGTAAAAACTCAAATCCCAGTAACTGCTGCTCCTCCCCCTTCCTTCCCTTCTGACAGGTGGGCAAAGTTAAAACTCTTTCTTCTTATCTAAACTAAGGGGTGGGGGAGGAGTAAGGAATGCACAGACTGCCTCCTTACTCAAAAATCTAGAATAAGACATTGAACGGGCCTTTCTTGGGGTACATAAAACACATGCTTTAACCACCCTCCCCCAAGACTTCTACAGATAAGCATTATATTAAGTATAAGGTTCTCACCCATAAACCTGGAAAACTCACAGTAGGTTTGAACTGCAACCAATTAGCTTACAGGTGGAAATTCAGCAGGCCTTCTTAAAATTATACAAAAAGATTTTACAGAGCATTTTTCAAAAGTATTTTCCCTTCTTTAAAACAGTTTAAAATTGATCCTGACATAAACAGGGATTTTCACTAAACTTTCATGAAGAAAAATTATTTGGACAGCTCTAAAATGAGATGTGTCCCTCTCCTTCTTAAAGCAAAATAACCTTTAAACATTGGGATTCATTCACAAATTTCCAAAGTGCCGTCACAAATTAGTCCATAAACCTCCAGATTAACATACATAAATGTATCTCTAGATGATACAGGCTTGAAAATCATACCCCTATATTTTTCAAAGTATTATAACAACTCAATTCTTTGTTATTACAGAATTTCTAGATATCACAAAATTCTTTAGTCAAAAAGGTGTTGTAAGGGGGAGAACACTTAGTTTCTATACATTACATACCCAATTAAATTAGCTTTATCACAATAACAAAGTTTACCAGGACTTTAAAAGCTTTGTCCATAGGAATCTCCTACACTGAAAACTTTTACACAAGATTGAATATCCAAAAGTCCTTGGTTCAGTTAACAACCTCAATTTCTTAATTAAGTACAATTCTAAATCTAACAACATCTAGATTATAAGAGGAATTATTTTAATCACTAGTGGTAACATTTTAATTTCTAAGGCCCAATACTCTTAGCATTGTAAAAGAAAAGATTACTGTTTATAAAACCACATTTTTAACAGTTCATAATGTATCCTGAATTGACAGAGATTACAAGAGGATCCAACAAAGCCTTTGTATAAATACTTGAAAAAACAATTTCAATTGAACTTTCAGACAAAACTTGGAAGTTATAATTTCTTAGGTTACAGCAATTGTCCAACTTCTTAACCTAATGCAACTCTAACAAAATTTATACTATAGAAATGTAATAATGCCCTAAACACTATTATGTATATAAAATTTGAACTACTCATTTCAGTCTAGGTAAATACATTTCTAAACCAAATATGACAGTTTAAAATCATCAAATTTTCATCACATCCTTTAAAAGCACCCAATTCACATATATCAAACTCAGATTAAAATCACATAATGGTCTTCTCAAATTACACAATCTAAGAGAATTTTAGAAATACAATATAATTTTAGAAATACAGAAACAATAAATTTCAGATGACATCAATTGCATTTCCAGATTATCACATATAGGAATTGTTGATCCTGTTACTTCTGGTATTTCTATATTAATATATTAATATATAAATACATGCATAACATATATTAATACATTAATATCTTAAATACACTTTATTTAGCTGTATATTCTTCAGCACCCACTACCTCTGGCCTAAGTATTAGGAATATTTGCCTGGCCATGAATGAACTTATAAAAGTAAAGAAAAACTTTATTATTTCATATCATTATCTGCTTTTATGAACCATCCAGATTTGAATTTGGCACCCCGCTTTCTCCAAGCTTCATCTTATGTGCACTGGCAATTAACAAAATGCCTAAGGATTCTAAGGATTTTGAGGGGGAAAGGGTGCGGGTACTTCTCTTCCAAAAAAAAAAACCTTTTGGACTCTTAAGAAAGATAAGAGGGAGTGGTCCTTAAGAGCACATGGGTTTGCAACTCCCCCACTCATTCTTTCTACCAAGCTAAAATATTTTTCTCAGTTTCCCCTTCATCCTGCTTTCCCAGATAACATGGAGGGGAAAAATCCCTCTCACTTGCTTTTCCCTAGGTGTATTACATTTGGGCCTGGAAGCCTTTCTAAGAACAAAGGAGCAAATTAGATATGCTATTTTTCAGGGGGCTAGTTTAATTCCTATCCCTAGCCACCAGTATATGGCTTCAAATCATGATTTTATATAATCTCTGTGAAAACAAAATTCAGTCATACCTTACATGGGCAAAGCTTAATGCTTATACAAATCCAAATCTTTCTTATAGTAAATACCCAGATTCAATAAAACCTTTCATCACTATGTAGTCAGTCCTATTTCCCAATCAGGTTACGAGTTTCTTTTAGCTTCAGCTCCCCACAGTCTTTCAATGTGGAGGGTGGGGGAAGGGTGTGGCCAGGAGCACATGGCAGCTAAGAGCAACAACCCCCTCCCCACCTAAATTTATTATTTTTAGCTTCTATCTCTCTCTTTCCCAACTTTTACTTTAACTTTTAGATTCCAATTTCAATCTTTCTTCCCTATCTTGACCCAAACTACTTCAAACATTACAAGTAAATAATAAATTACATACTAACCCAGCTTTTCCTTTTCCGAGCTACTTTCTTTTTACCTTAAAACTTAAAGGTTAAAATGACAAACAATTTTTAATCACATCCTAAGCAGGCCACCGAACCTCTTCAAAGTGGTCATCCAATTTTTCATACAGACCCCTTTACTCTCCTCTACAGTTTAAACACTTGCCTAATGTTAGATAGGCTAACTCAAAACAAAATACACAGATTTTTTTCCCTTTAGAATCTAACCAACCCTTAATTCAGACCCCCCAGCCCTCCCGGCTGGCAGCTTCAGCTCTGATTCCTTATCTAACAATTTTCATACCAAAGGAGCCCATTTCAGTCACCTAGAGTTAAACATTTTTACCTGAACGTAGAACAAAAAAAAAACACAGACAAAACATTAGTTAGACAGACATTTCACATGAATTTCGAATTCAAATTCAGACCCACTTCTAACATTACCAGGGGAAACCCATTTTTCCCCACCTGAGTCAAATATTTTAAGAGCTCTTTCTATGGCCAGTCCTTTCCAGGCACTGAGATTTACAACCAATTTACATGAGACAGGTCACCCTCATCTCTGGGTTAGAAACCCCACAAATTCCAATCCCCTGGCACTCCAGGTCCAGGTGGCTTAGTTTTGTTCTAAGACCTCGAGATCTTAGCTCAGTCCCCCAGTGTCTTCTCAGAGTCCTTAAATCTGTCAGTCGACACACTTGGGTCGCACGGACAGAGGACACTGAGGACTTAACCTGGGTAACACGGCGTATGACTGTCCGCGACTGAAAATTTCACGGCCAGCCGATTTCCACTCAGCACGTAGTGAACTCAAATTTCCCCCTTTTTACTTTGCTTCTCGGAGTTCCTCTCCTCCGAGTTTGTGACTCTCCAGTGAGACCAGGCCTGCACTCAGGCGCTCAGATAGTCGGAGAAGTCTCTGGCTTCTTAGCGCTGGCTAAGCCCTGAGTTCAGTGCCAGCCCACATGGAGAGTACAAATCTCAGTGGGACCTCCAATCTGTATGGGACAGGATTTTCAAATAATAGGAGAGACATCCTTAGGAGAAACAAAGTAGATTTATTTTACAAACCTTGCAAGATTTGGGCACACCTCCATTATGGAGGAGGTGAGGTAGAAGGGAACCTGCCTTAATTTATAGTCTTTAATGAAAAGATTCCCACCCACCTCTATCCCTTCTCACCATTGGCTGGGAGGTGGGCTTACAGTCTAGGCACAAAAACTACACAGAGGACCAAGGTTGATTCGGTCCATTCAGGTTTTTCCCTATCAGAACTCAACTGCCTCGGTGGCATCTGAAAGTCCAGGAGAAGAAATGGGGTGAGGGGGGAGGAGAGACCTTTCCTGGAGCAGAGAACAAATAGCTCACAGGAAGTTCATTATCTTCTAACATCTGAGAGAGAGGGGGAAGGGCATGCCCACAGCTCCAGTCTGACCTTCCAGAATCACAAGGCCAAATCCCAAAACCTCTCCTATTTTATTAGACATAACCTGTGAAGTCTTCACAATTGTCCATCACCTTCAGTAAGGTATGAAAAACAATTTAATGTTTTTCTTTTCTTGAGAGAAGATATATTAAGAGAGGAAGGACAGGATACAACAAGGACATTGGGTGCCTAAAAGGGAAAGGAGAGGGCAGGAGGCAGAGAGAGCAAAGGATACAGAAGAGGGAAAACTAAGGAAGAAGGGTGGCCCAAGCAAACTTATGCAGAATTTGGAGGCAGAGGTCCTGGGTTCAAATTACAGTTCTGCTGCTATGTGACATTGGATAATTCTCTTACCCCTACCCTCTCTGAGCTTCATTTGTAAAATAAGGGGGTCCAACTAGATGGTCACTAAGGCCCCTTCCAACTCTGTATCTATAATCTTATGGATTTTCCATTCCTCACAATTTTACTTAAGACCACCGTGGGAAAGGACCCTTCTGGGTGTGCACTGACAAATTTAGAGGTGCTAGGTTGGGTCAGGATTCTCCTAAGATTCAGCATCTGCAATATATCTAGAACCTTCCCCCACTTTGGCAGTGATACCCACTGCTACCACTCTAGTATCAGCCCTCATCATCACTTACCTGAATTATAGCAGCCTCCTAACTAGCCTTCCTGATCTAGCCCCACGCTTGTCCTTCATACCCTTTGCCAGGCTCATTTCCCTTCCAAACAGATCTGGTCAGCTCAGTGCCCTCTCATGCCTGTTTACTGAATGACTTCAAGGCTGTCCGGACAATTAAGGCTCCTCACTCTCCCTTCCATGTACACTGTAATCCACTGTGTCCTTGTATACATGCAGGATTTTTCTTCATGCTTTGCCTTTGTTCTTGCTGCTCCTTATGCTTATAAAGCCCTCCCACTTCCTGCCCCTCACCAACTTAGCAGTGGGACACATGGATGGAGAGTCAGGAAGACTTGTGTTGAAGTAATGCCTTTACACTTAGATACCAACTGTGTTACTGACCGTAGACGAGTCCCCAAACTTTTCAGCACTCAGGACACTCCATTTAGGCTCGACATTTCACAGCAGATACAGAGGCAGTTTCCGCACTGGAGTTCCTTATACCAATGCAATTATGGGTCCAGTCTAAAACCAAAGTAAAAAAAAACTTTTTCACTGTTTGGGATTTTTTTTCTGCTCTAGCAGCAATTGTTTTCTCCCCAGCCTGGGCTGAAGAAGTGGGAGGCATCACTAGGAAGGTGGGGCACAGCAGCTCCTCCCCAGCTTCTTTTTTTTTTTTTGGCATTGGCAGTGGGGCTGTGCTCTTCCTTGTCACACCAGTGAGTGCCAGAGGAGGAGAGCACAACCCCAGAGCCCAGAAGAGGACAGACCTAGAAAGGAGGTGAGTTCAGGGGCTCTCTGGCCCCATGTCCCCATGATCTTTTCATCTGCCATAGACTAAAGAGGGCCTCTCAAATCTGCTGCCCTCCTCAATGTCTGATAGCAGGTAGACAAGGACAGCACAGCATGTGGTCTTCCTGAGAAGACTCTGGCCATCTGCTGAGCAGGCTGGGAGAGCTATTGTGGAGGGAATTTGTGCACTGGGTACGTAGAGAGTGTTCTAGATTGACTTTCTCCCACTCTAAGATGTCCATCTGCTGAGAGAGTCCCCCTGCAACTCCAAAATTCTCTGGTTCTCTGCTGGGGTTAGTGATTCCTCCTCTCCTGTTCTCTCTGACAGGTGAAATTCCTTTCCCTCAGAGGCTCTCTCCAGAGAAAATGACCAAAAAGAGGATTGCCGTGATTGGAGCAGGTGTGAGTGGGCTCAGCTCTATTAAATGTTGCCTGGAAGAAGATCTAGAACCAGTCTGCTTTGAGAGGACCGATGACATTGGAGGACTCTGGAGGTTTCAGGTAAACTGCCCGTGTCCTTAATCCTTGGAAAGCTCCCTTTATCTGGGCACAGTGACTGGTAATGCAGCAGTGGGTGCTACTCCTGCTACCTTTGATAACTCCCTCTGCCCAAAGCAATTGCCTAATTCCCAAACACTAACGCAGGTGGATTGTCAGGGAAGATCCCTTCAGAAAGGTTCCTCCAAAACATTTCAGCTCTCTTTGATGGGTGCAGGAACCCATCAGATTCAGCTGACCACAGCAAGGTCAGTACTCCCACCTAGGGCATAGGAGACAATGGTAGTGATTAGGCTGCTGGAGGAACTACCCCATAGGCCTCTTACCTCAGTTTTCCTGGGTGAAATAATTAAGAGCACATTTATCAAGCTTGAAGTTTAAAGCTAAAGGGTGTTCTGAGGTGATATATTATTATAAAAGTGTAGTAAAATTGTGGCAAGCCCACTGCCTCCGTGAAAATCTCCCACCCCAGGAGAAAAGAAAGTCACTGGTGATTATTCATTCCTCCTGATAATCTGCCTGAAGGAGAAACAGAGCACACATGTATTCATCCACATCGAGGCCTCTGGCTGGAGGTCTCCATTTTTCTTTTCCATTCTCCCCTTATTAGGACCTTCAACTTCTTAGAGGTTCCCTTCTACTTTGGTATGCTGACTTTACTTACCCTGACTTCCTTTGTAATCAATCTTCCTTTTGACTTCCTGTCCACAGGTAAGGGTCCCCATGCCTAGGTATAAAATGACATTATGGTTCTGGCTGAAGATTCACCAGTAAAGCAGCTAGAGGGTATAGTAGATAGAGCACCAGGCCTGAGTTCAAATCCAGCCTTCAGACATTTACTAGCTGTGTGACCCTGGCCAACTCACTTAATCCCTATTTGCTTCAGTTCTTCATCTGGAGAAGGAAATAGCAAACCACTTCAGTATCTTTGCCAAGAAAACCACATGGACAAAGTCCATAGGATCACTGAGAGTCAAACACAACTGAACAGCAACAGAGATAAGGGATTGCTAAACCCAGTAGCAGTAACCCCTTTTCTGCCTCAGCCCTCGGACTCAGTGACATCTCACCCCGGAACACTTGTTAAAGTACTTGGCTGAAATCACAGTGTTAAACACCATTTAGGAGCAAACAAGATATTTGAAATGTCTTGGGCTCTTAGTGGATCATAGGTGATATTTTGTACCAGTGTACAAGACAGTAGCAGTCTCATCCATATTGGATCATGACTGGTCTGATAGTGGCCCTAGGGGAAATGGTGGAGCATCAGGGAGGAGCTCTCTGCTGCCCACACTCCACCATCTCCAGTCTGAGGGAGGGAGGGGCCCCAGGGGAAAGGGCCGCTGAGGACATGTGAGTTTCAGATTTGATTTCATCTTTGAGAATGATGCGTTTCTGCAGGTCATGAAGTCCAGGAAAGCAGCCGGGTTAGAAATAATAAAAGACCATTTACTAACAATCTTCCAGCTTTTTCCTGGAACATACCTGATTTATCTGATTGACAGACGCTGTTTTCAGCAGCTAGGTCCTCCAGCATCATCTAAACTCAGCTCTCCAGCCCTACAGTTCCTCTATAGCACTGAGCTGTAGGAGAAGTATTATTCATACCCCACCTGTGGTAGAGCCTTCCTAGCTTGTGTTGATCAGATCAGCCATAGTCGCACACCCTGTACCTTGACTCCAACATAGTGTGCTCCACTTCGAGAACCGAAGGACAATAACCAACCAACCAAGTAGAAGTAGGAAGAGAAGTGGAGGAGGAGGGGAAGGAAATAGCAGGAGAAAGAAGAAATCTAACCCTTCATAGTTTGCAAAGAACTTTTTACACATCAACTCATTTGATCTTCACAGCAACCCTGTGAGGCTGGTGCTATTATTATCCCCTTTACAGACAAGGAAACTGAGGCTAAGAAAAGCTAAGAGACTTCTGTAGGGTCACAGCACTAGTGTCTGAAGCAAGGTCTGAACTCAGTCTTCCTGACTCCAGGTCCTGCACTCTATGCACAGTGCAATCTAGCTTCCTCCATGCTATGACTTTTTCAGCTAGAAAACAACTTCAGGTAAAAAAGTGTCACCCCTAATCAGTTGAATCAGTTGAACACCCAGCTTCCTTCCTCTGCTCACTCTCCCTATCTCCTCAGCACACATATATGCACAGGTGACACCTCTCATTTTCTCCTTCACTTGCAGAGATTCCTTGCAGAGAGATAGCAAGAGTACACTATTGTCCCATACCTTCCTCTTCTAGTTAGCTACAGTTTCCTATGAATACTTCAATGTTTCCTACCGGGGAATCAGAGAGTTGTTTCTACTAACAACTAAAAGAAATAAACCAGCTCGGGAGATTGGTAGGGAAGAGAATACTTTGAGGGTAGGTATCACAGATAAAGAAAAAGAGAGACTAGGGCAGGAAAGAGGATGAGCAGGCAATCCCAGAATTTTGCTCGCATATGGGACTGGAGAAAGGCAAAAGCTTTTCAAAACATTTGTTGGTAATAGCAGTAATTTAGGACCTGTGCTTTGTGTTTTATGAGGGTGTGGATGCATGTTTCTGTGTAAGCTCAGAGCTTATAATTGCAGTCTTTCCTGCTGTCCTCACGGGCACAAGGGAAAGATGTGGGTTAAATGATAGCACGGTTGAGTAGACTGAGAACACTGTATGACTGGACCGAAAGTGTAATCATTAATGGATTGATCTCTTCTTGGAATGAAGTTTCTAATGTAGAGTTCCAGGAAGCTGCCCTTGACCCTGTGCAGTTTAAAATTGTTGTTAGAGGCAAAAACAGCCTAGATGACATGCTTATTAAATTTCAACCAGTTTAAAGCAGAGAAATCAAACTAACATTTTGGATGACAAAGTCAGATACAGAAAGGCTAGATTGTTGGAGTGAGTCCTATAAGATGATGTTGAGAGGAGATAAATGTACAGTCCTACCATGGGGTTCAAAAAATCAGCTTCACAACTAAAGGCAGGGAGCTGTGACTAGGCAGAATTTGTGTAAAAAAGATTGGGTAAGAGTGAGGGGAAGAATGAACCTTAAGATCAATCAGAGTCACCAGTGGGATTTGGAAGCTAAAAAAATGCACTCGGTATTAGGCTGTCATTGAGAGACACTGTGCTCAAAATAAGGGAGCTGGTAGTAGTCTGTCCTAGTTGGACCATATTGTGTTCAATTCTACAGTGGTTTGATTTTGACTTGTCATCTGTTAGTAGAGAATACACAGTCTAATAAATGAGGGAATGAATAAGCAAATAAATAGATAGAATAAGACAAGAAATAAGAAAGAGTGACAAACTTGAAGTCTGGAAACCTGGTTTTCATTCCTCTCTCAGACACTTCCCACCTGTATGCCCACAGATAAATCATAGCCTCTCAGAAGCTCCCAGTTTCCTCATCTGTTAAAAAAAATGGGGATAATAATTTCACTACCTACCTTGCAGAGTTGTGGAGAAAGTACCTTCAAACCTTAGGGAATGATGTTGCTCCAGTGGCTCTCTGAACTCGTCAATGTAGGCATTCTCTCTAACACAGATTACAATCCATCCGTGTTTGCACCTCTCATACCAATCTCATCCAGGTCCTCCCATAAATTCACCAGCATGCCCCAGGCCTTCCTTATTGTCTTGGTGTTACATGTTTACCAGTGGAAATATGGGCTCTCTACATGTTATCCTTCACTCTCATTATATCAATGACTTGACCCATTTTTTTCCCAATCGTACATTCCTCTGATGACAAATTTTATACAGCCTCATAATTATTTCACTGTAATGTGTTGCTGCCTGCTTGTCTCCACCGTGCAAATCTCCATTGCCTTTTGACAAGTCATCAACCTCAGATCCTTGGTATCTCTAGGTTTCTATGACTCTCAGCCAAACAAAATATTGATGTTTAAAGGGAGTAACTTAAAGTCATTTAAAAAAACATGCGATTTCCCAAAAGCAATCTATCCTACTCCTCTGTGCCTGTTCTATTCTGAGCCCAGCTCATTATGCTTTTGCAATACCTATCTGAGATATGTGTACTGAGCGACCAGCTCAATAGACTGTCCATCTCACCGCACAGTCTGGACAACATTCACTCTTTATCGACTTGGCTTTTCCTGTGTAGAAAGTGAAGTCAAATTCTTTTGATCTATTAATAACAATAATAATAATAACTAGTCATTTATATAGCGCTTTAAAGTTTTCAAAGCACCTTACAAATCTTATCTCATTTTACTCTCATGACAACTCTGGGAGTTCAATGCTAGTATTACCCTTACATTACAAATGAGGAAACTGAGGCAGATTGAGGTAGAGTGGTTTACTCTAAGAGTCTGGGGCCAGATTTGAACTGAGGTCTTCCTCACTGCAATTCCAGCCCTATAACCACTGTGCTATCTAGTTACCTGGGTGAAGGATGGTGGATCTTGTCCTGGGTACTCTGAAGCACTCAGGACTCAGTTATGTCATCCACAAAGGGTAGGACTGGAGGACCTCCCCTTCTATAGGGAATCAGTTCCTCTTCAACTTGTACCTTCTATTGGATTTTCTCCTTGTCAATGGCAAACACCTTCAGTGACTACATGTTTCTATTTGGGGCATTGCTTGACATTAGTAATCAGAAGTTCATTGAGCAAAGTCAGAGTTGTTTTACGTTTCAAGGAAACTTGTATGATTCTCACATGTGTCTGGATGATACCCTAGATTTCTGTATAGATTATTCTCATAAAAATGTTATTTGAATGATAAAGTAGGAATGTGTGAGTCAGCAGTAACTGATATTCTCTATCACCTTTTTTAAATAATAAAGAATGAGACCTTTTTCCTCATCTTTGCTACCATCTTTCTTTCATGTATCTTGAGAAGTGATACTTCAGTGCACTCAAAATTACAACCAGCTCAGACCTTCTCTGTGTATATTACTGTCATTCATTCACTTTTCCAACCTTCGTTTTATTCCATACCATTCGCATTTCTTCATGTCGCAGCCAGGACCTTGGTGCTAAAGTCCAAGCATAGTATTCTGTGGAAGAGGGATTTGATTTGTTGTAACTGGCCCCAAAAGGCAGACTGGGAGCAATATGTAGAAATCAGAAAGACACAGATTTAGGCTCAATTTAGGGAAAAACTTCCTAATGGTTACAGCTTTCCAAAACTGGAATATGCTGCTTTGAAACATAGTAGGTCCTTCTTCTTTAGAGGTCCTCAAGTCAAAGCTGGATGGCTGTCAATAAGATGTGTATGTGTATGTGTGTATACATAAAGATACATACATATACATATATGTTTGTGTATACATGCATACACACACATGCATGTTAGAGACAATCAAGGTTAAATTACTTGCCCAGAGTTACATAGCTAGAAAGTGTCTGAAGTTGGACTCGAACTCAGGTCCTCCTGACTCCAGGGATGATATTCTATCAACTGCATATTTTTAGAAGATACTCCTCTTTAGGTATGTAGCCTGGGCCCCACGTGACTCCAGAACCTTCAAGTTCTGTTATAGGGTATTTGGGGTAGTACTAGTTATACAAATATCACTCAAGCCTCTATCCAATATAGCTTTTATGAACAGATCAAAAACCATAATTCATCAAGTCACAAAATAGCAAAAAGAGCTTTTAGCTCCACAGGAAAAGTGATAAGATCTTCTACCACCTAGGGGAGGGGGAACATTCCACAGTAACTCAAGTCCCTACTTTTGAATTTCAGCCAAAACACTTCTCATGGCTCCATCTTCCAGGAATTGTCTGTGGCACAGACTCTTGCCCCCACCTGCCTCTGCCAGTTGATATGCCTGCCCAGGTCTCTGAGCTCCATTCACGTCTCAATTAAACTAGATAAACTCTGAATTCTCATCTACTTCTGAAATTCTCTTGAGATTCTTTGACACAGACTGGAACTGGTCTTTGTGAGTTCATGTGAACAAAACGTTATCTTATGGACAAATGACGATGAGTCTCTTTGAACCTAGCTAGGCTGGCCCTCTGACAAAGACAGATAATCCATTTTCAGACACAAATTCAGAAAATTTTTCTAGCTTAGTAAGACCTATGAGAGCTCATGTTCAGCTGGCGTAGACTTTCAGAACCCAGAATTGCCTCCCATGCCACAACAAGGCATCAGAAGATAGAAAACTATAATATACAATAATAGATAAATGCATTAGGGAATTGCATAACAAATTACTATGTGAGATTTTTGTGGGGAGGATGCCTTTTACTGACAGATCTTCATTGTTAAACTCCTTGGTCAAAGTGATATCTACACCAACTTTTAAAAGATGGGAAGGAATTCAGCATTTACAGAGAGGAAGGGAAGACATTCCATACATAGGAAACAGTGTGAGCAAAGGCATGATTCAGGAAAGCATAGGACACCTTCGGGATATAGAGTAGCTAAGTTTGACTGAAGTGTGTTGTTCACAAAGGGCAGTGTAAGTTGGGGCTAGAAAGCTTGGGTGATTTCAGATGTGGAGAGCCTACAGCCTTCCTTCCCAAACTACCATATCTATTGTGTATAGGCTCATAGAGGAATATGCTTTCCCCCCATGGAATGTAGGCTCCTTGAAAGCAGGGGCTATTCCATTTTTGTCATTATATCACCAGTACAAAGCAGAGTGCATGGCATATAGTAGGTGCTTAATAAATGCTTGTTGATTAAGAGGAGGAAGTCACTGTGGGGGACAAAAAGTATAAAAATGATCCTGAAGGCCAGAGAAAAACTTTACTTCACTTTTTCCCAAGGCCACCCATGCACAGTACTTTTATCCTGTCAAACCACATTAGCCCACCCTTGGTAGCAGCAATATTGTCAGTTGACCAATTTTCCCTATTCTTCTTAGTATTGCCAACCAGAAAATGTGCAGGACATCAATCATCGATCATTTTGATGCCAATTTGATGCTGAAGTTTAATTTCATTTATAGGTATCATCTCACCTTTATAAAACTTCTTATATGATGCACGGAGAGAATCACTCCTTTCTTCTTACTGCCCTTTTCTCCTCTTGGCTAACATCTAAACATAACATCTGATGAGACCAACAAACAAACAGGACACATAGCTACAGGCACACAGCTGTGGATCCCAATGTCTGATCTTTCTGAACACTTACTTGTTCCCCAGTGTCGTTGGCTGTCTAGGAAAGATGGCATCCCCACTAACTGTAGAGAAACGTTTCCTCCGTGAAATAAATTCTGAGTTTTGTGTATTTCATCTTTACTGCAGGAAAATCCAGAAGAAGGGAGGGCCAGTATTTACAAATCGCTGATCATCAACACCTCCAAGGAAATGATGTGTTTCAGTGACTATCCCATCCCCGATGACTTTCCTAACTTCATGCACAACTCTCAAATCATGGATTACTACAGGATGTATGCCAGAGAATTTAATCTCTTAAAGTATATTCGTTTCAAGGTA
The DNA here is from genome assembly GCF_011100635.1 of Trichosurus vulpecula. Classification (NCBI taxonomy): domain Eukaryota; kingdom Metazoa; phylum Chordata; class Mammalia; order Diprotodontia; family Phalangeridae; genus Trichosurus; species Trichosurus vulpecula. The sequence continues at coordinate 48,456,956 of NC_050579.1, forward strand.
GGAGGTACTTGTGATTGGAAGTAATATAATATTTTCAGGTGTTTGTGTGGGGTAGATATCACTGCCAAGGACATCCTTCTAATCCTTGCTACATTCATCCTTGACACTTGCAGGAAGACCATAGAGGAAGGGCAAAGGTGTTCTCTCCAGCAGCACAAGAATAGTTTGTTGTATGGGAATGTAGTTCTAAGGCCACTCTGCAAATGCCAAAATAGTAATGCCTTCTATTTATATAATACAGGATTTTTAAGCACTTTCCCTTCTTATTATTTATTTGATCCTCACAATAGTGCTGTGAAGTAGATTAGGAGTTAATTTCTTCATATATAAAATAGATTCTGGGACATAGGGAGATTGAATAACTTGCCCAAGATCACATAGCAAGTCTGGTGTAATTGTGAATAAAACCCTGTTCTTTTGACTCCTGGCCTAGTGTTCTTTCTTCTATACCATGCTGCTTCCTGTTACTGAACAGTAAGACAATATAATGTAATTTTTTACAGTTAGCAGTAAATTTCCAGATTAAGTCATTTACATTCCAACTGATTCTTCCCTCTTGTCTTCTACTGTTCCAGTTTGGCACTATGTCTCCATTGAGAACACTTATGTGTCATAGCCATAAGTGCCCTAGCAGAATACTAAAGGCACATCTAGCTAGGCTCTTAGATGTTTCCTGGGACTGGATGTTACAGCCCTTTCTCCTAATGAAATATCAACTTGACCTGAAGAGCTAGAGATATATAATAGCTGTCCATGAATCTAAGCACTTCTAAGAGACAGGGAAGGCCTTAAACAAATAATATATGTTATTCTCTGAATTTCTCTCCACATTTTGGAAGGAAGCTCCTATATACTAGTGATATATCCTAGTAGCTATGAATTCAGAGTGTTGGGGAGGATGTCAGAAGGACCTCTGAATATGTTGGAGAGCTATGACAATAGAGTGTCATAAAATAAGAGGACACAGACTTATTTTCATGAACCTGTGACCAATAAGATAAAGGGTCATGAAGAGGGCTAACTAGACGCTCAGAACACTAAACTATATTTCCAGTGGTCCATGGGTATTGTAGGGGTGGAACAGATATGGGAAGAGGAAACAGTGTATTTGGGAGAGGTGAGGGGGCATCAAAAATTAGTTATCATGGTCAAGTTGGATTTCTACCAGAACCTAAAGGTAATTCAACACTAGGAAAACTATTAGTATATTTAAAAAAAATAATCTATAGATGATGAAAAACTTTTGACAAAGTAAAGCACTCATTTATGCTAGAAACTCTGAGAAAAGTAGGAATGAAGGGGCTCTCTAAAACCATGAGCTAGCATTTTTTAAAATTTATTTAATATTTTTAGTTTTCAGCATTGATTTTCACAAAAGTTTGAATTACAATTTTTTCCCCATTTCTACCCTCCCCCCACTCCAAGATGGCATATATTCTGGTTGCTCCATTCCCCAGTCAGCCCTCCCATCTGTCACCCCACTCCCCTCCCATCCCCCTTTCCCTTCCTCTCTTGTAGGGCAAGATAAATCTCTATGCCCCACTGCCTGTGTATCTTATTTCCTAGTTGCATGCAAAAACTTTTTTTTGTTGTTGTTTTTGAACGTCTGTTTTTAAAACTTTGAGTTCCAAATTCCCTCCCCTCTCCCCTGTCCCCTCTCCCCTCCCCACCCACCCTCCCTAAGAAGGCAAGCAATTCAACGTAGGCCACATGCATATCACTATGTAAAACCCTTCCACAATACTCATGTTGTGAAAGATTAACTATGTTTTGCTCCTTCCTAACCTATCCCCCTTTATTGAATTTTCTCCCTTGACCCAATCCCTTTTCAAAAGTGTTTGTTTTTGATTACCTCCTCCCCCCATCTGCCCTCCCTTCTATCATCCCCCCTTTTTTATCTTCTTCCTCCTCCTTTCCTGTGGGGTAAGATACCCAATTGAGTGTGTATGGTATTCCCTCCTCAGGTCAAATCCAATGAGAGCAAGATTTACTCATTCCCCCTCACCTGCCCCCTCTTCCCTTCCTACAGAACTACTTTTTCTTGCCACTTTTATGCAAGATAATCTACCCCATTCTATCTCTCCCTTTCTCCCTCTCTCAATATGTTCCTCTCTTATCCCTTAAATTGATTTTATTTTTTTAGGTATTATCCCTTCATATTCAACTCACCCTGTGCCTTTTGTGTGTGTGTATGTGTATATATATATATATATATATATATATATATATATATATATACACACACACACACACACATATGTATATATATGTATACACACATATATATGTATATATATGTATACACACATATATATATGTATATGCATATTCCTTTCAGCTACTATGATATTGAGGTCTCATGAATCGTACCCATCATCTTTCTATGTAGGAATGTAAACAAAACAGTTCAACTTTAGTAAGTCCCGTATGATTTCTCTTTCTTCTTTACCTTTTCATGCTTCTCTTGATTCTCGTGTTTGAAAGTCAAATTTTCTATTCAGCTCTGGTCTTTTCACTGAGAAAGCTTGAAAGTTCTCTATTTTATTGAAAATCCATATTTTGCCTTGGAGCATGATACTCAGTTTTGCTGGGTAGGTGATTCTTGGTTTTAATCCTAGCTCCATTGACCTCCGGAATATCATATTCCAAGCCCTTCGGTCCCTTGATGTTGAAGCTGCCAGATCCTGTGTTATCCTGATTGTTTTTCCACAATATTAAAATTGTTTCTTTCTGGCTGCTTGCAGTATTTTCTCCTTGACCTGGGAGCTCTGGAATTTGGCGACAATGTTCCTAGGAGTTTTCTCTTTGGAATCTATTTGAGGAGGCGATCTGTGGATTCTTTCAATTTCTATTTTACCCTCTGGCTCTAGAATATCAGGGCAATTCTCCTTGATAATTTCTTGAAAGATGATATCTAGGCTCTTTTTTTGATCATGGCTTTCAGGTAGTCCAATAATTTTTAAATTATCTCTCCTGGATCTATTTTCTAGGTCAGTGGTTTTTCCAATAAGATATTTGACATTGTCTTCCATTTTTTCATTCATTTGGTTCTGTTTTATATCTTGATTTCTCATCAAGTCACTAGCTTCCACTTGCTCCAATCTCATTTTTAAAGTAGTATTTTCTTCAGTGGTCTTTTGGACCTCCTTTTCCATTGGGGTAATTCTGCCTTTCAAGGCATTCTTCTCCTCGTTGGCTTTTTGAGCTCTTTTGACATTTGAGTTAGTCTATTTTTTAAAGTGTTGTTTTCTTCAATATTTTTTTCAGTATTTTTTTGGGTCTCCTTTGGCAAGTCATTGACTTGTTTTTCATGGTTTTCTTGCATCATTCTCATTTCTTGTTCCAATTTTTCCTCTACTTCTCTAACTTGCTTTTCCAACTCCTTTTTGAGCTCTTCCATGGCTTGAGACCAGTTCATGTTTTTCTTGGAGGCTTTTGGTGTAGGCTTTTGCACTTTGTTGACTTCTTCAGGCCGTATGTTTTGGTTTTCTTTGTCACCAAAGAAAGATTCCAATGTCTGAGACTGAATCTGAGTGCATTTTCGCTGCCTGGCCATGTTCCCAGCAAACTTACTTGACCCTTGAGTTTTTCGTTAGGATATGACTGCTTGTAGAGCAAAGAGTACTTTGTTCCAAGCTTGAGGGGATGCGCCATTGATTCCAGAGCTATTTCTATATAGCCAGCTCTTCCACCCCAGCATTCCTCCTTCCTCAAGAACCACCAACCCGGACCTGATACAAATCTTCAGCAGGCTCTTCACTCCTGCTCTGATCTGCCACTTAATTCCTCCCACCACATGGGCCTGGGGCCAGAAGTAACTGCAGCTGTAGTTCTGTAGCTGCACCTCCCCCACTGCCCCTGGGGCGGTGGCCCAACAGCAAACTCTGTCCCCGCAGCTTTTCCCACTAATCTTCTCTGTTGTCTTTGGTGTTTGTGGGTTGAAAAGTATAGTAACTGCCACAGCTCACTGATTCAGGGTGCTAGGGCCTGTTCTGCCCGGCTCCTGGTCTGGCTGGTCCTGCTGCCTCCCATGCTGAGCTCTGCTCCCCTCCACTACGTGTGATAGACCTTGTCCAGCGACCATCCAGGCTGTCCTGTGCTGGATCCCTGCTTCCCTCTGCTATTTTGTGGGTTCTGCAGTTCTACAATTTGTTCAGAGCCATTTTTTATAGATTTTTGGAGGGATGTGGTGGGGAGCTCACACAAGTCCCTGCTTTCCAGCCGCCATCTTTGCTCCACCCTCAAGCTAGCATTTTTTAAGGCAAAATAATGGAAATGTTCCTAAGAAGTATAGGAATAAAGCAAGGATGCCCCCTTTTGCCACTACTATTTGATATGGCTCTAGAAATGCTAATGATAGCAATAAGATAATGACATCACCATCAGCAAAAGGAAGATAAAATTATACTTATCTGTAGATGATACCATAGAAACACCAGAGGATCCACAAATAAAGTAATTAAAGTAATAAATAGGTAGTAGAATACAAAATAAATTCACAAAGATCATCAGTATTTCTACATTATAATAAAAAAACCCAGGAAGAACTGACAAAAATAGAAATCCAATTCAAAATAACTATAAAAAGCATAAAATACCTGAGAATCCATGTATGAAGATATGCTTAAGTTTTATATGTCAATTACATAACACTTTTCACAGAAAGAAAGACAAATAATTGGTCTTTTTTGTTAATGGTAGAGACTATGCCTATATAATAAAAATGCTGAAACTACTTAATTTATGAATGTAGTGCTATGGCAATGATTTAAAAGAGCAAAAGGTCTAAAATCTCAGTGGAAGAAATGAAAAGAATAGGAATGAATGGGGACTTCTAGACCTCAAACATTATTATGAAGCAGTAATCATCAACATTACTGAGTTCAAGTTTAAAAACAGAAAAGTAGATCAGTAGAATAGGCTAGGTAGAAATAATGCAAAACAAATTAATTTAGTAGCCCAGGGTTCACTAAATTCAATAACATAACTTACTTGCAGAGGGACCTATACATAACATCCATTATTTAACTAGGAAAACTAAAAAGTAGTTTGTTTAAAAAATTAATAAGTTCAGATCAGTATCCTATACCATACAGCACAATAAGTCCTAAATGAGTACAAGACCTAAATATAAAAGAATATGTCATTTGAAAGAAAGGAAAATAGAAGGACTTACCCTTCTTAACCTTGATAAAATGGAGAATTCTTAAGCAAACAAGAGAGAGATGTGATCCTAAAAGAGAAAATAGATGATTTCCACTACATAAAATTTTGAAAGCTTTTACACAAACAAAATTAGTATAGCCGAGATAGAAAAGAGAAATGTAATTTGGAGGAGAATCTTTAAATCAGTTATCTTTGATAAAGTTCTAATATCAAAAATACATAAGGAATTAATACAAATATACAAGACCAAGAGCTTTTCCATAATAGATAAATGGTCAACCAATATGAACAGTTTTCAAAAAAAGTTGCTAACTTTCAACAACTTTATGAAAATATGCTCCAAAACCTAAAAATAAGATAAATACAAGTAACTCTTAAGTTTTACCCCACAACTAGAAATTTGGCAAAAGTAAAAAAAGATAGAAATAGTTAATTTAGAGGGACTGAAGGCAGTCAGTCACATTGATACATTGTTGGTGAAGCTTTGAACTGGCCCAACTATTCTGGAAAAAAAGACTTGGAATTATATAGAAAAAAATCATGAAATTGTTCATACCCTTTCATCTAGAAATTCCATTGCCAAATATATTCCACAAGGAAGTCAAAGAAAGAAAAGTCCTACCTATGCCAAAATCTTCATGTAGAGGTTTTATAATAACAAAAAACTAGACACAAAGTAAATCCCAATCAGTTGGGTCATGGCTAAACTAATCATGGTAGATAGACTTAATTGACTTGGAATCATGAATGTTGCCAGGCATGATCTCTTGATTTTCTTTTATATTTTTAACAAGGAAAAATTCACTGGATAAGTATAGGTTGGGTATATCTGGGAAAGTAATCAGTAAATTGTTTTCAAATAAAAATAATTTTAGTTCAAAGCAATAAGTAAGAAAGGAAAGAACAAGGGGCAACACTAATCTGCTCTTCCTAGAAACTCAGCCTAGTGGATTGGTACTATCAGAATTTATACAACTTCCCTTATGGAAATTATCTCGTTTTGACCTTAGAGAAGAAAAACATCAGAGTAAGGCATGAGGCTCTAACTCTTGACCTAAAATTCAGTCCTCTCTGGGTGATAGTTCTCATTGGCAGAGTCCTTCAAAACTCATTCTCTGTTCAAGGCTCCTCATTACACTGGGGATTCCTTTGCTCTCCGTAATAAGGAATTTAACATTGTGACTGGAGAGTCATCCCTTCTCAGAGTTTACCACCAATTTTTACACCAGTTTACAGCATCTATCATTTCTTTCCAGACTACCGTATGCAGTGTGAAGAAGCGACCTGATTTTCCCACTTCAGGACAGTGGGACATAGTCACTGAATCTAATGGGAAGCAGGAAGTGAATGTCTTTGATGGAGTCATGGTTTGCACTGGTCATCACACCAATGCTCATCTGCCCCTGGAGAGCTTCCCTGGTAAGTGATCCAAGAAGAAAGGACCTTGAGCTTCCTATGTATGTTACCTGAGCCTTTCAAGTTTGGACCTGTGAGGACTGGGGCCAGATTCCACCAAGCTGTATTTCCTCTGCTAGTGAATAGAAATAGGATTAAGGCAAGGAAGCTGCAATTTACCCTGATTTTCTATATTTTTCCTTAGAGAGATGACTATGCCCTTGCCTTTGTCAAGGATTTAGCTATCAAGTCAACAACAAGGAAGACCAGGAGTTGACCTATATTATCTCACTATTACCTTAACATTTTGGGGGGACAAAAAGTAGTGAGAAGATGTTATAGAGTTGCCTTTCCAACTGAGATATTGGGGCTTTGAAATATCATAGGATCATAGATTTAGAAGTAGAAGGAATCATAGAGATCGTTGGGTCCAGTAAGATGCCCAAGGTCAAATAAGTAGTAGGTGACAGAGCAAGGGATCTGTACCTAGGTCTTCTTACTTGAAATCTAGCTCAACTATGACAAATCTTTATGAGCATATGTGGCCACAAGTGTATATTTGTAGGAATTTAGAGGAAATTTAGAATTTGTCAGCTATGAAGGAAAAAAGTGTCTATGCCAGAAGAAAATATTGATTGATCCTTCTTTGGCCACAGGCAAGATGTTTCAGACGCTCTATGGGGAAAGGAATTCAAAAAAGCAAAAGGAATATAAGGGGTAAAGTGAAAGCAATGAGGAAAGAAAGTTTCTCACAAAAGACAAATGATAGTTTAAGTAACTTATTTGTGATGTGGAAGCTGCAGAGCTCTGGGCTGAGGCTAATGGAACATAGAGCTAGAAGGAACATGCAAAAGTTCTATAGACTAGCTGTGTTGTAGATGGGAAGAAAGAAGATAGTGTATCATTGGCCAATGTGCTTACATGTCAGAGAACTAATATAAAATAAGCTTTGCACAGTCTTTGCCCTCCTCCATGTAATCACTCTGCCTTTGGTTCTCAGGGATAGAGAAGTTCAAAGGTCAATACTTCCACAGCCGGGACTATAAAGACCCACAGAGATTTACTGGAAAGCGAGTCATTGTGATTGGTATCGGGAATTCTGGAGGAGATCTCGCTGTGGAGATCAGCCACACAGCCAAACAGGTTTGAATCATTTGCTTTGTTTGACCCCAACCTGTCATCACACAAAAAAAGGGCAACATCCGTGTCATTGAGCGGCCTAAATCTGCTTGTGGATGGAAAAAGTATGTGGGATCTAGATGACAGCAAGTCAGTGATAATACCTTACATTTTATAGCACAGGAAATCCTGAAAAAACTATGCAAATCAATGTTTTTAAATACCAAGATGAGACAGTGAGTAAAGAATATTTAACTGTATTGTCAAAATATTTCAAAAGCAGGGAAAAATATTATTACTGAAACTATGAGCTTCATAAGTCTTCAGACCTCACAATGTAGCAATGTGAATGTTGTAGGAAAATAATGTCTATGAAAAATTAATATTCATTCTAGATATCGACCTTCCATTATAAAATCATACTTTTAAATTATATACAAGGAAAACTTGTTTGTTTTTTTTTTCCTGTGGCATGATGCTTTTATTAAAAAAAAATCTTTTTTTTTTAAGTAATCATCTCCTAATTTCTATGTTTTCTAAACTCAGATTTTCATGTTTTGGGTTGGATTGAAGTAAAGTATACTAATGTAGGTTTTTACAAATGGCAGACTAAAGTGAAAAGTTAAGTCAATCATTTATTAAGTGCCTACCTTGTATGAGGCACTATGTTAAGCCTAGGGGTTGGAGTGGGGAAATACAAGAAGTCCACGTTCCAGTGAGGGAGATAGCTTGCAAACTATGCACAAACAAAACATACCCAGGATCAATTGGAGATGACCATCAGAGAGAAGGCACTAGCATGAAAAGGGGCCAGAAAAGAGTTCCTGTAGAAGGTGGAATTTTATACTGAAGGACTTGGAGGAAGCTGGGAGGTGGAGATGTGAGGAGGGAGAAGATTCCAAGCATGGGATACAACCAGTGAAAATACATGGAGTCAGGAGATAGAGTGTTTTATGTGAGGAACAACAAGGAGGCCAGTGTCCTTGATCCCAGAAGGTATTGAGGAGAAGCAGGTCACTGATGGTCAAAAGCTACAGAGAGGTCAACAAGGATGAGGATTAAGAGAAAGCCATTATATCTGGCAATTAAGAGATCCTTGGTAACTTTGGAAAGAGTGGTTTCAGTTGAATAATGAAGTCACAAGACAGACTTCTAAGAGTTAAGAAGAGAGTGAGAAGAAAGGAGATGGAAGCTCCTATTATAGATGACCTTCTTGAGGAAAGGGGAGAGGGTTTTTCAAGGGTGGGAGTGACAGAGGCAAGTTTGTGAGCAACAGGGAAGCAGCTAGTGGACAAAGAAACTTTGAAGAAAAAGGAGAGAGATGAAATGATAGAGGAAGCAAAGTGCTGGAGAACATGGGATCACTTGTGCACATAGAGAGGTCTTTCTTGACAAGGAGAAAGGCCACCTCTTCATGTGAGACAGAAGTGAAAGAGAACATAGTGGTGGAAAGCATCTCAGTGATGGGTGATGAGGAGGATGGAAAAAGAGGGAGTTTTTGGCAAATAGCTTTGACTTTTTCAGCAAAATATGAGACAAGGTTCTCAGATAAGGCCTTGGGTGAGGGAAAGGGAAGTGAAGCAATGAGAAGTTGGAGGAGGGCTGCTGTGGTGAGATGAATACTGAGTTGATGAGGGAATTCTAAAAGGACTGCCGTGCCCCAGTTGAGATGATGTAGAAGATCCATAGTGGCCTCAATCAACATGGTTCCATGGTTTTCTCCAGCTTCTTTCAGCAGCATGTAACTAAGAGCAAAGTGGATGGTTTGGAGCAGAGCAAGATTAGTGATAAGTTAAAGGTGCAAAGGACTGGATAGAAGAGAAGGTAGAGAAGGTGGCCTGTGATGGGAGCAAAGGAGAGATCCACTCAAAGTGATGTAGAAAAATTTGAACAGAGAGAGAAAGCATTCAAAGAGAGAACAAGGATCATGAAGAACACAATATCTGAGCTGAGTTAAAAAGGAAATGAGGCAGAGATGAGGAAGGAAGTGAGGAAGGGCATTTCAGGAATGAGGGCATGTATAAGTGCACAAAAGTAGGCAAAAACATATTGAGTTTGGGGAATGACCGGTCACCCAATTTGGCTGGAATGTAGAGTACAAAAATGGAAAGAGGGGGAAATTAGGTCAGAGTGGGGTTATATTACAGAGGACCTGGCTAAGGAGGTTTTATTTTATATGAAAGGCAATAGGGAGCCACTGAAGGTTTTTTTAAGAGGGGAGTCAATGTTCAGAGCTGAGTATTAGGAAGATTATTTTGGCAGCTATAATGAAGGAGGGTTAGGAGAGAGGGAGGGAGACTAGTGAAAGGTAACAAGGACTGAATTAGGGTAGAAGTAATAAAAATGGAAAGAGACAGACATAACAGAGGCAGAATGACAGTGGGCACATACCAACTGACTAATTTCCTGAGGTCCTACTAGAAATTTGATTTTTCCATCAGACAATCACTCAACAAGTATTTCTTGACATCTCCTTTGTGCAAGGCACTGTGCTAGGCTCTGTGGCTCTCCATAAAAGAGAACCTTCATAAAAAATCCCTCATAAAAACATAAAGAAGTCTAAGACACTATCCTCTCAAGCCACTCAACTGAGTCTAGTTGGGAAAATAAAATACAAATACATTCGTACAAAAGATAATTGTTCAAAAGAGCAATCTAGGAGATATTACAATGAAATACATAATCAATTCTCAGATGAATGATAAAGAAAATAAATACTTTGGGAGTTATTTGGAAGGAGAAGTCACTATGGTCTACAATGGGCTGGGAAGACATCATAGAGGCTCTCTTCCATGTTGAGTTGGATCTTACTAGGGTTTATATAGGCAGAGAGAGGTAAGGAGAAGATTCTAAGCAAGGGAGATAGGATGTGTAAAATCAAGGAAGTAGAGTTTGTGATGGGAGAACAGTGAGTTGACCACTGTGGCTGAATTGGAAAGTTTGAAAAGATACATAGCTAAAAATTAGGACTGATGGATAGGTTGGCAGTAGACTGTTGGAGTGTCTTGAATATCAAATGGAGATTAGTCTGGATTTTATTCAGCAGGCAATTGGGGGTCATTGAATACCTTTGAGCAGAGACTTGGTAAAACTGGTGTTCTCCTCTCCCCAGGTCTTCCTCAGCACTAGGAGAGGTGCATGGATACTAAATCGTGTGGGAGATAATGGATATCCTTTTGATGTTCTCATTAATTCCCGATTTATAAATTCTATCGCACAGTTCTTAAGTCTATCTGCAAAGTGTTCATTTATGGAAAAAAGGATGAACGCAAGATTTGACCATGAAATGTATGGCCTGAAGCCTATGCACAGGTATGCTCCTAGCCTGTCAAGCAGGAGGTAGGAGATGAGTGGAAGGAATAAAAGCTGAGTGGGTGGAATGAAAAGGCATTCCCAGAAGTAGAATGGTCAGACCATCTGTGCTGCCCAGTTAATAAATAATCAGTGGAGCAGGAAGTAATAAGTAAACAGGGACCAGCTTCTCAACAGCCTTTTCCACTGAGGTGTAATACAGTACCTCAGATGTCGTGGTGCAGTGTCCAATGGGTCTGTCATCTCCTTATTTCTAGATACTCCATTTCCTTTCATGTAGCCCCAAATCAATCACATTAGGGGTATATGTGTGTGTGTGTGTGTGTGTGTGTGTGTTTAGGTAGCTCAGTTAACTCACATTACTACAATCCACGAAAATCCCCAGGATTTTTTCCACAGTAAACTGCTTTCTTGTCCCATCTTCTCAACACTGCACATTGTACAGTTGATTTTTTTAGTCTGTGTTGAATAATATCAAGCCTGCCCTCCAGGTACATCCCATAAATGATCTCCAATAATAACTAATCACCCTTATATAATGTTTTAAAATTTGCAAATCACTTTCTTCACATTGACCCTGTTTAAAAAGGTAATGCAAGTATTATTATCCCCATTGATAGATAAGAAAAATCAAAAGATTAAGTGATTTGCCCTAGTCACACTGCTGGTGTCTGTGGCGATACTCAAACCCAGGTTAGTCCTGCACTAGATCTCTTGTGTCTCTTAAGTAAGACTGTTTCTTTTCAGTCTTCCTCTTACTTTCCCCCTTTTTATCTTCAAGTTCTAGGCCATCTAGGGGCCATGGTAACTTCATCTTTTCTACTAAGAAGCCCTATTTTATGCCATACTGGTATATTCTTGCTGGACAGATGACAGAACAGCACAAACTGTATCCGTGTCCCTGGAGAAGCACTAGAATGTTATTGAAAACCCCTCAACTCAAGCAAAATCCCATCTACCTGCTATTCAATAATCTTTCTCTCTTGTGTTCTTTCTCTTCCTTCCCTCCTCTTGTCACCTCCACACAGAGCTCTGAGCCAGCACCCAACAGTCAATGATGATCTGCCCAACAGAATTATTTCTGGCCGAGTGCAAATCAAGGGAAATGTAAAGGAATTCACAGAGACAGCCGCCATCTTTGAAGATGGCACAAGAGAGGATAACATTGATGCTGTCATCTTTGCTACAGGCTATAGCTTTGACTTCCCCTTCCTTGAAGAGTCTGTCAGAGTGGTCAAGAATAAGATTTCCCTGTATAAGAGGGTATTCCCTCCTGACCTGGAGAAACCAACACTTGCTATCATTGGCCTGATCCAGCCACTTGGAGCTATCATGCCCATTTCAGAACTCCAGGGCCGCTGGGCCACACAGGTATTTAAGGGTAAGTGATAACAGGCTTGTGGAAAGGAATCTTATTATACTGATTTCAGGTACAATAACTTGGCGAAATAGCAAGGAATTGTTTGAATTTAATTCTATTTCAGACTCTGCCTATAAGCTGTTAGAATCTATACGACCCTTTACTGCTTAGCTCAGGAGTTCTTACCCTTTTTTTGTGTCATGGACCCCTTGCCTAGTGTTCCTGCTTGACTAAGGGCCCAGGGCTGTCCAGGTTTAACAAAAGTATACATACCACAGTACCTAGGACTTGGTGCTTTGATGCTGCTTGCTTCAGACGTTTAATTAGAAATATAATGGATAAATCTGTCAAATTCATATATGTGATATACATACACATGTATATATGAGTATATACATATATGTATATGTTTATGTGTATGTCATGAACATATATACATACACACATAAACATATACACATTTTTCATATATACATACATACATATGTATACATACATACACACTATTTTTAGGTGCCATTGACAATAAAAGTGGAGTTCAGATGGAGTGAGTGTGGGGTTAGGATTGGGGGAAGGAGGCTTTTAGGTTCCATTACTACTAAATAAACCCTGAATGGAGCATCCTCAGACTTCTGTGTTGCCTTCCCAGGTCAGAAGGAAAGCTCACTGGGAATAGGAATTGTTTCATTCCTCCTATTCCCAGAGGCTAGCTTGAGGCCTGGCACACAGCAGGCACTTAACAAGTGCTTGTACATTGACTGAGTCTTAAAACTAGCACTCTCCCTCACATACTGTGAGAAATTCATAACCACATAGAGTGGAGAGTTGTGCGTCACAAGGGTTCTCATACAGCAAACTCCTAAGGGGTAAAATCTCCATGGTAGATTACCAAGAAATATGGATTCAGAGCTGAAATGCTTAAAGTCACTTCCTTTAGAATCCTCTTGACTTTTTTCTGACCTTGCCCCCTTGGTCTGTGGGACTTCCATCTCCAAATACACGTCCTGTGAGGGGTGCTGTGGCCTTTCACCTGAAGGAGGAGGTTTTAGAAGGCGAGGCTTATTGGACTCCGGAGGATTTAGGCTCAGATTGGGGATTTACATAACTAGGCTCCTGTTCTCACTGATGTAAAGTCCTATTGTTAGCTCCTGGTGGGCTCCTGTAAGGGAGCTGGTTTTGCTTCTTTGCATTTACTCTTGAAAACAAATGTGACAATTCACATTATAGAGTATTTTATGGGGGGGAGAGGGGAAGAAAATCAGGGTGAAGTGACTTGCCCAGGGTCACACAGCTAGTAAGTGTCTGAGGCAGGATTTGAACCTGAGCCCTTCCGACTCCAGGGTCGGTGCTCTATCCACTGCACCACCTAGCTGCCCCTGTAGAGCATGTGAATGCTCTGCTCATCACAATCCTGTGAGGAAGGTGGTGTGAATTGTATTATGTCATGTTACATTTCCTAAATTGAAAGTTCTGTGAAGGGGAGGATGGCTTGGTAGACCCAGCAGAGAGAGGAGAGGAGAGGTAGGGAGAGAATGTGGAAGTTGGGGTTGCTTTAGCAGATTTCTGCTCAACGTAAGAGAAAACTCAATCTGCCAGACAGTCAAGACCACTTGGAGGCCATTAAGCACAGACTAGGTTGTCCAGCTATGTGATAGAAAGGATTCTTGAGTAAGTATATATTTGGATTAGGTGAAGAGGGAGCCAAAAAGGAATAAGCCTTTCTGTAGTATGTACTGTGTGCCAGGCACTGTGCTAAGTGCCTTACAATCATTATCTCACTTGATCCTCACAAGAACTCTGGGAAATAGGTGCTAATACTGGCCCCATTTTACATGTGAGAAAAATTGAGGCAAACAGAGATTAAGTGACTTGTCCAGGGTCACACATCTAGTAAGTGTCTAAGGCTGGATTTGAACTCAGGTCTCTCTGAATTCAGGCCCAGGGCTGTATTCACTGTGACCCCTAGTTACAAAAGGACCAGGTCTCTTCTGGGGATCAGCCCATTGAGTAGAGTATTATTGTGGCACCTGAAGGAAAACCTCTTGACACACAGTCCCTGGTGAACAAATAGGAGATGCCTCTGAGTACAAACTCTACTCAGTTTTCCTGCCCAACTTACATCATATAGGAAAACAACAAAAATCAAAGGAAAACCTTCCAGTATTCTGACCGGCTTCCCTAACTAGGAACGCTAATAATTGGCATTGAGGTAGTGCTTTAAGGTTTACAAAGCAGTTTACAAATATCGTCACATTTAAACCTCACAACAACCCTTGGAATTAGACGATATTGTGATCTTCATTTTAGAGACAAGGAAACTGGGGGGCAGTGAAGGGCATCACATGGCCAAAGTTTCCAGGCACGTCTTCTTCACTTCCAATATTCCGTGCAATATTCCTGCCTTCCCAGGTACTGGAATACCTGAGAGTTCAGAAAAATAAACTCATGGTTTAAAAAAATCCCCTTTAAAAAGGAATATGTGATGTGTGATACAGACAATTAAAACAAGATATAAATGATATATACTACAGGAAGTTGACTATAGAAAGAAATACCCATTCAAACAGGATACAAGACAGAGGTAGGTAGTTGTTCCTAGTTAAACACTGTTATAGTTTTAGCTTTCAGAGAATCCCTGTGAAAATCAAGATAGAGCTGCTTAGGTTCCAACTTGAACTAATACAGGATAAACTCTTTGAAGTTGGGAACCATGGCTACTGTAGTCTTGTATTGGGGGCAGCACAGTGCTGTGGGATAAATATTTGTTCACTGATTCATCTAGAATGACAATCTGACTTTTCTGGGTCTGAGGATTTATTTGTTTATGATTTAGGACTAAAGACCTTGCCTTTGAAAAGTGAAATGATGGAAGAAATCACTAAAACTAAAGAAGAAATGGCCAAAAGGTAAGATTTTTTTTTAAAAAAATTGTTACTTCCCAGCTATCAGCCCAATTTATCTGGGTCTTACTTTCCTCATCTTTAAAATTAGGAGATTGGACAAAAAGATCTCTAAGGACCCTACCAATGCTAACATTATGAGTCAATGGGATATGTATTCATTTCCTTACCTATGCAATTTAGATCTGACAGGAGCAATATTTAGTTGGCTCCTGATGACCGTATGGTCCAGAACATTGTTCCTATCAATCTAGTTGTTTATTTAAAATATACACAAAATAACAGGTTGCTGAACAAAGGAAGGTCTGGTATAATTACCAACAAATGGAGGAGGGATAAAGGAAGACAGGTTGGAGAAGTTTCTCAAATCCTGTACCTGAAATTCATGAACACAAGCAAGGGTGAGAGGAAGAAATGAAGCGTGTAATTGTGGCTAGGGTTTGCATGGAGCAATATTGCTCTACTCAGGTAGAAACACCCAAGGCAGTAAGAAGTATGTCACTAGAAGGGGATAAAACCGAGACTAGCTAGGCAGATCTCCTAATCTCTCTGTCACTATCTCTGGCACTAGTCTTCCACATCAAGCTACTTGTGAGGGTAAGCTGGGCAGCAAGTGTGGGCTTAAGTGTTTAGGCTGGAAGGACTGATTTAGCAGGGACTCCCACCTGTACCTTGCAGGTGTTTTCATCTAGCCCAAAGGAGAACTGGGGGCAGGTCCTCCTGACTACATCTCTAGCTGCCTACTGGACATCTCAGCTTGGATGTCCTCTAGATAGCCTTAAACTCAGCATGTCCCCAACTGAACTCGTTACTTTCTCTGCAAATCATCTCCACTTCAGACTTCTCTACTAACACTACCACCCTCCCAGGTCTGGAGGCTCACAACCCAGGAGTCATCCTCGATTCCTCACTATCTCCCGCGCCCCACCCCAAGTCCTGTCAATTTTGCCTCCATAACACCTTTCTCTCCTCTGACACAGACAGCAGGCCCCCATCACCTCATGCCTGGACTACTGCAATAGCCTGGGGCTGCCTGCCTCAAGCCTCTCCCCACTGCAGTCCATTCTCCATTCAGGCACTACAGTGATTTTTTTCTGAAGCACAGATCACCTCCCTCTTCAGTAAACTCCAGCGGCTTCCTGACCTACAGAATCAAATATAAGATCTCCTGGTGTTCAGAGCCCTTCATAAGCTGGTGCTCTGCACTCCATCCTATTCTAGTGTTCTCACGCCTTATGCACCACCACATGTTCTTTGGTTCATTGATGCCAGCCTTCTACCTGTTACTGGAGTGAGACCCTCCACCTCTCAGCTTCAGGCATCTTCACTGGCTATCCCCCATACCTGGAATGCTCTTCCTGCTCCTCTCCACCTCCTGGCTTCCCCAGCTTCCTTCAAGTCCCAGCTAAAAATCCCCCTTGGACAGGAAGCCTTTCCCACCCCTCTTAAATCTAGAGCCCTCCCTCTGTCAATTATTTCCAAGTTTTCCTGGATAGAGTTTGTTTGTACATAATCGTTTACATTTGTCTCTCCCATTAGACTGGGCTCCTTGAGGACAGGGACTGTCTTTTGTCTCTGTATCCCTCATCCCTCGCACTTAGTGCAAAGCTTGGCACATAGTAGGTACTTAAAAAACACCACCACTCATAATAGAGTGCCTACTATGTGCCAGGCACCTTACAAATATCGTCTCATTTGATCCTCACAAGAACCCTGAGAGGCAGGTGCTGTTATTATTCCCATTTTACAGATGAAGAAACTGAGGTAAATGGAGATTGAAGCAATTTCCCCAGGGTTCCACAGCTAGTAAGTGTCTGAGGCCAAATTTGAACTCAGGTCTTCCCAATTCTAGGCTCCCTATGACGCCTACCTACCTCAATGCTTGCTGACCGATTGATACGGATGATCAAACACCAATAACTAATGTGAGAGAGACTGTGAATAAATGAGCAATAAGATATGGACAAATGCATTGTTAGTTTAGAGCAGAGAAATCTCTTCTCTCAGGGACAAATCAGCAAATGCTTCGTAGGAGAGAGGGAATTTGAGCTGAGCTGTGAATGACATCTAGGCATTAGGCAGAGAAAAGTGAGAATGAAGGGTAGGGATTCTGGGCTCCAGCTACAGCAGGACATCCTGGGACATAGCTGGAGCCTTTCCCAACAATGGAAGAAAGCCCTTAGCCATCACCCCTTTTCTCTAAATTACTATAGCACCATTCAGTATTCAGTTATCAGCTGTTGGGGTACTGTTGTCTCTTTCCTGTGTCTCAGTTTTATCTCCCCAGCAAGGATATAAGCTCCCAGAGGGTAGGAGCCCTGCTGTATCTCCCACAACTCTAGACACAGGGCTGAGCCCACAGTAGTTACCTGTTGCTTGACTTGTTGGACTGATGAAGGGCCACTGCTTCTGTCTTCCTTCCCATAGATACGTGGAGAGCCCCCGCCACACCATCCAGACAGACTACATGGAATGTATGGAGGACCTTGCTGAGTTGGTGGGGGTGAGGCCCAACCTGCTGCCCCTCATCTTCACTGATCCCAAACTGGCATTTCATTTGTTCTTTGGACCGTGTACCCCGATCCAGTATCGTCTGCAGGGCCGGGGGAAGTGGGATGGAGCCCGAAAGGCCATCCTTACAGTTACTGACCGTATCAAGAAGCCAATGAAGACAAGAGTGGTGGGGAAAAATAGCCATGGCTCCTCGACAATGATGGTGGTTGGCAAATGGATGCTGGCTATAGTCTTCATTTCCATTATCTTAGCTTATTTTTAGCTCTGGAGGTCACTGCTACAGCTTTAATGGGGCAGCTAGATCCCAAGGTGCTTTCAGAATAACAAAAGAGACCTTGTGGAGCTCCTCTCCACTCTTCAACTCAGGGCTTTCCCTTCCAATTGCTTCCACAACCGTTGCCCCTGTTGTTCCCCTCTCCCCCATTTTCATTGGTTCAGTTCTCTTTCTCTTTTTGCTTACCCGATTCTGAGTTTGACCCAAAGCTCTGGGGCAGAGCCCCTAAACCCACTTGGGCTGAGACAGTACTGTCACAATGTTAGTGGAGCTCAACTGAAGTGATTTGTCCATAATACAGTCAGTAATTGTCCGAGAGGACAGTGAGGTGGCATGGTGGATAGAGCACCAGGCCTAGAGTCAGGAAGACTCATCTTTGTGAGTTCAAATTCAACCTCAGACACTTACTAGCTATGTCACCCTGGGCAAGTCACTACACCCTGTTTGTCTCAGTTTCCTCATCTATAAAATGAGCTGGAGAAGGAAATGGCAAATTTCCAAGAATACCTCAGATGGGGTCATGGAGTGTTGGACACAATTGAAACAACAGAACAACAAAACAAGCACACATTTATATATGTATATTATATATAATCTCAAATATGTTTATGTACATGTATATGTGTGTATATATCTTACTATTTACCACATTAGAAATTAGAAATATGTAATACATGTATTCATGTATATGTATATATGTGTGTATATATGCATATATACACACATATATATCTCCCACATAAACAAAAATTCTTGGGGGATGGTGGGAGGCGGGGGGGCCTGACTATAATTTTTAGAGTATAAATGGGTCCTGAGACCAAAAACTTAGAGAACCACTACTCTGAAGGAAAAACGTTTCTTCTGGAACCTTTAACTCATTCTCTTCTGAGAGTGAGGGACCACAGTCTTTGTAGAACTCACCCAATTCAAGCTAGAAATAAAGATTAGGTAGTGAGTGCTTATAATGCAGCAACAAAGGTATTTTAATCATAGATAGAACTTCTATGGTTTTGTAGTGGCAGGACTAAAGGGTATTTATATGATCTGTTCATCAGATCAATATGGCTTCCTTTAGTCATGTAGAGGCTTCGTTATTTACCCAATTATGTGATGTTTGATTAAAGTTGAAAAGCAAGTGCCTGGTTTTTGTTCTGGAATTGGCTTAGAGTCATAACACCAGCACAGTGTCCTCTGTGAATGAGATATATCAGACATCTGATCTGTATCTTTTCCTCCCTTTAATCCAAAGTATATAAATAAATCACAGGGCAATTTGTTTGGCACTTTTGTTCCCTTTGATGAATAACTCTCAATCACAAAACTCTGTAACAATTTGGTTAGCAGCTACAGTGGCTGTGTAAAACCAACAACAACCAGCACACAGAAGGCTGCTAACACAGGTGCTTTGATCTGCTTTACTAAGGAAAGCAACATTAAGGAGTTAACAATCTTACTTAAACCTACATACATCATTCACTTAGTTCAGGAGGAAAAGCCAGCAACCTGAACTTCAGAGCAAATACAAACAAATTACAAACATACACAATATAAACTATCAAATGAGATAATAATTGTAAAGCACTAGCATAGTGCCTGGCACATGGTGGGCACTATATAAATGCTTATTCTCTTATCTTTCCCTTCTTGTCTATGAAATCCTATTCAATAAATGTTTGTTAAGCACCTACTGCATACAGAGAGCATAGTGCCAGGAGCTAGAGGGAAGTCCACAGTTTAAATTAAGATACCATCACTGCCACTGTTGACCTCGGGGTCTAGTAGGGGACCATAACACATGCACAGATAACAAAGGGTAATGCTACGATGAGAAAAACACTCATTGAATCTCAGAGTTGGAAAGGGCTTCAAAGCTGACCCATACCTCAGAGCCTATCCCCTCCCTGAACACACAACCCTACAATATCCCCTACAAGTGGTCATCCGGCCTCCCCCTCCTTGAAGCAGCCCATTATCTCCCAGATGGCCAGCTCCACCTTTGGATAGCTTTCTTGGTTAGTGCATGCTTCCTTAGGTCCCCTCAAAAATCTGGTTTTGTTCATTTGTTTGTTTTTGTTTTATCAGCCTCCACCTACTGCTCCTAGTTCTTCTGACCTCTTCTGTGGGGCAATCCTACACAGATGTGAACACAATTATATATCCCTTGGTACAGTGGATAGAGCACTGGGCTTGGAATCAAGATGACTCATCTCAGTGAGTTGAAATCCAGCCTCAGACACTTATTAGCTATATGACCCTGAGCAAGTCACTTCACCCTGTTCACCTCAGTTTCCTCATCTGTAAAAGGAGCTGAAGAAGAAAATGGCAAGTCACTCCAATATCTTTGCCAAGGGATCACGAAGAGATGGACGCAACTGAAAATGACTGAGCAACAACATTGGATTTGATAACTCTGAAAAGAATGTTTTCAGTTGAATGATGACTGTAGAGATTTATGAAAAGGTTGAGAAGAAAGGAGGTAGAAGTATCAATTGCAGACAGTCTTCTCAAGAAGTTTAGCCACAAAAAGGGAGAGATATGGAATAGTTAGAGGGGATGCACAAATCAAGTGAGGGTTTTTTTAAGATGGAGAAGACATAAGCATGGTTATAGGTGGTTGGGAAGCAGCCATTAGATGAGGAGACATTGAAAATAAGTAAGAGTGAGCATGATAGAAAGAGCCACAATCTATTAGATAAATGGGATTGGATGAGATGGGATCACTTGTATGCCTGGCAGGGTTTGCCTTGACAAGAAGGGCTACCTCATGTAAGACAGGAGGGAAGGAAGAAATATTGGTAGAGGGCATCTGAATCGTGTGAGATGAAAAGGGAGCTCAGCCGGTGGTTTCAGTTGTTCATTGAAATATAAGGCAAGATTCTCATCTCTGAGATGAGAAGTGGAGGGAGCCAGTGAGGATGGTGCTGTCATTGACAGATAGTCTAAGAATGGAGATTCGCACAAGGTTGGAGCTGTGCAAGAGCTTGGAGGTCTTCTGGGGAACATGCCCAACAGGTGTCCAAGCATATGGTTCCTTTGTAGCAGGAGCAGGAGGGTAACAGAGGTCCAGGAGAGTCAGTGGAAGTCAGTGGGCTTGCCAGCCTCTCAGTGAGAATACAGAAAATGAAGCAAGTTCATTGGGTTGTGGGCATGTGTGCCCTCTGTGCATGGACCTTGCCAGGAATGATAGCCACACCTTCAGTTCTGCTGTGAAGAAGAAACAAAATCAGAGACACACATAGGTCAGGACTAGTATGGCAAGCGGCTGCATGGTTTAGCCCTGGTTTTTTGAGGACCTGAGTGCAAATCTAAGCTCTGCTACCTTCTCTCTCCCTTCTCTCGGCTTCAGTCTCTTCAAAACTTCTAATGTCCCATGATCCTAGGATACCAACACTAGGTGTCAGAGAATAAAGACACCTACTCACCCATCCAGGGTGTCGACCAGAAAGTTTGGTTAAAGGAGGCAAACAAGCTAGGTGATGTGTCAACCCATGTTGTTTATTCCCTTAAAGCTAGAGAAGCTAGTGAACTTGTTACATACAAGGAGTCAGAGCATAAGTTCTGACTATCTGAACAAAAGAATGGGAAGGCTTAAATACACTTTAGAATAGTCTCAACTCTGTCTGTGTCACTCAAATTTATGATCTCCATGTATATTTAACCATGATACAAGAAAAAGACTTATCTTAATTGAATAGGTTGTAAATACAATAAGATAAGAGAGTTGACAAAGCCTCAATTGAAAGTACAACCCAGGATCTCTGTGTTTAATTTACCATTAACATGCCATAACATATGTCTATAAAATATTAAGATAAGAAAAAGTCACATTATTCAAGAAAGTGTCTCAGGTTAAGGGTCTCAACCTTAATGGCCATAGACAGAGGAAAGAATGCTCTTAAGTCAGCCCCATCTGGGCTTGTTGACATAAGAAGAGGTATTCTCTTGAGTTTACTCAGAGAACAGAAAAGCTGTTAGGTCCAGGCTCTTCTTCTGGTTGGTTAGTTCAGGCTCTGGCCCTTGTTGAAGTTACTAAACTGACATTAAATGATTATCAAGGGGAATGCTGGAGCCAGGCTTCTAGCAAAAGGTGATTGATAAACTATCAGTGAGAGTATTCGTACTTCAGAAATACAAAGTTGCTACAAACTGATTTGTTGTTTCGCTGGTTGTCTAGACCTAAGAAAGTGATGAAGGAAATGTTTAAAATGCTGCTTGAATTTAAAAATGTATTGAGAACATTGGGTGTGGAGGAAAGCTAGCTGTTGAACATTGATCAGCACACCTCTGCCCGATCTGAACCTAAAATTTGTGATGGGACAGAAGCTCTCCAGAAGCTGGAGGACAAGAGCAAACCCTGGCCCTGGGCAAGAAGACAGGGGCCAAAACAGTTCCTGGTCTGGCGCTACATAGTTAGACTGCAAGGAATATTTCCTGATAGTCAAAAAGAACTTGGGAGTTTTTAAACCCAATGGCAAGGAGAATTTTGACCTCCTCAGAGAGCAATTTTTTGCCTTCCTAGGTCAACAGACAACTGTGTCACTGAGCAAGAACCATACTGGACTGGGAGCAAAGCTTAACCGCAAAAGGAATGTTATTAGAAAAATCAGAAGGAGCACTAGATGGACAGGAGGGGGCAGCAGAGAGTCACACCAAAAACCATCTAGTGAAAACCTTCACATATAGGATGAATGAGGGTTTATATAACTATTTGGAATCAATAGTTACTCGTTCACAGGTTTCCTTCTCATCCCTTTTTTTCTTTTCAATATATTATGAACTTTGCCGTTCAGTTGTTTTTCAATTGTGTCCACTTTTTCATGACCCCGTTTGGGGTTTTCTTGGCAAAGATCCTGCAGTGGTTTGCCATTTCCTTCTCAATTTATAGATGAGGAAACTGAAGCCAACAGGGGTAAGTGATTTGCCCAGGGTCACATAGCTAGGAAGTGTCTGAGGCCAGATTTGAATTCAGGAAGATGAGTTTTGCTGACTCTAAGCACAACTCTCTATTCACTGTGCTACCTAGCTGCCCAAAGTTATGAACTGAATCCCTGCAAATGGGGAGTTGGTTTCCATATACTGGAGAGTCGTGCATGTAGATTTTCCTAGGTTTCCTGAATAGGGATATAAGAGTCAAAAATATCTAGACAATAATACAATTAAGTGGATTTAAAGCTGATTGATTTGCCCAACTCCCAGAGTTGTCATTAATAGTTCATTGTTACTTTGGCAGGAGGTCTCCAGTGGAGTGCCTCAGGAATTCGTCCTGTTGAATCTTTTTAATCAACGATTTGGATAAAGGCATAAATGAAATGAATGTTCACCAGATCTACAGATGATACAAAGCTGGGAGGGATATTTAACGTACTGGAGGCAGGATCCATAGAAACCTTGATAAGTTAGATCTAATAAGATAAAGGTGCAGCTAGGTGGTTCAGTAAATAGAGCACTGGGCCCGGAGTCAAAAAGACATGAGTTCGAACCAAACCTCAGACACTTACTAACTGTGATTCTGGGCAACTCACCACTGTTTGCCTCAATCCACTGGAGAAGGAAATGGCAAAACCTCTCCAGTATCTTTGCCAAGAAAACCCCATGGCCAGCATTGGCATGCCCACAGGATCATGTAGGGTCAGACACGACTGAATAAAATTCAATAGGAATAAATGTAAAGTCTTCTACCTGAGCTGAAAAAAACTAAATTTTATAAGTACAGGAGGCAAGGTCGAACAAGAATTGATTGTAGGCTCAGGATGAGTCAGCAGTTTGATATGGAAGGCAAAACAGCTTCCAAGAACAAGGCAGCAACAGCCCCTCTGTTCTTGTTAGTCCACCCCCAGAGTATTGTGTACAGTTTGAGCACCGCAGTTGAAGAAGGATGCTGACAAGCTGGACTATTTGGAGGATGATAACCAGGGTGGGGAAGGATCTTGAATCTATGTCATGTTAGCCTCAGTTAAAGGAACTGAGAATGTTTTGCCTGGGGAAGAGAAGACCCAAAGAACATGGTAACTGTCTTCAAGTATTGGAAGGAATTCTGTGCAGGAGAGAGATGAGACTGTTAAGCCACGGAAAGCAGAACCAGGAATAATGGGGAGGGAAATCATAAAGAAGCACATTTAAGCTTGGTGTCAAGAATAGCTTCCTAATGATGACAGGAAATGATTGAAGCCAGGAGGCAGAGATGAGGAAGGAATGAAGTCCGGGAGTGGGGTATGGCCACAATGTCACTGGATTGCAGAGTACATGGAGAGGGAGAAAGGCATAGGAAGATTGGAAAGCTTGTGAAAGGCCTGGTTCTATCATCCTGGAGAACGGAATTCCTCATCTGTTTATTCAATTTCCTCAAAGGAAGGGATTAGGACTTTAACTAGGGGGAAAAGGGAATTTTTTTTAGGCTGTGACTGTACTAGGCACGAACATCTCCTTTCCACTTCCATAACCTCCACCCTGGTTCCGGCCCTCATCATCTCTTACCTGGATTCTAGCAAAACCTCGCAATTAGTCTCCTTGCCCCTTGCCCCTTCTTTATTTAATGTACTCTCCGCATAGCTTCCAAAGAGTTATTCTTCAAACACAGATCTGCCAATGTCTCAATTTGTCTGGCCACCCTCAAAAACTTTGGCTCCCTATTCTCTCAAGGATAAAATATAGAATACTGCATGAACCTGTCCACTGTCTAGCTCCCACCTACCTTTTCCTTTTGATTTTATGTCATTCCCCTTCACACACTCTGTTACAAACTGACCTGTTACCTGTTTTCTGCACACGACACTCCCTTGATGGGGCCTTAGTACAGGTGGATCCCACCTTTCCTCCCCACCCAGATCTGGAATTTGCTCCTCACCTCAACCTCATAGAATGCTTAGCCTTCAGGTGACACCTCCCAGAGGCGGTCTTTCTTGATCCTCCCAGGGAGTGGCTCTTGGGCCCTCTTCCAGCAACTTTGTGTTGCTTTGTATGTGTTTTATTTCCTTGTGTACGTGTTATATCCTCTCAGTATGGTCTCATTGTCGTCTCTGCGTTCCCAAGACTTGTACGTGGTATGAATTTAATAAATGTTCTTTAAATTGAATTGAGGAAAGATATTAAACCAAGAGTAGCCTCTCTCAAGCCTCAAATGAGATTACACACACACACACACACACACAATATATGTATGTGTGTGTGTATATATATATATATATATATACGTATGTATGTGTTTATATACATGCACACACGCGCGTACGCACGCACACACACACACATTTTCCCTAAGGTAGCATATAGAACACTGGACCTAGAGTTAGGAAGTCCGGGGTTCAAATCCAACCTCAAACACTTACATCAGGGCAAGTCATTTAACTCCCTTTTGCCTTTATTTCCTCAACCATAAAAGGGGAATAATGGCAGCACCTACCTTGCAGGGTTAAAATT
The DNA here is from genome assembly GCF_011100635.1 of Trichosurus vulpecula. Classification (NCBI taxonomy): domain Eukaryota; kingdom Metazoa; phylum Chordata; class Mammalia; order Diprotodontia; family Phalangeridae; genus Trichosurus; species Trichosurus vulpecula. The sequence goes on from NC_050579.1 coordinate 48,482,412, forward strand.
GTTGTAAGTATAAAACAAAACAATAATTGTAAAGCATTTAGTGCAGTGCCTACTCAATCACTACCACGACCACTCAGTAGTAATAGGTAGATGGCTGTCGCCTACCTGAAGATGTGATTCTCTACAAAAGACAGACTCGATAGCCCTCGGGTATCCAGGGGAGGCATAGCACTGCATTTCCCAAACAATACATCTCTTAATTCTGGGAATTTTTATTGGCTGTCCCCCATCCCCAGAATGTTCTCCTTCCTGATCTCTGCCTCCTGGCTTCTCCAGCTTCCTTCAAGTTCCAGCTAAAATCCTGCCTTGTACAGGAAGTCTTTCCCACCCCCTCTTAATTCCAGTCAATTGTTTTCTATGTAGACTTTATAGAACTTGTTTGTGCATAGTTGTTGGCCTGTGGTCTCCCCATTAGAATGTGAGTTCCCCAAGGGCAGGGACTGCCTTTTACTTTTCTTTGTATCCCTAGCTTAGTACAGTGCCTGGCACATAGTAGGGCTTAATAAATGCTTATTGACTGACTGACTACAGTCAAAACTCTTCTTTCCCCGTAGATTAAAAAACAGGGCATAGTGGCAGCAAATTAGTGCTTGGATTCTATGGGCAGCCTATGATGTCCTGCAGAATGAATGAGGATGTCACAGATGTAGCAAGTGGGTGACGCCTGGCCCTAAAGCAGACTGTGTCTTGTGGGGAATGGCAGCTAAGAGAGTGTGTATAAAGTTTACTAGATGTGACTGTACCAGGAATGAACATCATATATTCTTTTTCCCCCCACATTTATTTGTTTTTAACTTATGGAATAAAACAAGCATTTCCATAACATAGTATGCTAAATAAAAAAGATGATTTCACATGAAACTGAAAATTCATCATGTACAACTTGGTATTCCTTTTAAATGTATAATAAAGTTATCATGTAAATATTTTTCTTTTTTTCCCACCTCCCCCCCACTCTAGAGATGGTTACCATTAGACACAAATGGATACATACATATAAAATTATTCTATATATTGTTCTTTATCTGGATGCAGATAGCATCTTTCTTTATATGTCCTTTATTGTTAATTCAGATATTTATAATAGTCAAAATGACCTATTCACTCACAATCATTCTTAAAACAATATTGCTGTTTCATATGTTCTTTATATCATATATATCATATATCTTTATGTCATATACACATATATCATATATATTACAGACCATATAATGTATATATAGACTATACTATATATAATATAGACTATATAATGTATATATAGACTATATAATGTATGTAAATGAGATAACATTTGTAAAAGTCCTTTGTAAACCTTCAAGTGCTATGCAAGTTCTAGCTATCATTATTTTTATGATGAACAGTAGGACATGGATAGGGAGTGGACCTTTGATTTTGTTAGTATGATTTAGTATGGATAGAGTTTTGGCAGTCAATAAACATTAATTAAGTCCTACTATGTGCCAGGCACTGTGCTAAGCTGGGGATAAAAAGAAAGGTAAAATCCCAGATGAGAAAACTCCCACCAGTAGAGAACGGCACCTTCTGATCTTAGAAGGTTGCTCAGAGTACCTCAGCTCACAATACATCCAAGTGCAGTCTGAACTAGATTAAAATGTAATTGGGAAAGATTTAACAAAATAGATGAAAATCCAATAAAACATAGACAATGTTACATTTTCCAACCAAGTCTATATGTGGCTCCCAGGGATCTTTACAGATAAATGGTCCCCCAGTTTTGAGTTTGCCTCTCTGCAGAAACAATACTGGTATAATTTGCAGAGACTATCAATTTGTTATCTAGTTTAGCAAATGTTGCAGGTGCTAGGCTCTCCTCCCCTTCCCCCTTTCCTACTGAATTGCTTGGGAAAACCAAGGGTGAGAACCAGATGGCATGCCTGCCTAAGGACTACTAGAAACACAGACCTCACCCTAGGCAGGACTGGCAACTGGCCAAGACTTCTGATAGCTGTGGATGGTCAGATAATCCCACCCAGGTCCTTAAGAGAGATGACTAGAGGAAAAATGAGCTGCCTTGTGTAATGGCAACCACACTGGCATATCCAGGATAGCGCCTAGCACAGGTTCTTAGATCTGCTTTACTAGGAAAGATAGCTGTTTAAGGGGTCAACAGTCTTTAATTACATTCACTAGTTCAGGGGGAAAAGTCAGCACTCTGAACTTCAGAGAAAATACAAGCCGAGAAATAAAAACCAACAGACAGGGCTCTTAACTGCCTGAATCAAAGCAGTATTGCAATACACTTTACATACACCATTGGATTGAGAGAGCCTTTACCTCTGAGCAGTTGGGGCCACTGCTGAACACAGGGCCACTCAGAGTCTCGACCAGGGAATCACAAGGTCCTTCTTATAATCCAGCCCCCAAAGCAAAACCTCACCTTGGAATATATGTATATATGCATGTATATTTATATGTATATGTGTGTGTATATATATATATATAGGTATATATATATATATATATACACATATACATATATATGTATGTGTATGTATATATACTTCTCAGAGCCAGAGGTCATCACAACCCTGTGACTCAGTGCCTAATTAGAAATTAGCAAAAGGTGTGAGCCTTCCTATAAGCAAGCCTCCCCTAAGCAAGCTTCCCTTAATGGGCTCCAGGTAAGGCCTATCAATGGGTGGGGAAGATCTTCCTAACCCATTAACATTACACCTTGCTGGCTCCTAAATAATCAAGGAATGTTCCCTTGGGTGGAAGATGCTCCTTCCAGATGTCAAAGGGGGAAAAGACATCAAGATTTGTGGTTATCATATCAGAAACCAGAACTGATAATTGATGAGGATTCTGCCTCCTACTATGTGCCAGGCACTGCACTTTCAGCTGTGGATCTATAATCTTGCAATGCACCAATTCTTTTTAAAATTTTTATTTTAAGTCTTTGTAAAGAAAATCTGTACAGATTGTAAACTCTATGAAGGCAGGAACCGAGGCTTTTCTTAATTCTTTATCACTCCCAACACAGGATCTGTATACAACAGGTATTAAAGAAATATTTTTATTAAAATGGAACCTCATTTCCTGATGTTTAAATATTATTTACACTTTTCTTAATGACTGAGAGCCATCATTATGATCTTTAGTTAGCTTACTGTTACAATTCAATAATGTCCTCCAGGATTCTTTGGGTGTTTAGGGACTGGTTGCCCTTATCTGAATGTATCAAGGACAATCTCTCCAAATTTTTCTAATAGCACACATCCTATCACTGAAATGAAGTTTAGCATGTAATCATAGTATATGTGTATTTATATTTAAATTCTATGCCTGTAAAACAACACTGAGGTACTACCTCACACCTATCAGACTGGCTAATATGACAGATAAGGAGAAATGATAACTGTTGGAGAAGATGTGGGAAAATTGGAACACTAATGCATTGTTGGTGGAATTGTGAACTGATCCAACCATTCTGGAGAGCAATTTGGAACCATGCCCAAAGAGTTATAAAACTATGCATACCCCTTGATCCAGCAATATTGCTACCAGGTCTGTATCCCAAAGAAATCATAAAAAGGGAAAAGGACCCACACATACAAAAATATTTATAGCAGCTCTTTTTGTGGTGACAAAAAACTAGAAATCGAGAGGATACCCATCAATTGGGGAATGACTGAACAAGTTGTAATATATGAATGTAATGGAATACTACTGTGCTATAAGAAATAATGAGCAAGCACATTTCAGAAAAACCTGTTAAGATTTACGTGAACTGATACTGAGTGAAACGAGCAGAACTAGGAGAACATTGTACATGGTAACAGGAACATTATGCAATGATTAACTATGATAGATTTAGTTCTTCTCAGTAATACAATGATCCAAGACAATTCCAAAAGACTCGTGACAGAAAATGCTAACCACATCTAGAGAAAGAACTATGGAGTCTGAATACAGATCAAAGCATACTATTTTCACTTTTTTTCTTGTTTTTTCTTTCTCATGGTTTTTCTCTTCTGATTCTTCTTTCACAACCTGATTAATGTGGAAATATATTTATATATGATTGTACATGTAAAATATATATCGGATTGCTTGCTGTCTTGGAGAGAGGGAGAAAAATTTGGAACTCAAAATTTTCACAAAAATGAATGTTGAAAACTATCTTTACATGTAATTGGAAAAACACTATTGAGGAAAAAATAAAAATAAAAATATATAAAATATTACATATAAATAAATATTTATATATAAATATATACTAATATATTAATATACAAACAAATATTATATAAAATAAGTAAAATATATAAAATAAATAAAAATAAATTCTATGCCTGCACTACTGTAATAATGTATTATGTACAAAAATAGAACATACATCCAAATAGAATTTTTAAAGTATGAGATAAAGATGTTAAAAACACTTTTAAAATAATTTTTATCTTACCTACTACAATACAAAAACCTTTCTTAGTTTCACCACGTCATGTTATACCAAAAGCAATATAATTGGATATGTTTTATTGTTTTTGAACTTTTTTTTAACACTTTGGAACATATATAACTCAAAGGTTTGTTTCTAAGTTTAGTTTATTGCAATACTTGCTGAAAAAAAGGTGGCCAATGAAAGAAATAGATCCAAGTAGAAGAAGTGCATCAGTGGCTCTGTTTACTAATGATATGTATTTCTCAATCCCATTCACCAATGATGCAAAAACTTTTGTTCAAATCCTAGTAAAAAATTTCCTCCTTCTGATATCAATCAGTTGTTCTTGTAAACTAATCAGAAGGTGTCGTATTGTTATATTTTTGACAACGAACAACAGTTTGAAATTGAAAATTTGTAAAAAAAGATTGAAATTTCTTAGTTGGAAGATTTTTAAATGTTAGAAAACTCTGTTTCCTAGTTTTGTAAGTGTGACTATATGAGACTTTTTAATATGTGATACAGTTTTTTTTTTAAGCAACAAGGGAGGGCCTGAGTTCAAATCTGTGCTCAGACACTTACTAGCTATGTGACCCTAGAGAAGCCACTTAACCCCAATTGCCTCAAAAAAAAAAAAAGGAAGAAAAGTCTAATTATCTCATCATTGTTGGGGTTGTTTTGTCTTCTCTTGTTTTTTGCTTCCTAGCCAAAGGGCTCAAGTCAGGAGTAGGAGCTCATTCATTCCCCGCACCCCCCCCCCCTTACTTTCATAGTATTATCTTTCATTTAGTGTTTCTTAGTAGGAATCTTTTCAATCATTGGACTTTGTTGGGATGATTCACTTAGTTAAAGCTAGATAATATATTCCATAAATCCACTTAATCAGGCATGTAAACTTCTATGCGTAACAATCCTCTGAAAGCAAATAATGAGTGGGGGTTGTTACAGTGTTAATCTAATCTCTCTGTGTTGTGGAACTCTTTCCTCCTGATGACCCACGGCATATGGCACCAGACTGTCCAACATATGGGATTAATGAGGGCATCGGTTTCAATCTGTACATTCATATTGGTAAAGTTTAATTTCTTTCTTTAGATAAAACAAACTAGAAACAGCAGTTCTGTTTTCTTCCAGCACATTGGCAGATTCTCTTTTGTACCCTGAAGGCTGCGTACACTCCACTTTGGAGAAAACTGCCCTGGGTGGCCACGGTTTTCTAGTTCCACGTTTTTGTAGCTTTATTTCTTCTCTCAGGCTGTCACTTCTTCCTGCTGTAACTGGGTCTCTCTTGCTTCCATTTGACAGCCTAACTTTATGTATAGTGTTTGGGCAAAAGTCTGATGGCAGCTTCACCTGGATACGGGTTCTATGACAGGTGTTTTCTTCACAGCAACTCGGGCTTTTTTTTTTTAAATACCTCTGTTCTGGATAATTATATCTTCCTGATGTTTACCCAATCTTTAGAGCAGTGTATGTGGTATCTGACCCTTCCCCACTCCCCTTTCCTGATCATTTCTTTTTTCTCTTTGGGCTGGCTCAATCATCCAACCTGCCCTCATGCTGGCAGGTCAGGGGTTCCAGAGTGAGTGTGCATGCTGCTGTAACTCACTCTCTGAGAGTCCTAGGGGACACTCTAGAACGTAGGAGCTAGACTTCTACTACTCATAACTGGGGCTCCTGAGCCCCCATCGATATATTTCCCACTTAACAAATCAGCTAAAATGACTCAGAAACATTTACTAAACAGAAGGCAAGAATAACAACATAATAAATTCAGTGTATAAGTATCCAAGGAGGGAGGGGAGGAGACACAAACTTACAGAAGGTTAGCAGTTAGGTGCACGTATAAGGAATGCCCGGGCATGCAGGAATTTACAACTTTGGACTCCAGGCTTTAATGTCCTTTATCAAAGATAATCTACACAAAAATTTACTAAGGGCTAGGCTACTTTCTCTTCAGATTTAAAGGGTTTGGTTTGTTTTTTTATTTTGGTAATTATAGAAAGGGTTTCCTCCCTAGGGGATTTTCTATACCAATAAAATAACCAAGTGTGGCTTAAATATATGCAGCATCCCCTCTGGATTTACTCTCCTAACTCCCACTCCAATAGTCAGGCTGGGTCCCTAGAAAGCAATGACTACTTCTCCCTTCAGGATTTCATCAGTAACCATGACGGATTGTGTCTTCTTATGCTACATATGGAAACCAGCTGTTAGGTATCTGATGTCCTTCCAACCATTTAAAGCTCCCTAGGTTATAACCTGTTCTGTTCTGTCGCTGATACTTATTCATCTAAGATAAAGAAAGACACAAAAACCCAACCCACTGTGCAATGAATTCATGGCCATGTGGTGGCTGTGTGGGGAGATAGGGCACCTGTCCTGTGCAACTTTCCCTTCCAGGCTCACAGAATTTCCTCCTTTTCACTGATTGCTGCCAGGAAGAGAGAGTCTTCATTTGAGTCTTAAAAAAAAAAATGCCTGCACATAATCTGGGAAAAGGCACTATCCTCATACATTTCTAGAAGCACGCTTACCAATTACATGAATTGGCATCAGGCAGGGCTTTGTTGGCTAGCCCCCCATGTTGGGGTGAGGAGGGGAAAATTCTCATGGGAAGTTTGGGGTGAGTAAAAGTTTTGCAGTTTCTGGAAAGTAATCCAGCCTGCTCTCCTTTTCAGCTCTGGGCCCAAGTTAGTGTTCCATTTGTACCATTTGTGTCCGTGTGTGCATGTATGGGTATGTGTGTATGTGTGTGTAATGTTGGAAAGACCTAAAGGATGTTCATTCAGATGCATGTTGAAACTTCGCAATAGACATTTTCATCCATTTGGTCTTCCCTATGTGGATAGACAGATTAAATTCCTTTGAGTGATTAAAAATCTTTCAGGAGGCTCTGCAATGTTTTGGGTTTTGATGAAATCAATAAAATACCATTTGCAAACAAGAGTGTCTAGAGGACTTCGCCCTCCTCAGCCTGGACTCTGTGTCAGATCTCTGTTATAACAGCAAATACTTTTGGAGAACAAACATCTCCATTTGATGCCTCACCGGGTGCTTATTATCAAAGGGTCACCAAACAGGGTGATTTCTGTTGTTATCTCTTGCAAGGAATCCTGAAAGATCTTGATAGATGGAGAGGAAACACCTCATAAAAAGAGCCTGTTGCTCTACTGAACCAAATGCGTTTCATAATCAGCAATAATAATTATAGCTAGCATTTACGCAGTGTTTTAAGGTTTGCGAAAGTGCTTTACAAATATTATCTCATCTGATCCCAACAATCTTGGGATGTAGGTGCTATTATTATCCCATTTTATAGATGAGGAAGCTGAGGCAGACAGATGTTAGGGGGCTTGCTCAGGGTCACATAGTCAGTAGGTATCTGAGGGTGGTTTTGAATTCAGGTTTTCCGGACTCCAGGTCCAGTGTTCTATCTGCTGAGCCACCTAATTATCCCAAACAATGAGCACAACAGGATCTTATATCCTGTATTTTCAAATTTGATATTGTTGTCAATTGTGTAAATTGTTGAATATTGCTTTAGAAAACCTGCTTATTTCTTATTAGTATCACCATCAAGGATACCCTCAATTCATGCAGATGACCTTCATAAAAATTTAATATAGACAGGAGAGAAGCTACATAGGTTAATGGTCACTGATGTTCTCTCCCTCAACATTTCTTTCCACACCTTTGGTATCTTTTCCTCCTGCAGATACTTTGTACATCGGTCCCTTAATGTCTTCAAAATTGTATAATTTCTAGAAGAGATTTCTATATTTACTTGGTTAAATCCTGCTGCTTTTTCTTTGTTTTCTTTACTGCCATTTCTACCTCAGTGACTATGATTTTAGGGTTGAAATATGGTGATTCCACAAGGCTTAGAGAACTTTGTTGAAATGATTTTTTTTGTAAATCATTCCCATTTTTCTTCTATTTGTAGTCTTCTTTTCCTTTCCATGCTTGAATGCCATTGTGATGACTTTGTTCAGTTGGATATCTTACCAAGCTTTCTTTTGATTGCTTTGACCTTCTCTTGTTTTTCACTGCTTTATGAGAAGATATTCCTCAGTCATCTATAATTTTTCTTTATAACATTTTACATATTCTATCATTGTCTTTGACAGACATTTCTCTGTCAAACAAAATGACCATTTGTTGACCAAGGCATTTTCTGGATTTCTTCATTCTCTGTGTGGGAATTAATTTACTTTGGCTAACTTCTGGATGAAATTATTAGTCAACGTCGAAGTCATTTTTGTTTTCCATGAAGGGCTTATAAGACCCTTGTATAAGTTTTCTTATAAAACAGTTTCATTCTTTGCTACTGTTACTTGGTGCTCACCACATCCTGCAGCCACTAATTGTGAAGAAAGAGTTCATGACAGGGAGGCTTGTGGCTTCTGTAAAATCTACATGTCCTTGGGCTGGGCCATTCCAATCATCTGGATTGTTATCTGGCCACTGGACCCAGATGGCTCTGGAGAAGAAAGTGAGGCTGGTGACTTTACACAGCCCTCCCTCACTCAAATCAAGGTCCATTGTGAGTCATGTCATCACCTCCCTGATGTCATGGTCCTCTTTGAGAATGAAGGACAAACTACAAGTCTTTGGATTTCCTCAGTTCTTTCTCTCAAACCATACTTGACTATGTCTATATATATCTATATCTATATATGTGTGTGTGTGTGTGTATATGTATGTACATGTATATATACATATGTGTGTATATGTGTGTGTGTGTATATATATATATACATACATATATATATATATACACACATATATGTCCCCTTTCTCACCTTTTCCCATCTTTGGATTAAATCAACATACACTCTGATACTTGACTAATGCAAAGCTGGGAAAAGGTGAGAAAGGAGAGATGTATACGGTCAAGCCCGGTTCAGAAGAAAGACTTGTAGATTTTATAGCAGCCACAAGCTGCTGTATCATGAACTCTTTCTTCCAAATTGGTGGGTGCAGGATATGGTGAGCGCCATAAAAATAGTATAGAATGAAACTGTCTACATTTCAGTAGGCAAGAGGGCTTATTATCGAAGTGGGAGCTATTCCCGAGTTAGCTGTCTGTGCACAGACCATTAACTCTTCACCGTCTGATCAGAATTCATAATAAACAAGAAAATTCATGAGAGATACTGCCTAAAAGCGAAGTGAGCAGAACCAGGAGAACATTGTATATAGAAACAGCAAGATCGTAGGATGGACTTTGCTGAGAATGGCAATACAGCGATCCAAGACAATTCCAAAGGTCCGATTGTGGAAAATGCTCTCCACCTCCAGAGAGAGAACGGATGAACTCTGAACGTAGATTAAAGCAGACATAGTTTCTTTGTTTCTTGTTTTTTGTTACTATTTTCTGCAACAAGGCTGATACGGAAATGTTTTGCATGACTTCGTACGTATCATCAATATGTTGCTTGCCTTCTCAAGGGGTGGGAGGGAATTTGGAACTCCGTTTTTTAAGGAAAGTGAATGTTAAAAATAATTTTTAAAATGTAATAGGGAAGTAGTTAACGAAATAAAAATGAAAAAAGAAAGTTAACTACGTAGTTAATAAGATATACCCTTAATTATTTAAGAGTGCAAATTAAAAATGGGATACGGATAACAGAAACGCCACTGACGCCGCCTTGCAAACGGTCCTGACTTAAACAAACGCTTGTTCGTTGACACCAGTACAATTAGAACTTTCCTCGCCCCCAGGGTCTCAGTTTCTTCACCCGTGCAAGGGGTGGGCCGGACGCTACGACCTCACCTGGCTCCACACACATATACTTCGAGGATCCAGAGCGGAGAGACCGCCCCTCGCTTCCGCGGGCTCCCACCGGACGATGCCCACCCAGCAGCGGTGAGTACCATCGAGAAGAAGCCCGCGCCTAGAGTGTCACGCGCGGGGGAGGGGTGGGGAAGGTGCAGGCCCCCGGCGGTTTCCTCGCCATTTTAGGAGGAAACGCGAACCGGGGCCCTTCCGTTTCAATAACTTTATTGAGCCCCGAGGCGAGACAGCAACCGTCTCTGCGCACGCGCGGCCGCCTTGCCGCACCTCCCCCTCCCGGGAGGAGGGCGCTCCGCTGCTGAGGCGAATGGGTTGGCATCTTCGGTGGGGGGCGGCCGTCCCGGGGGATTCCCGGAGAGCAGTCGGACGGAGGCAGGGGATCCCGGGCCACTGCTCGCCGTCTTCCACGGAGAAGGAGGGGGCGGTGCCCTGAGGAGGCCCGGGGAGAAGCGGCGGCGGAAGAGAAGGAGGACAAACGTACCCCCACCCCCCGCTAGGGACCCCCCGGAGCCGCCATGGGCAACACCACGAGCGAGCGAGTGCCCGGGGAGCGCCACGGCTCCAAGTCCCACCGCGCCGATGGTTCCGGCGGGCAGGCGCACGGCAAAGAGCACCCGCACAAAATCATGGTGGGCAGCACGGACGACCCGAGCGTCTTCAGCGTGCCCGACTCCAAGGTGCGCAGCGCGCGCGGCGAGGGTTAGGGTCTCCGCGCTCGCTCCCGAGGCCGTCTCCGAGCCTTCGTAGGAGGCTGTTCGGTTTCTGGGCTGGTCAGTTACTAGTCTCCTCATTTCTAGGCTGGTCAGTTTGTAGTCTGTCAGGTTTCTAGGCTGGTCACTTTCTAGTCCGCTAGGTTTTTAGACTGGTCACTTTTTAGTGTCCTCATTTCTAGTCTGGTCAGTTCCTAGTCTGCCCATTTCTAGCCTGGTCGGTTTGTAGTCTGTCAGGTTTCTAGGCTGGTCACTTTCTAGTCCGCTAGGTTTTTAGACTGGTCACTTTTTAGTGTCTTCATTTCTAGGCTGGTCAGTTTCTAGTCTGCCCATTTCTAGCCTGGTCGGTTTTTAGGCTGCTCAGTTTCAGGAGAGCCCTTGGGTGCGCAGGCCTCTCGCCCTGTGCTTGGCCTTGGTGTTTACAGAGGCTTCCGTGGGAGCGGTCTTCAAGGGTCTAAAGCGTTGTCATCATGGGTGGAAAATGGATTAGAACCAGGACTTGCCGGCGTGAATGGATGGCAGGTGCAGGGGAACAGATAAGGTCGGCTCAGCCTGCGGTCTTAAGCAAAGCTTGGGGAGGAGCCACCCAGGAAGCCCAAAGCTGGCCTTCCCCTCAAGGAGCATCCATTCTAATGAAGAGAATGCGCACACAGCTGTGTACTGACAAGATGTGTAAAGTGAAGGGGATGTCATGTCAGGGGCGGGGCGGGGGTAAAGGAAAGGGTTTTCCCAAAAAGGTAGGTTTTAACCTGAATCTTGAGGGAAGCCAGGTGGTGGAAACGAGTAGGGAACGCAGAGTCAGAAGATGGGAGTATCATGTTCGAGGAGGACCAAGGAGGCCAGTGTCACCAGATCATAGAATGGATAGAAGGGATTATAGTGTAAGAAGACTGGAAAGGTAGGGAGGGCCAGACTGGGAAGGGGTTTAAAAGCCAAACAGAAACATATAGATATAGATATACATATGCGCATATATCATAAGCACATATCTGTGTATGTGTATTATACATATATGTTATAGATGTATATATGCACATACACACACACATACATACACACACACCCTGGAAGTAATAGGGAGCATTCAGTTTTTTTTAATTGTTCTACTTGTTGGATAGTCTTTTCTTACAGTGAGAAGAAGAGTACTTTACCAAGTAGGAGAGGGCTTTGGGAAGGTCGCTTTGGCTGCAGGTTTGGGGGGAAGTAGTGGGGAGAACAGACAGCAGGTTGATGAAATAGTCCAGGCATGAGGTGATGAAGCAGGTAGTGACTGTTGAGGAAAGAAGGGCATGTATAGGAGGGATGATTCTGTGGTAGAAAGAAGCAGGCTTGGCTACTGTGGGGGTTGGATATGGGGGGTGAGTGGAAGTGAGGAGCTAAGGATGACTTGGGAGCCTGGGTGACTGGAACTGTCTGTCTGAATCAGGGACTCTTGTTTTTGTGTGTGAACCTCTTTGCCAAGCAAGCCTATGGACCTCTTGCTTGAAAATAATATTTTTAAATAACTGAAGGAAATGCTCAATTTCAGTTAGAGGTTAGTGAAAATAAAAATGTGATTCCGCTGTCTCTTCCCTACCCCCATACAAGTTTACAGATCTTCTGAAATCCAGGGGATGGAGGAAGGGGGGGCTAGAGTCTCCTGGAAGGCCAGATATAAGGGTTACTTTTGGGATCCTTTAGCAGTGACTCACTTGACAAGACAAGTGGGAGCTTTGGGGGGAGCATTGACTTTTTAATATGAAAAAGACTGAGGGTTTTATTGGACTGCAAGCTCAATGTGAGAACAGTGTTACATATCCTGGACAAGGGTGAGGAATCTTCAGCCTCCAGCCCGCTTGTGGTCTTCTAGATCCTTGAGTATGGAACTTTGAATCCAAACTTCACAGAATAAATCCTTTTAATCATTTAATCCTTTAAGGGGATTTGTTCTGTTAAGCTTGAATTCAGTCAGAATTCCACACTTAAGGATCTAACGGGCCACATGTGGCCTGGAGACCCAGGTTCCCCAGCCCTGGCTTAAGAGAATAATTCATAGTTTGGGGCAAGGTTGGGGGATTGTGTAGGATTATTGGAATATTGTATTCAGTTCTGAGAAACACAGTTTAGGAAGACCATTGATAAGACCCTATGGTGTAGTGGAAAGGGCTCTGGACTTAGACCCGTGTAGACCTGGTTCAAATCCCACCTACTTAAGTCACATACAAGCTGTGTGACCCTGGACAAATAAATCACTTTATTTCTCTGTGCCTTAGTTTCCTCATCTGTAAAATTAGGCGGTTGGACTTGATAACCTCTAAATCCCTCCAGCCCTAAATTTCTTATCTTAGCTGGAGAATGTCCAGAAGAACTGTAGGCAGGCCCTGAAGATCATGCAATATGAGGATTGGTTGAGGAATGAGAGGATGTTTTAGCCCGAAGAAGAGAAAACTTTAGTGGAATTGTGATAGTTGCTTTCAGGTATTCCCACGGGCAATCATGTGTGGAAAAAAAGCATCAGATTAGTCCTACTTGGCCCCAGGACAACAAGCCAGGAATCATGGGTGCCAGTTACAGGGAAGGAGATTAGAAGTCATTGTAGAGAAAAACTATCCAACCAGGAGAGCTGTCCAAAAAATGGATTCCTTGGCTTTGGGAGGTCCTGGATTTTACTTTACTAGGTCCTCAAGCAGACTGTATATGGCCACTTGTCTGGTCAAGTCAACCGGTGTCGATTGCTTACTACGTGCCAGTGGCTGTGCTAACTGAAGAGGGAGGCTGGAGAGGAATGAAGGAACTGTCTGGGATGTTTGTTGTTTAGGGGCTAATCTACCTGGGCTTGGGCTAGACACTCCTCTCCCTCCTAGTAGATATTTAATTAGGGCTTTTTGAGTGATTAAAGTAAATGTAATATGTGGGTTTTGTTTTTGTTTTTCTAGGTGAGGCTCCCTAGTCGGGGCAGAAACCCAAAAGAAGAGTCTTTGCTGTTGGGTCCTGGGTTATTTCCAGGTTTTTAGTTTGTGGGACACATTGCTAAAATGGCTTGGATTGGGCACATGACTCAGAGTCCTCGGTTTTCCTAATAGATCTCAAACCCCCTAACTGTGGCTTTGAGGAAAAAAGGGGGAAGTAAACTGAGCTGACAGCACCCAGGGGCAACCTGGGCTTGGAGTCGGGGACAGGCCCAAATTCTGCCTCAGACACAAGCTGTGTCACATTGGGCAAGTCTCTGTGCCTGAGACATGTCGGACTCCATGCCCTCTGAGGCCCCTTCTGGCCCTAAATTTCTAATCTTACCAGGTGCTGCCTCTGCCTCTGCCTGGCACTTTCCTGCAGTTGCTTCTCTGACCACACCTGGGCTTTGGACATCCACTGCCTCGTGTGGTTTCACAAATTTGTCTCCATTTTGCTGTAATTCTTTTCACTGCTCTCATCACTCATTTATTTGTCTAGACTTGGCTACAGGGCAGTTTATGAGGACAACAGATGACTGATTTTCTCAGTCTTGTTTTCGTTGTAGAAGCATAGTGATTGAAGAGGTGAGGTCCTCCCAAACTTGTCACTTTGGGTGTAGGAACAGGAGGAGAGACATTCTGTGTGTTGGGGCTTCCTCTCCAGCTTTAAAGGTAGTGTGAGGCTTATGCAGCATTCTTAAACTAAATAGATTTTTTTCCCCATCTCACTAGTGTCTCAAAATGTCTCAGACCCAAGGACTCCTAGGTCTTTGGGGGTGTTTCCAGAATACCTAAAGTAAGCCTCCTAGGGAAATTTATAATGTCTTTGACTCTTTAGATTTAGAAGAGAACTGGAGCCTTGATAATATTGAAAAATTTTGTGATTTTATATAGGAACTAGATCAAGCAAACAATAAGCTCTGAAGCTTTTAATTTAGTTCTTTTAGAACCTTCAGCTTTAATCTGTTCCGGACTTGTGTAACCTAACTTGGGGAATTAAAAAGAAAATGAGAGGTGATATTGGTGTGTTTTTTAGGGAGACAGGGGTGTGCCTAATACTTCTCTTGCCATCCAACCAAGTTTGTAATTTAATCCCCTGATGACACAGCACATCTTATCTCTGCAGTTTGTTTACTTTATCAGTACATAGTTGAGTAAGGATTTCAGTTCTGCAGGTGAAGGTAAATGAGAGTAGAAACATATCCTGGTATTTTATTTTTTTTCTCCCCTCTTCCTCATAACCCTTTCTATCAGTTAAGCAGCTTTCTCCATTAAACCATGGAGAATTGGCTCAGTGTGATTTGCTCTGTGATACTGTCCCTAGATTCCCATTTCCTAGATGCTGACTCATGGGTTAATCCCCTCCCTCCTACTTACCTTACTGGGAAAAACAGGCTCTCCAGGGATGGTCACTGTCCAGTGTAAGGCACTCCCCCAGTTGGTAACGGTTGGTTGTCTTTTAGGTTAGACAAAAACACACTGATTTCAAGGTATGGAAAAAAGTAGCATTCCCCTGATAGTCACTGTGGTGCCCAACGTCCCAAACAAAGACCAGGTCACTGCCCCAGAATGTGGGCCTCTTGGATTGTATCTCTTTCCCCCATTACCTCTTTCTGGTCCTTGTAGGGAAGGAAATAGAGCCTGGACCCTGGGATCTCATTGACATAGTGAGCTCCTGGACAGCAAAGCTTCCCCCACCCATGCAGGTCACTACCTGTTTTGCATTTAGAGTTTCAGAGCAAGGATTCATAACCTGGATTCTGTGAACTTGGTTTTTAAAAGATGTTTAATAACCATGTGGATGGAGTGCCAGCTCCAAAATCAGAAGGCCCCCAATTCAAATCTGGCCTCAGGCACTTATTAGCTGTGTGATCCTGGGCAAGTCACTTAACCCCGTTTTCCTCAGTTTCCTATCTGTAAAATGAGCTGGAGAAGGAAATGGAAACCACTCTGTTATCTTTGCCAAGAAAACCTCAAATGGGGCCATAGACAAGACTGAAACAACTGAACAACATATTTCAGTATAATTGATTTCCTTTATAATTCTATGTATTTTATTTATATAACAAGCCCTAGACTTGAGGTCAACTTGCCCAGGGTTCTGAGGCAGAGAGGTCTGAGCTGGCCTTAAACTCCAGCCTTGCTGATATCAAGGCCAGCCTTGTAGCCATTGGGTGTCACTGCCTCTCAGTCCTCTTAGAGGTAGAAAATAAAGCAGAATTTTAAAAAGTTCATTTTCTCTTATCATCTGCATATGTCTCAATGGTTGTTTCAGGTTGTTTGCCTAGGCTATCTTTTATTTTTTTTTTTTGGTGGCTAATACAGGGCTGAGCATGGTGCCAGGGAGACCTGGGTTCAAATCCAACCCCAGATACTAGCTTACTTCAGGACAATTCCATGGGACTTAACTGCTCAGGGCTGGAATCTGTACTGGTAGAAGGGCGTCTCCCAGAAGCAGCTGGTGGCGTTGATGTCTGTGTGGCATTGAGTGTTGTCTGACCCCATGTGAGAGGGAACTGCTGGAGTCTGGAAAACTAGGGTTTTTGGTTTTTGTTTTCCAGCTGACTCAATGTATAAATTGGGAAAATAATATTGACTCTTTTCCGGTGCTTGCTATCCGTGTGCCTTATACAGTATTTTATTAGAAATTTAATTATAGTCTCCACAAAAACGAGCAAGTAGAATGAGAAATGAAATCTTAAATAATAGGACAAATGCTAAGCTATTTACATTTTGATAATAGGAAACACTATTTAAACTTGAAACTCTGATAACATCTTATTTTCTCTTTTTCATTTTGTGTGCCTGTGAGGCTTTGGTGTTATTTTTAAAATCTAGTCATTATCAGTATGTATGTTTTTCTGACTTTGCTTTCTTTGTTCTTTATCTCCTTATATAAATTGTCTTCTGGAGAAACTTTGAGAAATTCAGAGACTCACTTCAGATGTTTGGAAAGAAAATGCTGGATGAAAAGAGATTATAGATGGTGGTGGGGGGAGGGTTGTAGTTGTTAGCAGATTTTAGTTTTCTTTTTAACTTAACACATCTTTGAAGATTCCATTTGTCTTCTGGCTCTGGTTATCTAAGGCTGGGTAGAGGTCAGTGGTGGAAGGAGCCAAGTGAGTAACTCTTCTGGAATTCTATAAACATCAGGGGAGTTTGGCAGTGCCTTACAAAAGGGGCTGTTCAGGCCTTGTCACTGTTGCTGTTCCCTAAGTTTCCAGAGCCTTCCACCCATGCATTTCTAAATTAATTCTCTTAGAGCAGATTGAGCAAAGTAAATAAGGTTTTATATACCTCCCTCCAAATTTGTAAAAATTGATTAACTTTGATAATTCATCATAAACATATCCCTTCCTGATTCCCTTTCTGTTATTGAAAACTATTAATTTATGAATTATTTGTTGATGTTCTATTACAGTTAAAATCTGAAAGTTATCTATATTTCCCTATCAAATACATGACTGACTTAATAGTGGTTTTAAAAAAATCCCACCATCTTCTGGTTGCATAGGGTCCTTTAGTATATGTTAAAGATAGCAATAGAGCCTCATGATTTCAGCAGAGGAACTCACAGTACTTACAGCATCCTTCATCTTGATTTATGGAAATCATTTTTTAGAGAGAGAAGCTGCTAAGCTAGTCTCCATTTGACTAAGGAAATTTATACCAGTGGTGGTTTGTTTATTAGGCTCTAGTTTGGGTAACTCTTAATTTTAGCTACTCCAACCTCCTTTTTTTTGGTGTATCTTTTTGTGTTGCATCCAAAAAATTAAGTAGTAGTTGAATATTCAAAGCATGTTATAAAAATGGTCATCTTTAGGGCAAACCCAGCCCCTCAGCATGGGGACCAGCTGTACTGAATTCCAGGGATGACCTGGGTATTTTTTCTTACAGCTCCCTGGGGACAAAGAGTTTGTGTCCTGGCAGCAAGATTTGGAGGACTCTGTCAAACCCATGCAGCAGGCCCGTCCCACAGTCATCCGATGGTCTGAGGGAGGCAAGGAAGTCTTCATCTCTGGATCCTTCAACAACTGGAGTGCCAAAATCCCACTCATTAAGAGGTAAAGATAGGTGTTTGTAGAGGGTCCCTAGGGTTTCAAACTGGGAATATCACCTCTTCCCAAGAGGAATA
Organism: Trichosurus vulpecula; assembly: GCF_011100635.1. Classification (NCBI taxonomy): domain Eukaryota; kingdom Metazoa; phylum Chordata; class Mammalia; order Diprotodontia; family Phalangeridae; genus Trichosurus; species Trichosurus vulpecula. The sequence continues at coordinate 48,500,401 of NC_050579.1, forward strand.
ATGGAATTAGATCTTTGACTCCTAAGGATCATCTATAAAGTGCTTAACTCTGTGGCCAGTATTTTCATGTTTAGTAATGATAGTCATGTTACTGTACCTGGGCTATTATTTATACCACTGATGCACAAAAGAATCTTTGACTTTGAGACCACAAAGTCCCATTGTATACTTTTGATAACTAAACCCCTTTTGATAGAGTCCAAGAAGAGACACTTAACCTGAAGAAAAGATCTCAAGGGGACATGAGAGTTGTTCTAAAGTACTTGGCAGGCTGTGTTTGAACAATCCGGGTAGCAGCTTCTGTGGGGGTATAAGATTCACCCACAGCCAACACCCAGAAAGCTGCCAACAGCACAGGTTCTTTCAATCTGCTTAAGCAAGGTGAAGGGGTTGACAAGCTTACTTTTAATTCAGCATTCAAATATTATTCAGTTAGTTCAGGTGAAAAAGCCAGCATGCTGAACTTCAAAACAAAATGCAAATAAATTACAAACATCAACAGACTTTGTCTGATTCAAGTCCCAACAGATAGTTACCAGAGTTCAACAAAGTTTCAACATCCAGGTTTACAAGCTGGAGGGCTCCTTAGCTACAGCTGCCCAGAGTCTCCTCATCAACACCATCTCCAGAGCCCCACACAAATGGCTCTGTCCTCCCTTCTTATAGGGCTTCAGACATCAAACATCACCTGAATCACCAGAGCTCAGGCTCTGGTGATTGGTTCTTGAGTTGGTCCCTCCCCTTAGGACCCTGGGAGGTTCACATCCACATGGATTACATTAACACCTAATGGGGTTTGGGTCTGGGGCTTAGCACCTAGTAAAGCCTACTGAGATAAATTGAGTCACTCAAGACAAAGGCCATTCTGGTTACAGGCTGTCACGAGAAAGAGAGATTAGACCTGTTCTGGGTGGCTTCAGAAGGCCAGAAAACAAGAGTAATGGGTGGGAAAAGAATCAATTAAGACTCAATGTCAGTAAATGCCTCTTAACCATGAAAAAGGAATTAAGACCCAGTGTTACAGAACGCCTCCAAATCATGCCCAAAGTGAATGGCCTCCATGGGGAAGGGGCGGATCCATGGAAGGTCTTCAGGCAAAGGGGCAAAGGTTGGATGCCCTCTTGTCTAGTATGTTACAGTGGTCATCCTTTTGGGGACACTGAGGTGCTCTCCAGCTCTGAAATTCTTTGCTTCTGTAATGGTGGCTTCATGTCATTCAAAATGACGTACTGCCCCAGCTCTTAGAAGGTTTTAGTGTAGTAGTGGTTCTTATTTGGAGGGGGGCAGGGTGGGGAGGGAAGAGAATGTGTTATAGTGGAGAGAGCACTAGATGTAGAATTGGTGTGAGTTCTGGCAGCACTTCTCACCAGGGGGTAGAACTTGGACCAAAACACTGGTCCCCTCTACGTTTCAGTTTCCTTGTCTAAAATGGAGATGATGTTACCCACCTCACCTGCCACACTGGGCATTTCTAAATATGAAATGAGATACTGTTGGTGAAGGTCCTTTGAGAACTATGAAGCACTAGTAAACGCATTGTAAAGAGGATAAATGCGTTGGGGAGAACACGTTTTCACGGGCTCATACCTAGAGTGAGGGCTGGAAAAGGACCTTAGGGGTCATTGAATCCAACTCTTATTTCACAGCCAAGGAAACGGAGGCCTAGAGGTCATACAGAGGGTGAGTGGCCGGGCTGGGGTTTCAGAGCCAAATAGATGGAATCCCAGTTTTTTTGCCGCTGTGCATTTCTAGATTAGATTTCATTTTCTCACTGGGCATCTCATTCATTACTGAGGACTTGGTATTACCCAAATTCAATGAGTGAGGCAGTTCCTCTGCTTCACCTCTCTAATGTAGGCAGTCTCTAAGGTCTTTCTGGGTCTCAAGTGGCTGATCCTTGGATCCCAGGCAGGATTTTTAGAGATCATTTCTTCTCCAAAAATGGAAGTTATTTCATAGTGAGCTTGTTATCCACACAATCCTTGGAAGTCAGACAATACTCTAGGAAAGAAACTGAACAAAATGTTAAAAGGTGGCTCTCAGTTACTTCTACCCAAAGCTTATATTCTTAAAAGCACCTAATTTCTTCCCAGCCTCCGATTGGAAGATCTGTTTGTGTGAGCTGACTTGGCATGGCTAACTAAAAATAAATTACTTTATGGAACAAAGCCCTTTTGACCTTCTTTCTATATATTAGGTTTGGAATGGAATTCATTAGAAATAGGTGGCAATTATTTATGTAAATATTGCATGGTTATAATAGAGTGGACGGGGGACCTCATGTCGTCGGTGCTCTTAGCACCAGTCCAGTGCTCTTTCTGCTACTCCGTACCATAAGGGATTTTTTTCTGTGTTGCTAAAAGTACAGCTCTGTGTAAATAGCCTGTAGGCCAACCTGACAAGTTATCAAATGGCGGCTCTTTAAGACACTTGGGGACGCAAAGATGAAAAGTGACAGCACCCGCCACAAGAAGACTGAGCGGAGGGACCTTCGTCACCTGATGGGCTGCGTAGTCACAGATTGTTCAACCCCTGCTGAACTCTGGAAGAACCTCTCTTGAGTCATAGGGGGTCTTCATTCTGTGTCAGTGAAAGGAGGGTCCATGCTAAGACAAATCACAGATGCTTAAATTACTGAAGAAAATGGGAGGGCAGAAGGACAGAACTAGGGAGCGTTTGAGGAGGGCCACATCTAATAATGGCAGCCGAGCCTTGGGAGCCCCTTGGTCGAGTGTCTCAGTCTCCTCTTATCCTCCATTTCCTTGTAGCCATAATGATTTTGTTGCCATTTTGGACCTCCCTGAGGGCGAGCACCAGTACAAGTTTTTTGTGGATGGCCAATGGGTCCATGATCCATCAGAGGTAAGTGAGCACTTGGAATAGCTCTGACGTCATCTCATCCTTCCATTCTCTCTGTCGTTGCTCCAGGCCAGGCCCTCCTACCCTTGCACTCTAAGACTGTTAGAACAGTTTACCATATACCATATACCATACCAAACTGAGCTATTTACCAATAGTTCCAAACATGCTCTTCCTTTTCTCACTTTGCTGAAAAGGTGTCCTGTTCTCGGAAGGCTCTTTCTCCTTTTCCCACATTTCCAGCTGTTACAATCCCTTGCCACCTTCAAAGTTTAGCTCAAATGCTGTTTTTTCCATGAAACTTTCCTCAATTCCCCTGCAGGAAGTGTTCTGTCACGTCTATGACCTGGATATCTAGGACTGTGTCTGTCCATTTTATACTAATCACATTCCCCCTTTTTTAGCACAGTGAGGAGACTCCAGTGGAACCGAGTCAGAATACTGTGTTTGTTCCTGGATTAGCTCTGTGATGGGCAAGACATCTAATTTCCCTAAGTCTCCGTTTGCTCTTTATATAATAGACTAGGGATATTGAGTCATAAGAAAAGAACTTTGTGAAAAATTTAAAACAGGTTTTCTCTCAGCAGAAGTTGTGTTCCTTGTGTGTAGTGGACACGATGCATTGAATCAAATTGAATGCATTGTTATCATAGATCTTTGTGAATATACCATCTCCCCTAATAGACTGTCTTAGAGGGCAAAGAACATACTTATTTATTTTAATTCCCTTTGGTGCCCAACACTTAGACACACTAGGTGTGTCTTCACTCATCGGAGTAGATGCTTAATAAATGTTAAGTTAAATTCAGTCCTTTCATATCTTAAATACATCGTTATCAGGACTGGAGGAAAGGAAAACTTTTTGAATGAGACATCCTGGCCAGTGAGTATGGGATTCTTGTTGGTACGTCATGTTGTTGTGGTTTTTTGATCTGACACAACCTTTGTTGAGGGTTGTTTCTTGGTGAAAGAGAAAGATTAGATGTGAGCATTTTCAGCAAAAAGGAGGTGATTCTGGAAAGGTACTTTTCATTTTTCTTTTTCAGCCTGTTGTTACCAGCCAACTTGGCACTATTAACAACCTGATACACGTCAAAAAGTCTGATTTTGAGGTGTTTGATGCTCTGAAGTTAGATTCCATGGAGAGTTCAGAGACTTCGTGTCGAGGTAACCTATATTTTGGTCTTACTTACAAAACCCATCTTAAAATACACCTGCCTTCCTAAGAACTCCCTTGCCTTCTTTCTTTGTAAAATAGAAGTTTCTTATTTTGATACTTTCTTCATCATCTAGCCATAAGATTTTGGATCATTTCCTGTCTTTGCTTTTAGCTGTTTCTATCCAAGCATAACTCACTTAGACAACTAATGCCCTGGTGCCTTTTTACTGGTGGCCATACCAAGGGCCCAGTAAGGAAGGTTTAGTTGGACCTGCTCCTCAGGTTCCAGATCTTACTGGTTGTTCTGCTCCATTGAGAATTGGTTCAATTTACTGTGGTTGATGAGGACTGGTAGGTAAAAAAGAAAAATTAGAGGGAAAAAAACTTGTATGTTTTTTATTTCCTGAAAATTTTTGATTAAATTTAAAAATTTTTTTAAAAAATGTCCTTAGAGGAAAAGAACTATTTTTTTTCCTTTTAATTTATCCACTTGGTTTGTGGGGTTTGGGAAAAGGTGGAGTGGAATACAGTAGAAAATTGAATATAACCAGTTGTCCCAAAAGTAGAGAAATGGATGAGCAGTGCAATGGAATTGGGACACATACGCACTGTGGAAACAGTATTGGTTGTGTACAAAATTACAAGTCAAGACACCACTCCATAATATCATTGATCCTCTTTGAAAATGAAGGATGAACAACAACAGAAATATACATCTCTTTCTGTACCCTAAATCTGTCGCCTTTGAATAGCAAACAAATGGACTCTATACGTGGAAGTGCACAACTGAAACAGAACACAAGATGATACGTACACATTGACCATAATTAACAAATTTGTATGGACCTTAACAAAAAAGAGGTAGCAGGAATTTCTTAAGCTTCTCTTATATGCCAAGCCTTGTGCTAAGTACTAAGGACAGAAGGAAAGGCAAAGGACCAGGCCCTGCTCTCAAAAAGCTGGCTGTCTAATGAGAGAAGACAGCATACAAACAAGCTGCATGCAGGATCAGCTGGCGATAATCTTAGAGGGAAGGCACTAGAATTGAGGGGGTCAGGAAAGGCTTTGGTAGAAAATGGGATTTTAGCTGGGATTTGAGAGAAGTCAGGAGGGACAGATGAGGGGGGGAGAACCTTCCAGGCATGGAGGACAGCCGGAGAGCTGCCCAGAGTTGAGATACGGACCATCATGTGAGAGGAACAGCCAGGAGGCCAGTGTCCCTGGAGCACAGAGGGTTATGTTTCTCTTAGAAGTGATGGGGACTCACTGGAGTTTGTCGAAGAGGGGGACAATGTGGTCATACCTGCCCTTTAGCAAGATCAGTTTTACAGTTGAGTGGAGGATGAACTGGCCTGGAGAGAGAGGTGAAGCAGACAGAGCACCAGGCTGGTGCAGTGATCTAGTGCGGGAGTTGGGATGGTACCTAAGAGGAATATATGGAGGTATGAGACTGGAGGTCAGGACAGAGATGAGGGCTGGAGAAATAGAACGGAGAGTCACAGAGAGGTGATAATGAGCTTAACAGGGACTGACCAGATTATCAAGTGAAAGAGTGTAGAGGGAGGGGAGGACAGAACCAGTACCAGGACAGTGTGGGCTGCTCCTGGTTAATGGAGACAAGGGGGAGGACCAGGAGAGCAGGATCAGGAAAACTTTGAATGGAAAGCTTATCAAGGAGAAGAGGATGATTAATGGTGTCGGCAGGTCAGAAAGGTTGTGATTGGAAAAAGGCCATTAGATTTGGCAGTTAAGAGGCGCTTGGTAACTTTGGGGAGGGAAGAGAGTTAAGAAGAGAGTGAGGGTACCTCTTCTGCACAGCCTTCTCTGGAGGATTAGCCACAAAGGGAAGGAGAGATACAGGGTGGTCATTGAAGACGGGCTGATACAAGTCAGGCTTTTGTCAAAGCTGGGGGAGATAGGAGTTTGTCGGCAGTAGAGAGGCCACTCTTAGAGAGAAATTGAAAATGATCAAGAAAGTACAGGTGATAGGGGACAGTCTGCCAGAGGATGGGGTGAACTCACTTGTGGACCCAGGAAAGAGCTGAGGGGTAGAAGTTTGGAGCTTGGAATGAAGACAGTAAGCAGGATTTGAGGTGGGAGCAGAGAGAGGTGGAATGATGGTAGAGTGTGCTCAGAGAAGGACATTTCAGAGATTTGAACGTGCAAGTGGAGACTATGGAGACATTTAGATTTAATGTTCAGTAGGCTCTCTATTGTAAAGTTACTTATAATTTAAAAAACAAAGTGATGGTGAGAGCTATGGCTGCCTAAAAATCTACTTACCTCATATTCTTAAGTAATACTTTCCTTATTTAATTCCAGGATCCTGATCTATCTTGGCAACTAAATTGTAGTTTACGGGGACCACTGGCCTCCCAGAGAACCAAATTATACTGCCTTCCAATATACCTACTCACTGTGTGCTTCATCTTTGATCTTTGCATCTTTTTTCCCTTACCCAGTTTCTTATTCTATTAACTTCTTTCCCCCCATGTTTTATTAATTAATGGTAACAGTGGAAAGAACATGCTCTTGGGAATGATACATGTGCTCCATTCCCAGCTCAGGCACTGACCAGCTGTATGATCTCAGATCTCTTTTTATTTGTTTTTTAAGATCAAGGGAGGTAGTAAAAGTAAGAGAATTTAAAAGCACAACACTCAAATAAAGGTGCTAGGTGTCATACATAAATATTTCTTTTGGTACCGTTTCCCCTACTTCCTCACAGCAGAGATAATACTGACATTGTGGTGCCTGTGGCTTGGAAGAAAGAATTAGTTGATGGCCAAGAGATCTAAAATGACTAAGTCTCCCTTTTGGTGCTACTTGTGTGGACTCTAATATGTGTCTCCCATTTAATGCGTAGCTCGTTAATGCCAGGGGTTTTGGTCCTCTAATATGTCTTGTTACATGAAGGTATCTTTTCTGAGCTTGGACTAAGTCATTGACTCCCGACCCTGATTGAATTTCAGCAGAAATGTCTCCACTTTTTTCACAGGGTGTTGAGAAGTCCTTGAGAGATTTTCAAAAGAAAATTTTATTTAACTTTAATTTTAAAAATGAATTTGCCAGATAGCATTTTCATTTGATGATGTTAAGTCAGACACAGTTTCCCCCTCAATGGATGTCTTCAGGCAGAGACCAAATAGCCACTTCTTGGGTATGTGGAAGGGGAGATTCTTGGTCAGGTGTGAGTTGGACCCTTTCCTTTGGCATTAGTGATCCCTTCCAAATCTAAGAGTAAGTGACTACAGCTCTGATAGCATAACTTTCAACAAGGTTATCTTTCACTAGTTCTAAAGTCTGTGATTTAATGTTTGGGAAAATTTCTTTCAGACCTCTCCAGTTCTCCACCAGGGCTTTACGGTCAAGAAATGTATGTCTTTCGATCTGAGGAGCGCTTCAAATCCCCACCCATCCTCCCTCCTCACCTTCTCCAGGTTATTCTTAACAAGGACACTAATATTTCTGTGAGTATCTTGCCACACTGTCTTTTTAAGGTTTAGGGCTCCTCAGAACTAGCAGAGATGGAAAGACTTCCAAAAAAAATCATTTGCATCCGTGTGGCAATTTCACGAGCCAAAGGTCCGTAGTTCCAGGAGGTGTAAATTCAGGAGCAGACACACAGAGTCAGTTGTCTAATGCTACAGTAAGGCACCTCAGAGCAGAGTTGTGGCTTTATGCAATACCAATACCAACGTGGAGTAACTTGTTGATTTTAATATTGTTAGGCCCAGAATACTGGCTTGCTGACACCAACTTCTGGGACCACAATTCAGCAAGTATTTAGTGAGCATTTAATATTGTCTTTGTGCAAGGGCAGCTAGGTGGCACAGTGAGTAGAGCACCGGCCCTGGAGTCAGGAGGAACTGAGTTCAAATTTGGCCTCAGACATTTGGCACACTTCCTAGCTGTGTGACCTTGGGCAAGTCACTTAACCCCAATTGCCCTGCCTTCCCCCCTCAAAAAAAATATATTGTCCTTGTGCTTTGGGCCATATAAAAGAAGCACAAGACTTGTTCCCCACCCTCAAAGAACTATTAACCCAAAACAGTAATCAACATAATGCATTTTCATTATGACCTCGGGCCTTCAAATCTCTGCTGTGGACCTGGGCTCTGTGATTTGAATTTCCCATCCATTAAGAAGCATTAAGTAGATGTCATATCTTAGGGGTTTTGCATTTTAGTATTCTAGGTATGAATTTCTGACCAGTGTAAAAGGCCTCTGAGGAAGGGGAGCTGCAGTTGTTTCTTTACTTTGTATTGAGCTCTGGCGTTTTCTTTCTCTCCCTCAGTGTGACCCAGCACTTCTTCCTGAACCAAACCATGTCATGCTCAACCACTTGTATGCGTTGTCCATTAAGGTGAGTGATAGCCTCGCCCCTCACAAGGATTCCTAGAGTGGGCATATGGTAAAAGAGGTGAACATGTAATGACAGAGAAGATGGCACATTAGGCTGACTTTGTTGACCTCTCCTACCTGCACTCAATACTGATGACCAGTTGATAAGAAGGCAGTTGCTTAGGGGTAAGCTTTTTGTTTTCAGACTTTTCTCCATTGGTGCTCCATAACTGGACCACTCTGTCTTTGAATGAACCCATCTATTAGCAATTTGTTGCTTCCATATTAGTCATTAAATGGCACCATTTTTTTTAGTAAGTTTGTGGAATTCATAGCCAGAGGGCCCCATTCATAGAGAATGAGAAAATTGAGTGTGGAACAAAATTATTCTGCTCAGTGCCAGAGGGTAGCCTAGGAGCCAGGAGCGGGGGCTACGGGTTTCAACTCCCACATGAGGAGCTGACAGCTAGAATCTTCCAGAAGTAGAATGGGCCTTCCATGGAGGTTCTAGGATCCCTCTCACTGCTAGTCTTTAAGGAAGGACCTGATGCCCACTTGTCAAGTATGTTCTATTTGTTCAGGTCTGGGTCAAACTAGAGGCACAGCCCCTGAGGACCCTTCCAGCTGTGAGGTTCTGTGATAGCCTCAGACCTGGAGAAGAACCAAACAGCTTCAAGTTCAGCTAATAGCATGTAGGGAGCTCTCCCCTTTCTTAATGGTGTGGTCTGAGCAGGTCCTCTTTTCCTGTAGCATGCTCTGAGGCTATAGGGTAAAGCCATATGCATTTTTCTAGGCCCCCTTCCCCCTCACCTCAGTTTTCCAGAATTAGGGCTAATTGAAAAAGAGCCAGAGATGGTCCCTCACCTCCAAATATACATGTCCCTTCTGGTTCACCTTTTGTTTTGGAAACTTGGTAAGCACATTTGTGAAGCACATATTGTATGCCAGGTGTTTTGCCATCACTGAGGACACGAAGACAAAAATGGCTCTTAGTTGTCACAGAATCTTTCCCCCTGTTGCCCAGGCCTTCCTAAGAAGCGCTGCTTCCCTTACCTCTGCCACCTTGCTCCCCAGTTCTCTTTCTCTTCTACTCTTTGGCCTTCTCCCTTTATCTTGTATAAGCAGCTATTAAGCATAGCATGTTTTTGGAGTAATGCTGTATGTGGGAGGTTCATAAAGAACTTTGGTTTCTAAATTTGGCCTTTTTCGAAGATGCCTTTTTGTCATTTACGTCTGCTTATTTTTTGGCTTTCCAGTATTTGTAGGCCTGTCATGTCCCCAGTGGCTTAAACAGTACTTGATAGTATGGAGCAAAGGTACCAGAATGACCCTTACTTTTGAGTTCTAGGCCCTAGTACCTTGGTTGTACCTTGATACGAAGGAATTTAATCCTGGCCTTGAGTCATCACCAGACCTGGGGATACTTGGAAAACCAATTAGAATCTTGGGAGCTAAACTACTGGCTCATTCTTTCTAGGGAAGATTTTGGGGTTTGGACTCATTTTGAACTTCCTGACATAGCCTATTTCTCCTCAAATGAGAATAGACTCTTCCAGCCAGTTAAGAGCTAGGTATGCTTTAGGCAGAAGATATAAATTCACTAAAATGTCTGTGTTTTTCCTGCTTTAGGCTTTCCCTTTAGACACTACTGCAGAGATGTTTCCTCCAGAATATCCTCTATTTTTCCTTCAATTAATCCCAATTTTTGAGATCGATTCATGTTCAGAGTTGGTGGCTAGTTGGTAGTATTAGGGCTTAAGAGTGAGCTAAACCTTGGAATGAGGAAATAGTCACACCTTTTTCTCTCTCTTCCAGGACAGTGTGATGGTTCTCAGTGCCACTCATCGCTACAAAAAGAAGTATGTCACTACTTTGCTGTACAAGCCCATCTGAATCGATCCCTCTTTGCTACCCTGGATGTGGGAGAAATGTCCTCTTTGTATTTCTGGACTGAATCCCAGTCTTAGCTTAGAATCGAGAGCTCACTTGAGCTTTGAGGCCAGTCTATGTGTTTCTGAGCCTCCTCTGAATAGGTTGTTCTGCTCCTCCATTGGACCGCAGGAGAGCCTGTGGGTGTGTGTGTGCGTGTGTCTGTGTCTGTGCCTGTAGTTATTTTTTTAAAGAGAAAAGAGTGGGCTCATGCATATATATTGTACATACAGTCTCTTAATGTTAGATTGGAAACCTGGCCACTGTCAAATCACTTTCTTTAGGATGCCTGTTGGGTGCTTTCCAGAGGCCTAGGGGAACAGAAGCGAGAACACCTCTTAAAGCTGTTTTCCCTGAGCTACGTGAAATAATAAATGTACAGGAAGCTTGTCCAGCATAGAATCTGGTGATCAAAGGGGTCCCGCTGCTGGCCTGGCAGTCCCATACATTGTCTTACATTTCTCTGTGGAAGCTGTCCTTGATTAAGTGGAAGGCTTGTCTTTTCTCAAGTTCCCCAAAGCTATGGTTTTTTCCCCGAATACAACACTGTTGATTCTTATTGTTCCCTTCCCCAGCTCCCATTCCTCACTCTTTTTCTTTCAGGACAAAACTTAGGGACATGGGTGAGGGTCCCTGTGAAGGGCAATGGATGTGGAGACCTTGTTTCCTGCCTTAGGGGTAGGATTGTCCAGAGATACCCTTTCTCTTTAGACCATGTGCCAAGATGCTCTTTGTTGGCTTGCTTTAGTTCCGAGGGAAGAAGCACATTCAGAAGGTCTTGAAAATGGCAGAGTTCATAAAGCATGTCTGCCTTGTGGAAGCTTTCTCTACGCTCCCTCCAGCTCAAAGGGAGGTCTTGTTCTTGAGCCCAGCTTCCTGAATGCTTAGTTTTGGACAGCCTTCCCTGGGCCTACCGTTATGTTGTGTGTGGGTGGGTGTGGGTGTGTAGTGTATGTATAATGTCACTATATAATAACTGACATATCTATAGTGCTTTGCAGTTTACAGAGCATTTTACATATCTAATCTCATTTGACTCTTACAACCCAATGAAGTAGGTATTGCATGTATTGTCCTCATTTTACAGATGAGGAAAACCAAGCCTGAGAGTAGTTAAGTGACTTGCCCATGGTTACAAAGTTAATAAATGTCAAAGGGGGATTTGAACCCCGGTCTTCCTAACCCATAAGTCCAGCCCTCTGACCACCACTCTGCCATGCTGCTCTAGATGTAAGTTTACTCTGGCTTCCTTGGGTAAAGACGGGAATTCCTTCATCCCCAAGTCTCTTGCCCTGAAGCTAAGACACAAGATGGCACCCTTGGTTCCTTAAGAATAGTGCACTGAATTCTTTATAAGATTTTCTTTTTTGCTCATTTTAAAAGTAACCTGATTTTAGCTTAGCAGGAATCGTGGTGCCAAATTCAGTGTTAGATTGTTGAGGCTTGAAATTTTGCCAAGTGTCTGTGGCCCTTTCCTTTTTACAGAGAAACGCAGGTTATCTGTCTAGCACTCCAGGAGGCCAAAGCTATTGCTGGTGGAGGGGCTCCCGGACCTCCCAGGATGGACCCTGCCATACTGACAGGGCACCGACAGTCACTTTGGCTACCTCCCGCCTATCCTGAACTGAGCTGGGAAAAGACCTGTGGTCTTGGGAGTGTAGCCTTATTGGTTCCCAGCATCCTGGCCAGGCTTAGTCTTAGCTTGGTGGAGAGGGCAGGTATGCCCTGGTAATGGGAGAGTGAGCAAAACTCACTAGGGATTCCGCTAATTATGGAGCTTAATTCATGCTGCTTTGGACACTCAGAACCTTTTCCACCTTTGCCCCCAGAACCTGGTATGGACCCTACTTTAAGTCCAAATGCCCTTTGCCTGGAGTGGTGGTGTTTGTTGTTCAAACAGGTCAAATCACGTAACACTTTGAAACTTTGATGAAATATAACATAAATGGAGTGTTCACAGGTCAGAAAAACAAAACTTGGATTTTTGTTCTGTCACACAGTGATGTCTGTTGCCAGGTTGTTTGTTGTGATAGGATTGAACCAAGTTGTGGTTGTCATATCTAATGACCTCTATAGTCACACATTAAAAGTTCATTCCACACGGGTCTATATCACACTAGAGTGAGGCAGGTAAGGAGACACTCACATTCTCAGGCCAGAGGCCTGTGGCTCAGTAGCAGTGGGCCGTGGTGCTGGTGTCCTCTGTTCTGGATAATATATGGGCTACCACTTTGCCAAGCTTTGGGAAAATAAATCTGTGCTCAGCCGTGAGTAAGATGGAAGCTAGCCAGCTAGTTAGAATGGAATTGGTAAGGGTGGGGCAGGGAGCATAGTGATATTCCTTACCAGTCCTTACTCCCTTCTCCATAGTTAGAGCACTTTACCTGAATCTCAGAAGTATCCACAAAAATGGTTTTGGCCTCCTGGGAGGAAGTGGTCCAGAGCATGACCTACTCTGATTTTTAAAAGCTTTTACAGGTGTTTGTTTAAATGATGCCTTTATCTTCTGCCTTAGAGATTTCTGATAAAGTTTTGGAATTGAGGGGCAAAGGTGATGAAATGTTCTTTTCAGCTTTTTTGTTGGTCACTTCTGAGGGAAACCTGGCACATTAACAGAATGGGTTGTCCTTCAAGGAGGGAGGACTGTGAAAGAGCCAGAACATGGTATAGGAACAGTGGGGGAAAGGGAGGGCAGAAGAGTTTGGGGCTCCTCTGGTGTCCAGCCTAAGGGCACAAGAGAGGCTGGAGGGCAGGTGGAGCTTTGGCCAGTCTTAGAAAACTGGCCTGAGCCCTGGCCTTGCCAGACCAAGCCCGGGATCTTCGGGTCCCCAAGAGGAGGTATTCTCTTCCATTTTTGTGTGCATTGACCTCACTCACTTTTTGGGTTCCCTATAAATATTCATTTCCTAAGGACACAGTCACTCACTTCAAATATCACTTAAAACAGACGTTTTATTTTAAGCCATAATGGAAGCAAAAAAATAATTAGATGGCTCCTTGGAGTTTGGTGAAATGTATTTGGCCATATGCCTTCATTGACATAGACCTAGCCAGGAAGTAGCTCTCCATCCCCACTACAAAGAATGCATGGAAACATAGGAAGGAGGCATATTTCTTTAGTCTCTTACCTAGTCTCATCATTCCCAGATTGCCCCCTTCTTGGCAGACTAGCACCTTGGAGGCTAAATTGTAACCTCTTTAGCCCATTTCTTACTTCACGGATGGGAGAATCTGCTGCTGCCGAGTTGAGATTGACATTTGGAGTCGAATCGGGGGAATGAAATAATGCATTGGTTTAGGAAGCCTCTTTCAGCCATCTCTTCCTTGGGGAAACAGATGCTGGAGACAAATATTTAGGAGTTGTTGAGTATTCTAGCACCTTCTCTAAACCCAAATCCTCAGAGACTTGGCTGGGACGAGCGGGTCATCAGTTTAGTGTTATTTATATCTTAAGAGCTAAATGCCTGCTATTGTTCATCAGCCACAGACAACTAGTTATTCACAGTATCAAAATAATGTGTGACGGGTCAGGACATCTGCTTCAAAGTGGATGGTTAAACAATTCACAGCAGCAGGGCGGACCTGGCTCCTCTGTAAGAAAGAGGCCTTTTGGAGCACAAGGGCTTAAGTTAGCATCAAAAGAGACCTTCTGGGACTTAGATTTGGGACCTTCAGTCCTCAGTAGGCCCTTAGGAGTCTTCATAAATTGGACTGAATGGAGCCCCTGTCCTAGTGTGCCACCTGAGGGGGAGGAAGTGTTATTTTCTGACAAGGTTCTGTTTCACTTAAAGAAGAACTTTTCTTTAGTCTAAAGGCGAAGTGTAAGTTCCATTTTAATTGCTCTGACCTGAGGTGGTATCGGTATCACTGTGCCCAAAAGAACCTTGGCTAACAGAGGTATTCCTAGAAGTGAAATTTGAGACAAGTGCTGAGCCCAGCAAATTAACTAGGGAAGGGCACCTACATTAAGTATTTTTAAGTCCTGGTGATCTCTTCCTCTCTGCAGACACTTTCCTTGACCGGGATGTTGTTTCAGGGCACCCAAAGCAGGAATGCCCGTTTATTGAATGGTCTTAACTTTTTATGGGCCCTTGAAAAAGGCTCATCGAGTTTTCAAAGAACAGGATGCCAGCTACCTGTTCCAGTACGTTTATGTGTTGGAATGATTTGAATGAAGGCAGTTGTTCATAGCCTACACATTTTGAGAAAAAGGGGGTGAATCTGAATTTGTGAGAGGGATGAAATAATTGAGACCCCCTCATCTAACTGGTGCTTTTTGTCCTTAATATTGCCAAGGAATAGAGTTGGCCTTTGATAGCCCTCAGGATGTACAGTTCTAGGAAGGTGTAGAGCTGTTTTCCTGCTGATAACCCGTGACTGAACCCTGGATGAATTGTGTGATCTGTAGTATGCAGACCCTCTGTGATGTCACATGTACAAGTTCCTTTTCCCATGAATGTAACTCTGAAAATAAAGGTTATCGTACAACATAAGTCTTGTGGGCCTCCTTCCATTATTGTATGCTATCAAGGCACACCAACCCTGGCAGCCGGAGAGTTGGGATTATTCAGGAACAGTGGAAAAAAACAAGTCCTCAAATAAGTAGATGAGGTATCAGCCCAGAGGCAGTTTCCACAACTTCACGTTGCCTTGATCTGGTCATTCATGCATGCCTAATAAACACGTGTACTTAACCTGCTCATTCCATTACTTCCTGAAAGACTCCAAACAGAGGGCTGCAGCAGAAGGCTGTAGTGTATGCTTAGCATCTCTCTACAGTGAAACGGAAACTGCTCTTACAGACTGATACAATATGACAAGTTGGGGAGAACTGAGTTCAGATGTGACCTTCACATTCTGGCTGTGGGACCCTCCCAAGTCACTTAAACTCTGTGTCCCAGGTCAGGACAGATGCCAATGGGATCTCCATTGATAGAGGGGATGCATCCCCTGGAGCTGCCCACCCAGTTCAGACCTTCCCCTCTCCCCTAGATTATGTGAGGCAGCAGTGAAGGCTAGTTCATGTGTCAGCATGCTGCCTGAGTTTCTGGGGGTGGGCCACACATTGGAAACAGCAATGACTTTATCATTGAGAAGTGTGCTGCTGCACCTGATGTGTCCATAGGCTCTGGGGAAAAGAGTCTTATTTTGCATTTTGCAAAGGAGATGAGTTATGTTCATAAGGCTTACTTAATGAAGATATAGAGATCCTCAAACAGAGTATTCCTTAAACCTAGTCCGCCATTACAGACCTATAGTTAGGGTACCCTAAAATTTAGGGCTGAGGGTCTCTAACACCACGAAATGAGCAAATTCAAGAAAGGAGACACAGGTTCCATATTTAACTGGTGTCCAATTCAGCAGGAAACAAAATTTCAAGTGAAGAAAAAAATTTTTATTTTTTAACACACAATCTATCCTCCCCTTAGACACAAGACAGCCTAGTAAGGAGACTGGAACATCTCTCTCCTGCTGCTTCCCTCCTGTCCCCGACTGTCTATCGTGTGGCTCACACCACTGTGGCAGCATATATACACACACACATATCCTACAAGCACGGAGATGCCACAAGGTTTCACCACAGCGGGAGTCTTCTTGCATTTCAGCTAAGAATGGGCATCACTGTCTAACTAAGGACCCAAATTCGAGGCTTGCTGCTGGACAGTGTCTGGCCAGCTATTCCTGGTTCCCTAAAAGGGAGAAATTAGGATAAAGAAAGGGTACAGCCAAGTAAAAACCATCTCATACCTAAACCAAATCAAGTGAAAATTGTACATCACAAAATGGAGGAAAAAAGAATTAAATGATTAGATATATAAAGTGGGAAACAGTCCAGGAATCTTGCCTTTTATCAGGCCACGCTCCAAGGTGAGGGGGACAATCTGGCTTAAGACCTCCATGTCTCATTTCTCTCCATGCCAGGGCAAAAGTAGGCAAGTCACTGTGATGATCCTTCCAGGAGTGAAACCGGTTCTGGATGTTACTTTCTGTATATTATTTTTTTTCACATATCCATCCCTCATGAACCACCCAAATGAGGCTGTTCCAGGAAGCGAATTGTGAATAGTGAGCACCGGGGACTAAGTCCTTTTGACCGCCCTTTGCAACAACTGCTCATGCATAATGGAAAATATGCTTCTAGAGTCGCCCTGATCTATGCACTTCCCTAAGGGATTATAATGTCCAGTGTCTGTGGGCCATGCCGCTACCCATTAGCAGGGAGGATGGCTGTGTTTCCCCTGAGTTTACGCATTTAAAGGACAGCTACTGAAGGGAGAAGCTTGTGCAGCAGACATCTAGGCTTTCTGCTCCCTTGGGACTGGATCCAAATGACCCAAGGCTAAGGCAGAAGCACCATTTTAGGTTCTATGCCCTTAACTAAGTTTCTACATCTTTGCCCAGAGCGAGGTGGGCTGGGCCAGGATGGTGATAATACTGAATGGCTGGGTTGCTTCCATTACCATGCACTTCCAGCAAGATAACGTTCTGTCTCCTGCTTCTGGGTCATCTGAGCCACACAGTGCGGCTTTTAAAGGTGGGACCTGGCTGCTCCTCAATGGTTAGGTAACTGGAGAAATCGAAGACAGGCGCGTCCCTCCTGCTGCTTCAGGGACCCCTGATGGCTTCGCTTTCTGCCTGGCTCCTGGAAGACAGGGGTCACATGACCTGGGTATATGGCAGAACTCTTTGGGAGTTAACCTGCAAGTGGAATACAAGACAAAGAAGACTACATCATTTGACTGGCATTACTATGAGTGCAGTGGTTGGAGACATAACCCAATTAGTAAGTTAGCAGAAGCCACTGGGAGGAAGATTACATTCATATTAGAAGAATCGGCAAGGTGGGACAGACTCAAGTATGCAGTTGGAAAGCTAAGTGGATGTCCCCACCCTGGCATAAAGCTGTGGCAGAGTCAAAGTCCACAGAATCATCTATCAAAGCTGGAAAGCAGGACACAGCAGAGCTCCACCAATGCCCAACCCTGACATTTTGCAAACGAGGAAGAAGCAGCTAGGGAAGGGTGAGCGATTTGCCTGGGGTCAAGAAGCTAGTTAGTGCCAGATCTATAAACAAACACTCTCCAAGCTCTCAGCCCTGCTTCTCTTTCCACTACACTGCAATTACTCCTATTCCTCAGCAGGCAGATGTCTGATTAGTACTCTGTATTTGGCAAAATGATAGTATTTCATGCTGTTCAAGGAGAAAGGCAATTAGCATCTAAGGCACAAATAAAGAAGGAAACATCTTGCTGGGGAGAAAAGATTGAGCCATGCCCCCCACTCTGGTGAGAGCAACTTCTCTTTCCTCTTTGAAAGAGCCATAGAAGAGAATCGTGGGGACCTCAGAGAACATCGAATCGAACCCCATTATTTTATAGATGAAGAATGGTCGAGAGAGGCTGAACAAACATGCCCTGGACAGAGTTGGAATTAAAACCCGAGTCTCCCAACTGCCAATCAAATATTCTTTCCACTACACCACAAAAGACTTTGGATCATTGCGGAGACAAAAGGAAGCAAGCTGGGAAAAACCAAACAGATGTGAGGGGTTGTTGTTACCTTTGCTAGGAGAGGGATGAAGCTTTACATAATTAATCTTGGAAGGATTCTTCTGAAGGGGCTCAGGAGAGAAAGGGATTGTCCAAGAAAGAAAGAGGGGATGTTAGCAAGGAAAAGAACAGAGTTGTTCCCTATCCCACCCCTCTGAAGGTGGTCCTCACACCAGGTCACCACTTGCAGGTCCTTATAGTAATGTTCTCAGGAGCTGGGTTGGCAATACTTTGGCCGTGGTTTTAAAGTTATTCCCTCTGCTTCTTTAAGAGGCTTCAAATAACTCATTGGAGAAGTGTCTTCTCCCGGTTAATCCTCACACCTTCATGCCTTTTGCTTCAACAGTATGCGTGTGCTTAGAATTCTTTTCCTTAAACCACTCCCTATTTTAGATTTCATGTACTATCCTAATCTCTTTGGAAGAGATCCCATTTGGAATTTTTTGGTAAAGAAATTTATAGAAAAACTCTCTGTTCGTCCTTAAAGGGAAAGGTTAGAGATGTAAGGGACCCAAGTAATGCTATCTTGTGCCTGCTGCTTTTCTCTGTTGCAGTCATCTCAACCTTTTACTAATCAGAAATAAAGTTAGAAGGAATGGAAAAATCCTGATGTGAAAACTATTTGCCAGTGCAGGTATTATAGGACAGACGGGTCAGAGATCCCAGCCTTTCTGCATCTCCTTTTTCTTGAGTTTTATTCACTATGGCTAGCCAGCCTAATCTCTACCCATGCAACCCCCCAAATCCTACCCACCAGGCTTGACAAACATCAGCCACTCTTCCCAAAGAGAAGAGTCATGAGGGTCCCGGATGTTTCTTTAGCTCCCTCCCTCTCTTCTCCCTGTGGTTGCCACACAGCCGTGATTGCTTACATCCCCTGTTCCTCCAGGCTGGAACTGAATTGCATTTCTTCGGATATCAAGCTTTAAGTAAAAAGGGGGTGATGGAAATGAATAAAGAAGAGCACGAGTGAGAGTAGCAATGTAAGAGAGGGCACAGGGCTGACAGAAACGGGAAGCAGAACAGTGGCCTCACTGTAAGGATTCCAAGCTCCAAGCTAAACTAGCTTTAACGGCCACCTGGTTACAGGTGTAAAGGTTGGTGGATGAGGTGGTAGTGGGTTCCCATGATTAGCTGGTAGATGTGGCCACTGCCAATTCTCTTACCTCAAGATTTGTCCTTGCCTTCTTCAAAACATCATGTGTCCTAGTTACTGGAACAATAAGAAGGCAAAAATCAGAAGAGTCTGCTAATGACTCACTTGGCTTAGCATACAGAGTATAGGTGCTTTGTGAGCTTGCTCCTCTGGCTTACCTTGCTTGGTCAATTCCGTTTCTCTCATTTGTGATTTCTGTCCACCTGAATCCCTTGCCCCCTTATCCTATCACTGTTTTTGCCTGACTGTCCCCAACCCCAGAGTATTCACATTGGCCATTTCATCCAATTCTACTGCTGAATGGTGCTTCAGGAAGCCAGGAAACCATGCTGACTCTGGGCCACATTTATTCTGTCTAATCTCAATGGGCCCTTGCTACTGCAAAGCAATATTTTCATTCTTCCCCGATCAGCTCTCCATTCTAAGGACTCTTTATAGAGACTCTTCGAAACTTCTCTTCCTCAGCCTCCCACAGAATCCTACCCCCTCACCTGTTCAGTAGAGAACCTTGCCTCAACCTTACTAATAAGAGAGGCCATTCACCACTACTCTACACATCAAAATCACTTGTTTCTCTCATTTCCTCTTTTATTCAACTTTGATGAGACATGACCCTTCTCATAAAGATCAACTCATCTACCCATACCTTAATCCCATCCACTCCTGTCTCTTCTGGCAATCATCCCATCTTTCTAATCTGCAATCTATCCCTATTCTCTCTATTGCCTACAAACTCAATCAAATCTGTCCTATCTTAAAAAAAACCACAAATACACAAACCTCCCCTGCCCCGCCCACTTGACCCTGTTTAAAAAAACTCTCACCCAACATCTCTTTAAATCACCCTATGTTCTCTCCTCCTTTTCACAGCCAACTTCTGAGGGGGAAACCCCCACTATCTTTACACTTTACCTCCACCTCTTCTTCTCTCACTCCTCATCTTTTGAAACCTAGATTCTGACCTTATCACTCAACTGAGAACACACTCTCCGAAGTTACCAGTGGTCTTGTAACTGCTACATCCAATGATCTTTTCTCAGTCCTCATCTATCTTGATCTTCCTGTAGCATTTGATATTTATCTTTTCCTGGCTACCCTGTCCTCCTCTGGTTTGTTTGGTTTGGTTTTTTTGAGATACACTTCTCTCATTTCTCCTGACTTTGTCTTAGTCTCCTTTGATGGATCTTCATCTATGTTCCATCCCCTGATCTTGGATAAACTTAAAAGGTCAGTCCTAGATTCTCATCTCTTCCCTCTCTTTACTCTTTAGGTGAACCCATTAACTCCCATAGGTTCAATTTCCATCTCTCTCTATACTACCCTAATATATACAGCTCCTGAGTTCCATCACCAACTACCTACTAGACATTTTAAACTGGATGTCCTGTGGGTATCTCAAACTCAACGTGTCCAAAACAGAACTCGTTGTGTTTCCACAACAACTCACCCCTCTCTGCCTAACTTCCCTCTTCCTGTTGAGGATACCAGACCATCTTTCCAGTCATTCAGGTTCACAATCTCAGTGCCATCCTTGACACCTTGCTCACTCTCATTTCCCATTACCAATCAGATGACCCATTTTGTCAAGTCTACCTCTTCTCTCCATTTATGTGACCACCCTCTTAGGTTCAAACCTTATTACCTCTTGCCTGGACAATTATAATAGCCTCATATTTGGTTCTGTCTACCTCCAGCCTCTCCCTTTTCCAATCTGTCTTAACACACAGCTCCCGAAGTGATATTCCTAAAGCACAGGTCTGACCAGGTCCCCTCCCCTGCTCAAGAAGCTCCCATCATTCTCTATTGCTTATAGGACAGAATACAAATTCTTCTATCACTTAAAGCTCTTCTCAACCTGGCTCAAATCTATACTTTCCAGTCCTATTACACATCTTTCCTCTTCATACACTGTTATGATTCAGCCAGACAGTTCCTGCTGGTGTCACACATTTTGTCTTGTGTGTGCCCTTGTATGGTTTTCCCTATACTTGGACCCCTCTTCACCTGCATCTCTTAGAATCTCAGTTCAAGCACCACTTCCTCTTTGGGGCTTATCTTGATCCTCATCCTCCAGCTGCTAGTACCCCTCCCCCTACCCAATTATTTTCTATTTACTTTGTATATATTATGTATCTATTATATGGGCATATTCTTTTTTCTGTGATAGAATGTAATCTCCCTGAGGGCAGGAACATTTATTTCTATCTTTGTATCCCCAGTGTCTAGCATATTGCCTGACACATAGTAAATGCTTGCTGATTGATTAGACATAATGCACAGGAGGCATGGAGACATCAGGAAAGTTCCATCCATGGACACTTTCATGTGATTGACCCTCTTTGGTCTCCATGTTTACTGGATATCTAGCAGAAGGGCAGGGACATGTATAAACAGCTTCTTCTTTTCCACTTTACTTCCCTAACCCCACTGGATTTCAAGCAGTCCTGGCTGGGAATACCTACATTGGTTAATAATGAACTGCTCCATGCTCTCCTTCAGCTGCTTGGTTGTCTTTAGTTGTTTATTTGTACTCTGAAGGAGATTCTCTTGCTCAGACAATTTGGTTTTCAGCTCTAGAATTTCTCCTTTCATTGACTCCTCCTAAATAAAAGATGAGGTTCTTTGTTAGAATGCCTAATAAGTACCACAAGCTGTGCAACCCCAAAAGCCCAAAGCAGGATTCCACACCCTTCTCAACTCCAACTCAATTCTGGGATGACTTCCCTCTATTACAGCCAATACCCTTCTGCTTTCCAAAGAAAGCCTGGTTCTGGAGATAGGATGTCATAGGAATGGGGTTTTAACACATCTAAAGCAGGCATACAGATAAACTGGGAGCCTGAATGAAATAGAACATGTCAGAATTTTAATTTTTAAAAAAACACCTGTAATCTTTTTCTTCTTTGCAACTGCCAGGGTCCTTTAACATCATTTGCATAGTTACTGTGTCATTATATGAAGGGTGGGCATTCATTAAATTTGTGTTAATTTATTCAGCAACTGGGAAAATGAATGGACTGGGAAAATTTTCATATTTAGTCTGATCAGAATTTGCCAAATCCCTTGAAAACAATAAACAGTCTTTGAGGCTGATCCAACTATCTGTAGCTAGATCTAGGACATTAATCCAATATCTAACCTCTACTAGGAGGAAAAAGAGGTACTGCACTCAATCTAGAGATTTTCTAGCTCAGGGACCCTTAAACTCTTGGGGGGCATGGACCCCCTCTGGCAAGCTGGTGAAGCTGACGAACACCTTTCTCATAATACATGTCGGGGCAGCTAGATGGCGCAGTGAGTAAAGCACCAGCCCTGGAGTCAGGAGGACCTGAGTTCAAATTTGACCTCAGACACTTGACATACTTCCTAACTGTGTGACCTTGGGCAAGTTACTTAACCCCAATTGCCTTGAGTTCCCCCCTCCAAAAAAAATACATGTCACCTATATTCATAATTGAAGGGAATGATGTTAGTGGAAATAAAGATGTAATATGTCCACCAACTCTGTTCTACCCTGAAAGCCCAGCTTGAGCTCAGAGAAGAGTCCTTGGAATGACTCAGTTTCTCAGACCTTCCCCACCTCCTCCCCCAGAATCCTAAGATTCTAAAGCCATCCCAGGTTTTCGATGTCTATGCCTGGGAAGTCCTATGACTTAGTAGTACCAGTTTGTGATTATGTCAGACTACTGGTGTGGTACTGATGGCTGTAGTAGAAGAGTTTAATGGAAGCCAGGTGGCATAGTGGATGAGATACTGGATCTGTAGTCAGTAAGACCTGAGTTCAGACACTTACTAGCTGTGCTTGGTAAAGTCACTTAAACTGTCTGCCTCAGTTTCCTCATCTGCAAAGTGGGAGTGATATAGCACTTAGCTCTCAGGGCTATTGTGAGGATTGAATGAGATAAATTTGTAAAATACTTTGTACACTTTAAAGTGCTATAGATAATTGTTGGCTAATCTTACCATTAAAAGAAAAAGATGAATGGTGAATATTTGACTTTTGTTCTAGAAATCTCTAATGGAAAAAATGGTAGCATATTTTAATATCTCCAGGGGTGTGTCACTTCAATATTTCTCAAACCCTTTCTGTTTCTCTAGTTGAGTAGCTTATCCCAGGGAAAGAGGAAATCCATATGGTGCTGCATATGGGGAACACAAGCCAGAAAGCCCTGTCTCGCGTTAACTTTCACATTCACACACCCTCTCTCCTAAGGCTCACTCTTGGAGGTTCCCTTTCTATGTTGCTCACTCCCAGTGTCTCTTGGGGGAACACTTCAATCTGTCCTGAAACATGTGCCACATCCCTGCCACCTCTTACCACTTTCCTCTGCTGGATAGGGCTGTGGGCACTGGGCAGGGCTGCTCTCCAGAACATGGTGAGGAGAGAGACAGACTCCTCCAAGATCTGGTGCAGGGCACTGGTGCTGCCCCGGAGCTGGTGGATGCTTCCAGAAGTAAGAACCTAGTAAAGGAGAGAAGGCAAACGTGCTTCTAAGGTCTGAACACGTTCTCCATGGCAGGCTTCTGGCTGAGAGAAAAGAATATCTTGGACCCCTAAATCCTTTTCTAATTGGATATCCCAGAACACGCAACCTGGAGTAGTGACTTCCCTCATCAGAGAGGATTGATCTGCTTCTAGCTCTCTGACTCTGATGGAGATTTCCCTCTAGTCTTAGAGGCAGCTGGTGGAGCAGGGGGTAGAGTGCTGAGACTGGGATTGGAAAGACCTGAGTTCAAAGCCAGCCTCAGACACTTACTAGCTGTGAGACCCGGGGCTAATCATTCAAGCTCTATTTGCTTCAGTTTCCTTATCTGTAAAATGAGAACAATCTAGCACCTACCTCACAGTGTTGTTGTAAAGATCAAAGATGTTTGTAAAAATAAATTTTAAAAGTGCTTAACACAGTGCTTGGCATGTTTTAGGTGCTACATAAACACTTCTTCTCTTTCCTTCTTCTCCAGTTATGTCTCCTTCATCTGTCTCCATATCCCCTCTTCCCTCCTACTTCCATACCCTCACTGACTATTGGGGCTCAGCTGCCTCAGGACATAATCATCCCTCTGGCCAGTGAAGATAAGTTATGTGCGTCTCAAGGTTTACAGCGACCATAAATTTAGGAACCCTGGGTTTTATTCTTGGCTTGTCACCTACGTGATTGGCAGCTTGGATTTGGTCACAAAGTTGAATCTCTTTGCCATTCTATGTCTATAAAACAGAGATTAGGCAAGTATTCCCCACCTCAAGTCATCATACCACAGTCAATGAGTGCTGCATAAAACTTATGACAAAGATGTTTCCTTCCTTCCTTCCCTCTTCCTCCCCCCTCCCTCCTTCCTTCCTCCCTTCTTTCATGCATCTTCATTGACATTTTGTGAGTTGTGTTAATCCTCTACAAAATGTCTACCTCTGGCGTCTATGGTCAATTCACTTCAAGATGGTCCTCATTAACCACATAGACTCAGACCCTAGACTTCACTTGCTATTGTAGCAATTCCCAGCCCGTGATTATTTCCTGTCACCCTTCCCCATCAACTATTTCCAATCAATGTTGACTATTTCACGGGAAGACCTCTCTCTGTCTCTATCCCTCTCTCCAGGTCTCTCTGTTTCTCTGTCTCTTTTTTTTTTATTACAACGTAATGATTTCTGGGTGCCCCCACATTCACCAGCACCCTCGTGAATCCCCAGGCTTCTGTGCGACAAAGACAATTAAACAGAAACATTTATACTACAACTGTGCCTGAAAGAGTGTGCAAACACTCCACAGTCATAATCCCCCACCTCTTCAACTTAATTTTTCCCAGAGATGACATTGTTCATTATTACTATAGTGTTTGGGGTTTCATTCATTTTTAAGCTTGCATTACTGTAGTCTTTTGTGTTGCTTTCCGTGTTCTGTTTAATTCTCTCTGCATCAGTTCGAACAGGTCTTTCCATGTTTCTCCGAATATCTTATGGTCATCATTTTTATGGTTAAAAAATATTCCATTGTGTTCATATGTTCATATGTCCCAGTAAATTAATGGGCACCTGTTCCAGGTCTTTGCTAAGATAAAAAGCACTACAACAAACAATAGTGAATTTAGGGGCTCTAATCTCCTTGGGGTGACATGTCCAAAAGGGGGAATTTGGGGATAAAAAAGGATAAGAAGTTTAGCCACTTTCTCACAGAATTCCAAATTTATTTCCAGAATGGTTGGACCAATTCATAGCACTACAAACAACATATCGGTGTATCTGTCTTCCTACGCCCCTTCCAACATTATTTCCACTTTTTGTCATCATTTATAATTTGGTAGATATGAGGGGAAACCCCAGATGTTTTAACTTGTATTTCTCTTATCATTAGTCACTGGCTGGTTATTATTAGTTTTAAGTTCTTTTGAAAACTGATCATATCCCTTTACCACTTGTTTATTGAGGAATAGCCCTTGGTCATAAATGCCTGTTATTTCCTTATATATCTTATGTCAGACTTTTATCAGAGATATTTGATGAAGAGATCCCCCCCCCCCAATTAACAGTTTTTTGCTTTTTCTAACTGCATTGGCTTCATTTGTACAAAAGCTTTTTAAATTTTACATCTCACTTCCCTCCAATGTTTGATTAAGAATTCTCTCCCTAGACATAGTTATGAAAGCTATTTCCATTTTCCTCCAATTTTTTAATGATATGATCTTTTATATTTAGGTTAGGTTTCAGCTTGTAACTTGCTGTGCTATATGGTATAAGATGCTAATCTAAATCTAATTGTTACTGAACTGCTTTCCAGTTTTCGTGGCAGTCCTTTTCAAATATGGGGTTCTTGCCTCTAAAATTTGTGTTTCTGGGATTATTGAACACTGAGCTATTAAATTTGTTTCAGATTCTCACTTACCTTAATCAGTTCTATTGGTCTACTTTTCCATTTTTTAACCAATACCAAATAGTTTTGATGATTATTCCAAGAAGTCTGGAAGCACTGCTCCTCTTACATAACTAATTTTTCCTACTATTTCTCTTGAGATTCTAAACCTTTTTTTGCTGAATGTGAATTTTATTATTTTTGTAGTTCTGTAAAATAGCACCTTGGTACATTTATTGGCATGGTACTAAGTCTGTAATTTAATTTAAATAGTACCATACTTTTTATTAGGTTGATGGAACTCACCCATGGAGCAATGAACCTCTAATTGTTTACATTTTTCTTATTTTTATAAAGAATGGTTTAGAATTGTGTGCATATAGATACAAATAGATAGATATACATACATAAATGTGTATATGTCTTGGTAGATTGACTCCAAAATATTTTATTCATTTCATTACTGTTTTAAGTAGGATTTCTCTATCAATTCTTTCTAGTTTATATTATTGTTCTACCTAGAAATCCTGGAGAGTGGATTTATTTTGTATTCTGCTATCTTACTGAAGCTACTAATTGCCTCAGTTATTTTGCTGTTTCACTCAAGTCTTTAAGTTAGCTATCATATAGTCTACAAATAAGAATACTTTCATCTCTTCTTTGATAAATATTTGTGCCTTTATTTCTAATGTCTTATTGCTAATCACTAGAATTTATAAAATTGTGTCAAATAATAAAGCTGTGCTTCTATCCTTGTATTTATTAGGGAAACTAACGTTCCTCCACTGTAACAATGTCAGCTTTTGATATTAGATATATACTTTGATCATATTTT
This sequence comes from Trichosurus vulpecula, assembly GCF_011100635.1. Lineage (NCBI taxonomy): Eukaryota > Metazoa > Chordata > Mammalia > Diprotodontia > Phalangeridae > Trichosurus > Trichosurus vulpecula. Next base: position 48,527,078 of record NC_050579.1, read on the forward strand.
GAAAGGACCTTTACTATGCTTTTTAAGATTTTTAGTACAAGTAGGCTTTATTTTTTTCCCAAAGGCTTTTTCTGCATCTATTAATATAATCATGTGCTTTCTGTTTTTAATGTGATTATGTTAATTGATTTCCTAATGTTAAACCATCCTTGCATTTCTAGAAATACAACTTGTTCATAGCAAATAACTTTTTTGAATATCTTGCTATAAGTCTTTTTGCATCAATATTTACTAGTTATATTGGTCCATCTTCTCTCTTGCTGCTTTACCCTACTTTAGTTTTGGTAATAGCAACATCTGTGTCTCAGTAAAAGATTTCTTCTTTAGTTCGGTTCCATTAATTTTAATCTTGTTTGTCATTTTTTTTTTGTCTCAAGTATAATACTTGATCATTGTTAAGGTCTTTTAAAAAATTCTTACCCATTATTCCTTTTATCTTGATGGTGAGCCTCATTATTAGGTTTTTTATACTTAGGAGCTCAGCTTATACTCAGTCTTTCTTGACTAGAATTTTTGCCTTTTCAAAGTTGCTTATTTCAGGCTTCCTTCCTTGGTGTTTGACGCCCCCCCACCTCTTCCATTGCAGTGTTACCCCCCATTTCCCCCAACACAAATCCCCAAGGCTGAGCATCTTTAGCTTTGGTGGCTATGAGGGACAGCTAAATTGATGTAAATTCCACAGTGAGAGGACAGGTGGTCTTCTAGTCCTCCTTCTCCTCTAAGTGGTTCCATGGTGCTCCATCTCCCACAACTCCTGTTCACAGTTGGGTGACCCACTTTCCATCAAGTATCCTACCTCTTATGGGCCTGAGAGGGTTCCACTGGGGTCACTGCTATGAGGGGAGGGGGTTGTCATCATAGCCAGGGCTTGAAACTCAAGACCAAAGCCTATGAGGTGGCTTGTGCTGACTGAGCTCAGCCCCTAGAGTAGAGTGGAGATGTGTAGGCTGAGTGGAAGCTTTAAATATCTCAGCTTTCCTATGTCATTTCTATCCACCCAGATTCTGGAAGAAGATTAAATTACTATAGATGGTGCCTTTTTTTCTCTTGCGTTCAAGTGGTTAGGGCTAGGGAATTATGATAAAAACAACTACTCTGCCATCTCGTGAATTGTGTGACCAAAGATGGGGCTTTTTATCCCATTCTTGCTTTTGGGTTTTTTTACGTGGCTTAACTAGTATTAATTACTACATTTTTACAAGAATCCCAAAACTTACACATACTTTGCTACATTTCATCATTATTGCTATCAGACATTTGTCAAGTTTTCCCAAGAACCAAGTAAATAGAGACAAAGTAAAATATGGATTATATGTATTTTCAGTTATTTATGGTATATAATGTGATTATGTTAATTGGTTTCCTAATGTTAAGCCACCTTTGCACATCTAGTAGAAATACAACTTGTTCATAGTGAATATTTTGCTATAGTCTTTTTTTGAAACTTTTGTTTACATTTTTTTTTGCATCGATATTCACTAGTTATATTGGGGCAACTAAGTTGCACAGTGGATAGAGTGCAGACCCTGGAGTCAGAAAGGCTCATCTTCCTGAGTTCAAATCCAGCCTCAGACACTTACTAGCTGTGTGACCCTGGGCAAGTCACTTAATCCTGTTTGCCTCAGTTTCCTCATCTGTAAAATGAGCTGGAGAAGGAAATAGCAAACCACTACAGTGTCTTTGCCAAGAAAATCTCAAATGGGGTCACAAAGAGTCAGATATAACTGAAAATGATTCACTAAGGAAAATGCAAAAATCTACTCATTCATTCCCAGATGAGTCTCTCCATTTAGTGCTATAAAGTCTCAAGATATCTTGGACTGGATATCCCAACTGTCAAAAGAGAACTAATTGCCTCTCTTTGACTCTTATCTGTACCCAATTTTCCCATCACATTTGGATATCAGATGTTCCAAGCTAAGAATCTCAGTATAAGACCTGCTTCAATGCAGCATGATCACTAAAAACATCTTTAACCATTAGCCCATCAAAAATCTTTCTCATCACTCAAACAATTTTTTGAAGCCTATCTTCTCAGTGAACCTGCCACTATTCCACTACTCCTAAATGTAGAAGATCTCATGATTATTCTCTCTGATTCTCTACTCTGTATTCTTAGAATGAACTTACTCATATCCTGTGAGGATGCCAGACAATGCATCCATATCACCTTGATGTTTGTACTCTGACATTTCTGTCTTTTACACAGTCCTGAGGCACCTAAAGCCTGCTCTCTAGGATGCTTGCTTCTTTGTGAACTTAGGGCAGTGAAAGGCGCAAGGTGAAAAAGATGAGACCTTCTACAGTTGCAACAATACAGCTTGTATCCTCCAAAGAGGAGCTAGAAAGGAAATGGTCTGATATTGAGGCAGCTGAACCAAGGAATCACTAAGAGAAGACAGAGAGACCAGCAGATATCAGCAAGCCTGGAGGAAAAGAAGAGACGTTTGGGAATGAGAGAGGAGGAGGACCCAGAGGTGAGAAGAAAGGGATGAGAAAAGAATCAATGATCTGATTACCTCGGTGCCTTGGGCTTCCAGGGCAGGTGATTTGAGAGTAACCTGCATGAGAGAGACCATCTTATGCACCAGGACTTTTCCTTCCAGAATCTGCTGCTTCAGGGCGCTATAGTCATCGATATGGCCAATCATATGGCGACCATGCTTGTTGGCGAATGAACCATCGGGAGCATCCCCCTCCAGCATGGGAGGGGTCTTCCTTCCAGGAGACACATCCAAACCCAATTCTGGAAAGCACAATAAAACGCAAGTCCAAGCTTAGCTGTGTTAATCATCCTTCTGCAATCACTCAGTGCTTTAGTTTAAGAGACCAGAAGACCAACAGGGAAAGAGGATGGCATCTGGAAAGATAATCTCTGGGAAATGTACAGTACTGGGGGCAGTAAGTTGAGGCAATTTATTCTGATCTTGTTGACATCTTCTTTTTCAATTCTTTATAGTGATATCACGTAGTCAGATATAATTGTAATTAGTGAATAAGAGCAATGAAAGAAAAATAGATGTAATAAACAGTTTGGGGACAGAAAAAGCAAAAATAAAGGAATCTTGATTACTTTATGTTCTCCTACAAATGGAGGGGAGGGTGGAATTGTGATTAGAAGGCTAGTACTGGGATCCAGAAGACCTAGTAAAATCCTGCTTCTGACACATGTTAGTTACGTGACTCTAGACAAGTGATGTAACCTCTTGGTGCCTCAAATAACTCTCCAAGAATTAGAGACAAATTGCCCATCTGCATTGATGAAGGAAGTTTCTACATTAATGTATTTAGTGGTCCAGACTAGAAAAAAAAATTAGGAAAACATGCAGGGGGCAGAGGACTTCTGGTAATACTGAAGAGGAGGCGTAGATAGGAAACAAAACTGTGATGGTGGGAAATCCTTACCAGGAGGTGTATTGAGTGATAACAATAACAGGCTGGGCTTAGACCATAAGAGTGAACCACAGTGGAGGCAATCTGCACACAATGGTTAGGCTGTGACTACATCCATATCATTCCTACCAGCTATCACAATTCTCTTCAGTTGTCATATTTGTACCTTTTGTTTTCTGGAAGGGGGAGGTCTCTGGGTCCAGAGCACTGGATGTGGCTGTGGAGAAGACTGAAGTTGGAACATTCATACCAACATCCCGAACTGGAGGAGAAGAAATTGGATCTGCACCAAAAAGACAACCATAGTCATCAGCATTTTCAGAAAGTGCTTTACCAAACATTTGCAAATCTAGTCTTTGCCTCCTAAACCAGTATAATTCAGCAATTACACATTCTATAGACATGTGTGCATTTGTGTGTGTTTGTGGGGGAGGGGGAAGGAGAGATAGAGACAAAGAGAAGAGAGACAAGGATAGAGACATATAGACATGGAGACACAGAGAGACATCCAGAGCAGATCCATCCTATTGTAAGTGAACCTTATGTGTCTTGGAGTGGCCCTAAAAACCAGAAAAGATTTTTGGACCAGCACAAACACACACACACACACACAGACACACACACACACTCTCTCTCTCTCTCTCGATCTACATACATAGACATATGTCTATATATGTATGTGCACATGTGTGCATATATGTGTGTATATATATATATATATATCTTTAAAGGCCTCCTACTTGATTGTAATAAAAAATTGTCTTATGAATTATGGGCCTGTCAGACTCTTGTGAAAGGTTCTTTTGGAGGAGTCCCCAAACTACTGAAACAGATTGGAATCTAATTGTTCTTTTCTTTAAAAAGAAAACTTTCTGATATTTGAAAAGGATTCCACAGAAAAACAACTGCCAGAACAAGATACGGGGAATGAAAGCCCATTCTGCTCACCAAATCTGGCAAGAAAACTTCATAGCATGTGAAGGGTATTAATATATACATACATATGTGTGTGTGTATAAATGAAAGAATGAAAAAGAATGGAGGAAAAGAGAGCGGAAATGGGAGACTGACAGAAGCCTGTTGGAGAGAGAACATGGAAGAAGGATCTTCAGAGATATATAACAAAGCGAACAGAAAGCAATTTGCTGGCATTGAAATAGAGTGAAGCCCAGTCTCCTACAAAGGCTCTCTGTGATATGTGAGCCAAAGCAGAAATAAGCAAGAGAGTAAACATGAGGTCTCACTACTTCCTGGCAGATAAGGAAAGGGGGAATGAGTGCACAGGAGATAAGAAGGCAGAATCGAACGTGACAACTGCCATGGCTTCCTGAGAGAAAAAACACAATGTAAAGAGGAACTCAGGGAACAGATCCTCTGAGAGCTGAGATCCTGATGGTCCTGGAAAGACAGGGGTAAGCATGGAAAATGGTAGCAAGTGAAGAATGTGCCCTAGGAAAAGTTGGAATGAAATGTTAAAAAGTTAACATTAGAGAATTCTGAGAGGAACTTTTCCCTTACAAGAATAAGGCTGAGCTAATGGCCTCCATGCCAGTTGCAGCTCTAGGGCTTATATTAGCCAGCACCTCCCTATATAGGCAGGAGAGGTGGGTGTGATGAGGGTGGTCCCACCCTGATCCATTCTGACTGGAGCACACCCTGCTGAAGCTTATGTGAAACTGAGCTGGGTACCCCAGACACTTTAAGTGACATGTGTGCTCAGTGGTGAAAGATTTCGAAGCAATCTTCTGGTCCTCATGAAGGCATCAGGAGGAGAGGAGCTGCATCAGAGAAGATGAGCCACTGAGTCTCAAAGAGTAGACCTTAAAAGGAGTGACTCCACCCTCTGGTACTTTCTTCCCATTTGCTGAACTTGTGGGGCTTCTATGGAAGCTCTCTTAGACTTCTTGTGAGGAGAAAAGTGACTATGATAGCTGCTCAAATATGACAAATCTGAGCCTGGACTCCAGTCCTTTGGCTGATGCTTCCTTTTTGTGCTTCTTTCCCTGAGCCTGGGTAGAGTAATGGAGGTTATGGAGTCATGTTTTAAGCATTTCTTTTGTAGAAGTGGAAATAAATTGCTGTCCTGTACTTTCCCTACCTTGGAACTGGAACACCTTTCTTCTTCCTTTTGGCTAAACCCTTGACGTAAGTCAAATCTAAGCTTTAAAGTGATTTACCCAAGGGTTCTGGGATAGGGGACACAGAGAACCAAAGGCAACAAGAGCATGACCCCTCAGAGGCCAGAGTCCCCTCAAGAATGACCCTAGAACATGCATGAACCCAGAGCTGAGAGGCTTCTTATACTGGGAGAAGATGGTCCCAATCCCTCCAGAAAAGCAACTGGTCTGTTGCTTTATTGGAAAATGAAGATGCTTATAAGGAGAAGGCAAAAGGTTGAGTGGCCACACCATGACTTTGGTTATGCAAACCTCACATAAGACTACGCACTGATGTCCAAAGGATCTCCATATTTTTCTGGATCCCAGCTTATTTGATGATTCTGGACAACTATTACATGCCCCTCTCTTATTTGTTTAAAATGACCTCCCCGAAAAGGACCCACTTCTACAAAAATATTTATAGCAGCAATTTGTGGTGGCGAAGAATTTGAAATCAAGGGTATGCCCATCCACTGGGGGTATGGCTGAACAAGGTCTATGATTTTGATGGAATACTATTATGCTATAAGAAAAGATGAGCAGGTAGATTTCAGAAAAACCTGAAAAGACTTACATGAACTGATGCAAATTGAAGTAAACAGAACCAGATGAACCTTGTACACTGTACAATGATCAATGACTTAGCTATTCTCAGCAATACAAAGATCCAAGACAATTCCAAAGGACTCATGATGAAAAATGCAATCCGCCTCCAGAGAAAGAATTGATGGAGTCTGAATGCAGATCAAAGCAGACTATTTTTCATTTTATTTTTTTCCATAGGCTTTTTTTTGTCTGTTTTCTTTCACAACATGATTAATAAGGAAATGTTTAGCATGACAGCACATGTATAACCTAAATCAAATTGCTTATCATCTCAGGGAGGGAGAGGGAGAATTTAGAACTCAAAATTTTTAAAAAATTAATGTTAAAAATTATTTTTATGTATAATTGGAAAAAATATTTAAAAAAAATTAAAATGACCTCCCTGGCAAAAGAAAACTACTTAGGACTCAATCTAGATTTAAACTCTTTCCACCTAGATTTAAACCAGAGCCTGACACACTGATGCAATGGGAAGACTATTGAATATGGAATTGTTGCTGTTTAGTTGTTTTCAGTCATTTTAGTCATGTCAGATTCTTTGGGATCCCATTTGGGGTTTTCTTACAAAGATGCTGGAGTGGTTTGCCATTTTCTCTTCCAGTTCATTTTACAGATGAAGAAACTGAGGCGAACAGGGTTAAGTGACTTGCCCAGGGTCACACAGCTAGTTAATCCTGACTCTATCATTTACTAATTGGAGACTATCTTAGAAAACTCACTATTATTGTTCTAATCTTAGTTTCTTCCTCTAAAATATCTGAAATACTACTAGCCTGCCTACTTTATAAGGATAAGAACAATATTATCTTGAGTATCAAATAATTATATAATTATCATAAATTATTATTATATAGTACTTATTATTATATTATTGTGCTCATTATTATTATTATATAGCGCAATATCATATAGTGCTTACTATGTGCCAGGCACTGCGCTAAGCACTTTACAATTATCTCATTTGAGCTTCACAACAACCCTGGGAGAGACGGGCTATTATTTTCCCCATTAACCCATTTTACAGCTGAGGAAACTGAGAATGGACAACTTCTACATGGATGATACTGGATGACAGATCTATAGCCTTTAAGGCTCAATATGGGAGTCTCCCTCCACAGACTCTTTGAAAACAACCCCACCTCATCCCCAACTCTTCACCCCCATGTCTATGTGAGATTTCCTTTTCTTACCTCGCCACTTGTTCCCAGGGCTGGTGGCTGGGAAACCCTGGGTCATGCAGGAAGAGCCAAGGCTGCCTTTCCCAGGACTGCCCTCCAGCTGCTGCTCCAGCTGTTGCCGCAGGGAATTGTTCACTTGGATGCTGTATTCTAACTGACTTCGAAGAGCCCGAACCTCTGACACCAGGGTGCTCAAGTCATTGCTCAGGGGCCCTTGGCGATAGATGTCCCAGCTGTAAGCTGAAAGATCAAGGGACAAGTTGGTGGCATTGTTTGGGAACTTCCTATGGAGTGACTCCCTCCTGACAGAACTCCCCACCTTCCCCCACCCTTCCAGGGTGACTCCTTTTTTCCTACTTTACCATCTCTGCCAATGTTGGCAACAGTCTCCAAAGGCTTGAAATTTTGGTATCACCTTTCTGTCTATCATCCCTCTCCTTCTCTTCTTATATGCAAGCTATCAATAAGTACTATTCATCCTCTCTTTGAGTTGTCTCATTTCTATCCCTTCTTTTGAACTACAAGCATTCCGAGCTCATATTGGTCTAATCAGCTGCAGTTAGACACATTGTAACTTGACTCTAACATAGCAATGCCATTTTGATCTTCTTCAAGAACGAAGGGCAACAACCAACCAACCGACCAACCGCTGCTTTTGTCCAGGAGCTCATCATCCCATTCCCACATTACCTGCCTCCTTCAGCTTCTCTCCACTGCGACTAATTCTACCCCTTGATGTCAAGAAGACAAAGTCTAAACCCTCAGTCAAATTACAACTTTATAGATAAAGACAATCACGTCCCCTGCCCCCTGACCTCAGTCTTCTCTGGGCTAAATATCAACACGCACCATACAAGTTTTCATCTCTGCTGCCTGTTGTCCCTTCCCTATCAATTCCCTCCTCCAAATCTGACCCTGTCCATTAAGACCCAGCTCATCTCATCATCTTTGCAGTACACTTTCTCCAACTTCCGGTTCTTATTTTCTTATTATAAAATAAGGGAGTGAAACTAAGTGATCTCTAAACACCTTTCTTTCACTGTCTTCCTTCTCTAATCCGTTTTCACTTTTTTTTTTAAATCCAGACTTGTAATTTCATTCATACAGGGCACTCCCCATATAGAAAATACTACCCACTAATGCAAATCTGTAACTTAGCATTTTAGACAAGCGCTCACAGTCCCATAGCTTGTAAATGTTAGGGGGGTTTGAACTCAGATCTTCCTGACTCCACCACATCACAAAACAGATAAGACTATTTGGGGGAGAAGGCACTAGCAGTTCAAGGTAGATGATCTAGAAGGCTTCATGTGCATTAACTGAACCTTGAAGGAAACTTAGGATTCGAAAAGGCAGAGATGGGCAGGGAATGCACATCACACATAGGATATTGCCATTGCAAAGACACAGAAGTGGGAAATTAAGTATGATGTGTAAGGAAGAGTAATAGGGCCACACTCAATGTTGTCTCATATTAACATTGCTTCATCTAGACCCCCTACACCTTTTTCATGTGAAATGCTCTCAAGGCAGGTCTTTCTTCACTTTATATTTAAACAACTAATTTTTTTAACCTAAATCTGGGGCTTTAACTTATACCCATTAAATTTTTTTTTAATCCAGCCCCTATCTGCTATGGCATACTGGCCCCTTCGAGCATCTTGTTGGTAACCTTTAGTCTTTCTAAAAATATATTTTATTTTTTCCCCAATTACATATTAAAACAAACACGTTTTTAAAGTTTTGAGTTCCAAATTCTTTCCCTCCACTCCTCCCCCTCCCTGAGACAGTATCACATTCCCCATTTAATTTTGTCTTGTTGAAAGTCATAGACATTTTATTTGCCTAGTGTCAGTCGGTCTATGTTTAGAAAGCCCACCTCTTCCACAGAAAACACGTGCTACTGTAATTTGTAAGTATTATATTGTCTGTGTGATAGATAGAGAAGATTCTCCCAGCTTTTCTGGGCTCCGGACCGACTGCCAGGTAGGCGTTAACAAGAAAGATGAGATGTAGGGTTTGCACTACTGGGTTGGATCTGTGCAGCACGAGAATTTGATATCTGCTAACTGAAACCAGGAATCCAGAAGTATTCTTGTACTTGAAGGCAAAGCAACTGGATTTCTTTAAAAATCCTGTCTGTAACTTGGGCATTTCAACAATTCACACTGACCTCTGTCTTAAGTGACCTGAATGGATAAGGTTTAACTGTGCTATTGTCTTACCAATCGAGGCTACCTAGACACAACCCTAATTACATCATAGACAACTCATCCGTGGGATATGTGTCTGAAAAGGTCTCTCGTCTTGTCCTTCTCTCTTCCCCTAAACCCCAGCCGGTATTTCATAGTATCTCTCCATGAAGAAATGCCCTATCTCTGTGGAAGATGGAGTTCCCCAGCAGAGAGATGAGGCAGGAGGCAGCTGGGGAGAAAGTCGCTTACCCTTCAGCACCTGCTTTGAGCTCCCGTAGAGTGTTTCATAGACCTGCAGCTCAGACTGGAGGGACTGGAAGAGTCTCTGGTTCTCCTCACACTGCTGCTGTAGGAGGACCATTTTGTGCTGTAGCCTGCCAGGAGCAAAGGGCAGGGGTTAGGAAGATCTGGGAATCCACAGGGCAATAGCCCCATAAGGACAGCATCACTGTGACCTAGAGATACTCTCTACAGGTAGGTGCCTTACATTAGGATAGGGCAGCTACCATGAAGGCTTTCTGCGTTAGAGCAAGAAAGATGCATTATGTATCACTGAGGGGATTAACAGGCTCTCATTAGAATTGTATCCATTGGTGCAGGTAGGTAGTACGAATCTGTAGGAATCCAAAAGATCTGAGTTTGAATCCTGCCTCGGATACTTCATAACTGTGTGACCTTGGACAAGTCACATAACTTCTGTTTGCCTCACTTGTATAATGGGGATAATACCAGCACTTACCTCTCAGAGTTGTTATGAGAATCAAATGAGATAATAATTGTAAAGCCCTTGGCACAGCACCTGGCACATAGTAGGTGCTCTATAAATGTTAGCTATCATCACCATCATCATCATCTCATTTAATCTTCACAACAACCCTGGGAAATAGGCTACAAATGAAACTGAGATTTAGTGAAGTTAAATGACTTTCTCAAGGTCACACAGCTAGTAAGCGTCTAAGGCAAGATTTGAACTCGGGTCTTTCTGACTCCAGGTCACTCTAAGCCTCCTATCGTGCTGTCCTGCTCCCCAATTTGTTGTTCAGGCAGGTCCAATTCTTTGTGACCCCCTTGGGGATGTTCTTGGCAAAAATACTGGAGTGGTTTGCCATTTCCTTCAACAGTTCATTTTACAGATGAGGAAACAGGTTTAAGTGACTTGCCTAGGGTTACGCAGCTGGCAAATGTCTGAGGGTGGATTTGGACTATATAAAGATAACTTATATAAGGTTGTTGTGAGGATTAAATATAAGATAATCCATGTAAAGCAATTTGCAAAATCTAAAGAGCTATATAAATGCCAGCTACTATTATCACCCATGGAGTAATGGAGCCTCACTGTATCACTAGTCATACTTTGGAAGCAATTGGGGTTAAGTGACTTGCCCAGGGTCACGCAGCTAGTAAGTGTCTGAGGCCGCATTTGAACTCAGGTCCTCCTGACTCCAGGTCCAGTGCTCTATTCACTGTGCCACTAGCTGCCTCTCACTAGTCATACATTGAAAGAAAAAGGGGTTTCTGGAGAGAGTCTCTCATGCACTTAGGGCAGGGATCTGCTGGTAAATGTTTAACTGACTGAAAAAAATATACACGACAGACTTTCAGGTTTAATATGCCTGATTAACATTTTCTCCAATACTTTCTTAAGTCTAGACCAAGGCTTCTTAAACTTTTTCCACTCACAACCCCTTTTTGTTGTTGGCATTTTGGGGCCTGAGGGCATGCACAGTGCAAAGGGCGCAGGCTTTGTGTTCAGAACCAAGGCTACAGGGAAGTTGTTCAACAGGCAAGAGCTGCCAGAAACACGTGGATTCATTATACGTTTGATTTTTAATTAATTTTGGGTTGTTGCATTCAGAAACCTTTTACTGTTGCCAGTTTAAGAAGCGCTGGTCAAGACAATGAACGAAACACTAAATCAAGCCTTGGTTTGTAGCGTTGGCTGATTTCTGAGTTGTAAATGCTCATGCTGAACACTGACCAGTTGGCTCTGAGCCAATCCAATGGCTTCCAGCACACCCCTGACTTAGAGCTGGTTACATGTGGAGTTGAGAACAGAGGCAGAGAAAGAAGCTCTGTCTCCTAATGGGATCCCTAAAGCCCAACTCACCAGTCTTGCAGAAGGTATGAGGCAGAGCACCTAGACAGGCCTGGCTCACCTGTTGTTCTTCTCCTGGAGGGAGAGCCGCTCCTCTCGGAGCTGCAGGATCTCCTGCTGCCTTTCCTTCAGGTCCTCGGCCGACTGCCGCCGCTCGGCCTTCTGCCTCTCCAGCTCAGCCTCCAGCTCTTGAAGCCTGGCACGGGAGGCCAGCAGAGCCTCCCTCAGACGCTCCAGCTCCCTTGAATGCTCTGATGGGGCAGGGAAGAAGGATTTGTGTTTCTGAGACACCGAGGTGCCTAAACCCCAGCAAGGAAGAAGGGAGCCCCACCACAAGAGACCTGGCAAACTGAGATAAGGGGAAGGTGGAGGGAGGGACCATATGCCTGCAGATGGCCATCAGGAGGACAACGACGGACTAGAGGGCAAATGGACAGTTCTTTAGTAGTCTTGGTGTGACTTCAAAACAAAGGAGCACCTGGGCATTCAGCTTAGCCTCCTGGCACAGGAAAGCTATGTCTGCTTCTCTCTTGGAAAGTTTTCTACACAATATGATGGAGAAGACACAATGAAAAGGCCAGTAGTGAATATGGTACTTTGTTCACTTTTCTCAGTCGTGTCTGACCCTTGGTGACTCCATTTAGGGTTTTCTTGACAAAGATACTGGAGTGGTCTGCCATTTCCTTCTCCAGCTCATTTTACAGATGAGGAAACTGAGGCAAACAGGGATAAGTGACTCGCCCAGGGTCACACAGCCAGTAAATGTCTGAGGCTAGATTTGAACTCAGGTCTTCCTAATGTGATAGGCTCTAGATACAACATTCGATGCAGCTCCTAAATGAAGCCAGATAATAATGATAGTAGTAGCTTGTATTTATATATACCCTTTGGGCACCATCACATTTGATGCAGCTGGGTAGTCGGATGGGTAGAGTGCTGGATCTAAGAGTCAGGAAGACCTGAATTCAAATCCCACCTCACTTAACTCTGTAAATCATAGGGTTGTCATAATTACCAAGAGATACAATAACTTCCTATTTATGATGGGTATTGTATTTCTTGCCTTCTCAATGGGTGGGGGAGGAGTGGAGAGAGGAAGGAAATTTGGAACTGAAAACAATTTTTTAATATAATAAAAAAATGATAAGAGAAATAAGAGTTAAAGTGTTTTTTAAGCAAACTTTAAAGTGCTATATAAATGTAAGCAATTATTAAATATTTGATGCAACAACCCTAAGAGATAGATAAGGCAAGTGTTAATTCTCTTAATTTTGCAGATGAAAATAAAAATCCAAGGCGCAGAAATTTGTCTGTGGTCATACAAGCAGGAAATGACACAATCAGGACTTGAACCCAAGCTTTCTTTTTGTTTTGTTTCTTCTTTCTTGTGGCTGAACCCAAGCTTTCTGTCGCTAAGACTGGTTGTTCTTTCTACCACCCATAATGCCTCTCCTTAGCCCGCCTCCCACCTAAGGTAGCTTGACCATGAGTGTGGCACCTGGAATGTTTCCTTGTACACTCTCCTAGAACCCATGGACTTTCTCTTATAGAAGAAGTAGTCCAGATCCACAGTCACACAAATTCTGAGCGGCATCGAACGACGGAAGCAGCTTCAGAATTTCCCCCCGCAGACGGAGGGGACCAGAGCCTGGGATCTTGCCCCTCTTACCTTTGGAGAGGTGGCTCAGCTGAGCCTGGAGGTTTTGGTTTTCTTCTCGGAGGATTCTGTTCTCATTGCACAGCTGGGGCATGGACTCCAGACCTGGCATGTAGATACTAGGGGAGGAGCCTGTTACAGGGATGAAGCATTGGACAGCTTGGGTGAGTTATGCAGAGTCTGGACTGACTTAATGACAATGCTCATTTCTGATCCTCAGTGGTTCCAACCTACCACACAGCAGAAGTACCCCCGACCCTGCTTTTTTTTTTTTTGACAGGGTATTTGTCTGGTACATCTGGGGAATTCTGTAAACAAAATATACCTAGACTTTTAGGGAGGCATTGGATGAAGCTTCTCAAACTATCCTTGCAGATGGGATGGAGTGGGGTGGGGCGGATGAAAGTACAGATAGTTAGATTCCAAAGGGATTGAATGACTGGATCAAAGTGTAGAAATAATATCAACCTGGAAGGAAGTCTCTAAGAGAGTGCTTCAGGGATCTGCCCTTGGCTCTGGGGCATCCATTATTTTTATATATGACCTGGATTGCCATTGTAGTAATAGTGTGTTTATCTAATTTGCAGAAGACTCAAAGGAAAGATGGATACGTAACATGTTGGATGACAGAGTCAAGATTCAAGGGAAAGGAAGAGAACAAGCATTTCTTGAGTATCTACTATGTGCTGGGCACTGGATTAAGAGATTTTTGTGGTTTGTTTTTTTTTTTTTGGAAGGGAGAAGGCAAGGCAATCGGGGTTAAGTGACTTGCCCAAGGTCACAGTGTATCAAGTATCTGAGGCAGCATTTGAACTCAGGTCCTCCTGACTCCAGGGCTGGTGCTCTACTGACTGCACCACCTTGGATATAGAGTTTTACAAATAATATCTCGTGTGATCTTCACAACAACCCTAGGAAGTAGGTGCTGATCATGAAAGACTAGAACGATAATCCAAAATCTAATCAAATTAAATTTAATATAGATAAATGTAAAGTCTTACTTTTAGATTTAAAAAAATAAATAGGATGGAGGAGCTATGACCAGACAAGTTAATATAGAAAAGAGTTGGGGATTTGAGAGCTCTAAGCTTAGTATGAATCATTGATATGACAACTAAAAAATCTAATGTGATTTTTAGCTCCTCAGTGAGATTATATGACCATTCAAAAAAAAGGTGGGTCTAATAATAAATATAGAGAAAAAAAATGGATGGAGTGGATGTCATGATCTTGGCCATATTGAAGCAGATAATTGCCCTTCCTATGACATACCCACTGAATTGATCCTTCTTATCCAAGTGTTTTAGGCAGGCACTACAAATGGACAATAAACTAGCCCGTGATTGAATGCGAGGAAAATAGAACACTGGTTCACATTTTTTTCTTTTCTTTTTTTTTTTTTTCAGGGGGAGGCAATTGGGGTTAAGCGATTTGCCCAGAGTCACACAGCTAATAAATATCTGAGGTCAGATTTGAATTCAGGTCCTCCTGACTCCAGGGACAGTCCTCTATTTACTGCACTATCTAGCTGCTCTTTGGTTCGCATTTGAGAAGCTTTCAATGCCCCTCAGCTGTGAGGTACCCAGGCTCTGATTTGCTTATTTCCATGGTGTAAAGGTTCACACTGTCAATTTAATAACCGGCTCTCTCAAGCTTGTACCAGCTGGCTCCGCCTCACTCCTAGATAGAAGTGATTGGGACAATAGAGAGATGTAATATAAAGAAAGATTGTGGCAGGGAAATAGCAGGTGATGAGTCATTAGATAGATGAGGGACAGGGATTGGGTGGTGGTGGAAGGTGGGAGGTCATCTTAGAACACAATCTTGCCTGGCCAAGAGAACTTTAGTAAAGTGGAGAGAATGGAATGAATAATAATAATAATACAAAAGAAACAAACAAAAAACCCACCCTGGAGATCCAAAGACCTGAACTCAGGTGCCAACTCTCTAAATCTCGGTTCCCTTATTTGTAAAACGACAATACCGATATCCATCCTGCCTATTTCATGAGGTTGTTATGAAGACGATGGACATGAGATAGTCAATTACACATCAGGAGACTTGGGTTTTAGTCTTGGATCTTTCACTTAGTGGGAATGTGACCTTATAAAATTCACCTAACCTATCCGAGTGCCAAGCTTCTTCACCTATCAAATAAGAAGGTCTGAAAAGGATGATGTATCTGGTCCCTTCCGGCACTATGATTGCTCCTATGTCATAGGAGAGGACTGTAAGCATTATACAAATGTGAATGATTATCTTCATCAAGAAAAAGTCCTAAAAAGGCAAGCCTGGTGCCTCCCTCCCCACATCTTCAGAGATCAAGCCCTGTACCCCCTGCGCTATAAGAAAGGCCCAGAATTTGAATGGACCTGAGCCAATTTGGATTTTTCTTACCACCGGTCCTTGTGGCAGAGGAGAGCCTGTCCTCTAGCTGTTCTCGGAGGCGGTCATTAATGCAGATGGATTCCTCAAGACGTTGGCGGAGGTTTCGGATCTCACTGAGATGTTCCTCCAGCAAATCGGCCCCTGTGATTGTCCCAGGAGGGTACAGAAATAGGGATTAAGAGGGAACTCAACAGGAAAATGAAGGGCAGTCTGGGTGCCTGTCAGTCAGTGAAGGTGCATTTATTAAGTACTGACTGTATGCCAAGAACCTGTCTATACTAAGTCCTGGGGCTCAGGCAATTTATAATATCCATCACCCTCTTCCTGCCATGTTGCTCCCAATACTACAGAGCCTCAGACAGCCAAGTTAAATTATTGCTAGGGATTTAGATCTATGGAAGGAGGCGGCAATTAGACACCAGGCAAGAAGGGAGCAAACAATCAAAAAAGGGCCCTGTGTGCTGTCAAGAAGCCTACGGAAAACCTTGAGCCCATTTCCTGGTCTCTAGGCAAGATTTCCTGTTTGAGAACAATGATGGGACTACATACCCCCTAATATTTTTACAATAAATATTCACTGAATGAGTTGAATTTTTCCAGTAATTTGAATGAGAGCATAGGTGTCATGATTACCAAATATGCAGATGGGTACCCATTTCTCAGATGAATTGTGGCCTTTACCAACCTCCAACATGTAAATGCTTGTGTTGGGTAAAAGATGAAATGCTCACACTGAAAATGTAATAATTGGTAGAGCTGGCTTCTGCTAAAGGGGAGATGGGAAAGGTTGACAACTCTAGCTAATAGAATTGTAATCCAAAAGTCTCCAGAGGTGGAACAATGGACTAAATTCAATAAAAGGCAACTCAGTAAAGACAATGTGTAAAGTCCTGCACCTGTGTTACAAAAACTTCACAGCACACATACGGAAGAGGGAGCTATTCTGGCTAGAAAATGGTGTGAGTGAAAAAGACCCAGATGGGGTTTAACGCATCACAAGCTCAACAGGAGGCAACACGTGTGATTTAGGCTACTTGGTATTAAGAATGAGGAAGATGGTGGTGTGATTATGAGTGGCCCTGATCAGAGCAAATCTGGAGTTTTGTGTTCAGCAATCGAGTCCAGAGGAAAGCAATCAGAAGTGGTGAGAGGATTGAAAACTACACCCTAAGAGCATCAGCCGAAGGGGCTCAGGATGATTATCCTGGAGGAGAGAAGATGGGGGTGGGGATGGTCACTGTCTTCAAAGATGCGAAAGTACTCTCCTATAGAAAAGAGATTAGACTTAATCTGTTCGAGACTGGGTGGCAGAATTAAGCTCAATATATATGGATTAGATTTCTCAATAGTTGACCTGAAGAAGATTGGCTGATTGTGGAAGTAGTGAGTTTTCCCCTCACTGGAGGCCTTTGGTCAGAGAACAGATGAGCACTTTCTGGAATTTTGTAAAGATAATTTATACTTTGAAGGGAAGTTTAACTGTAAGATTCTAAGATTCTATGGATGGAACTTTTTGTTGCTGTTGAGTCGTTTCAGTCACGTCTGACTCTTTGTGACCCCTATTTGGGGTTTTCTTGGCAGAGATACTGGAGTGGTTTGCCATTTCCTTCTTCAGTTCATTTTATAGATGAGGAACTGAGGCAAACAGGGTTAAATGACTTGCCCAGAGTCACACAGCTACTAAGTGTCTAAGACCAGCTCTGAACTCTGGAAGATGAGTCTTCTTGACTTCCAGACCAGTGCTCTATGCACTATGGTGCCACCTAGCTGCCCCAATTGTGTATGTGTTGGGGGTGGGGGCAGGGTATGAATGGAACTTATACATACCTATTGAACAAGTAAGGGTGGAATTTCAGGCAGTAGGGAAGGTCTATGAGTCCCACTTGTAAAATAAAACAACAAAAAAAACCAAGAGAGGATTCTGGGAAGATGGCAGAGTGAGTAAAAGTAAAGTAAGTAAAAAAAATTCCAAGTTCTCCATATTTCCTCCACAAACAAGACAAAATAGTGCCTCAGGGTGAACACAGAGTGGCAAAAATAAACAAGAATTGGGACAGAACAGTTGTCTTCCTGGGACAACAAGAGAAGATCCAAAGAAAGAACCCAGGAGGCTCTGAGGAGTGGAATATAAACACCCCCAGGCTAGCTCTACTGAAAGTGCAAGCAACAAGCCCTGGGGGCAGCTGAGTTGGGAGGTAGCCTCAGCCTCAGCCACAGGAATTTCCACCTCCCTGGACAATGTGGGGAGTTGGGTGTCTGGGGTGGGGGTGGGGGTGGGGGTAAGATTGAGGAGGCCTCTGCTGACTAGGAATGCCAGGTCTGTCTGTGCTGATGAGATGCAGTCCTGGGCAAGAAGGAACCAGCGCACGCCAGGTGAGTACAGAAGCAGCGTTGCAGGGTGGCTGTGGACACTTACAGGAAAGCTGAGTCCTTGGATTGTCATTCCAGGCCAGAGGGCATAACTGAAAGTTATAGACAATTGAGGGTTCTCAGGGGGCAAGAGCATTTCCAGCACAATGTGTGTCTTGGGGGGTGGGGGGAGGGGAGAGCAGTCCTAGCTGTGGCTTGGAGAGGGGAAGGAGTGCAGAGGTTGGACAAAGCTTAAAAAATAACAGTAAGAAATACCTGAGGCCAGAGGCACCATCCTCCAAACCCCAGGATTAGAGGTGATTATAACTAGCTGCTAAAAAAATTTTTTTTAAATGAATAGGCAAAGGAGAAAGAACCCGACCATAGATAGCTACTATGGGATTAGAGAAGACCTGGGTTCATCTTCAGAGGAGGATACTGAAGCAAAGAGAAATGTCAAATGGCCACCTGCCCAAAAAGAATTCATAGAAGAACTCAAAAAAGATTTCAAAAATCAATAAGAGAGTTTGAGGAAAAATTAAAAAAAAAAAAGAACAATCCAAGAAGAACAAGAAGATTATGAGAAGAAAGTCAACCAAATGGAAAAGGAGATCCACAATCTTGAGGAAGAAAACAACTCCTTGAAAATTAGAATTGGGCAAGGGCAAACCAGCAAAGTTTTTAAGAGGCCAAGAAATAGTAAAAACAAAATATAAAGAATGAAGAAAACATTTCCTGAATGAAAAAAAAAAAGGATATTCAATGAATTGACAGACTTTCAGGATTTTGTTGCAAAAAGACCAGAAAACTTAGTAGAAAACTGGACATACAAGATCTAAGAGGAATATAAGGTAAACATCAAAGAATAAATTACAAGGATCTGAATAAGGACAGACTGTTTACCTTTTATACATGGAAATATAAGCCATATGTCTAAGATTGTTATTAGTAATTGGGTAGTTCAAAAGAAAGCTTAGGGTAAAGCTGAGTATGATGTGATTCCAAAAAGCAAAATGGTGTAAGAAAAGGCAAAAAGAGTAATTATTTCATACAAATGAGATGGGAGAAGAAGAATTGATACAGAGGAATTAGATGGGGGAGGAGGACTGGTAGTTCTGGAACCCTACTCTCCTTGGGGACAGGTTAAAGAGGGAACAATACATATATATCTAAAAGGGTATAAAAGTCTTCTAAATTCAGAAAGTAATAAGAGGGTAAGGAGATACAGAGCAGGGAGAGGACAAGGTAGGGACTCTTAGAGGGAACATTACTCATATCAGATCTGGGTTAAAGAAGGGTATAAAAGTCTTCTAAATTTATAAAGAAATAAGAGGGTGAGAGAATGGGGGCGGGGGGGGGGTGTCTAGAAAGGTGTATAGATGAATGGGAATGGGATAAAGAGGGAACAACAGATATATTTGGAAGGATATAAAAATCTTCCAAATTCAGATGGAAACAAAATGGGAAAGGGATAAGGTGGGGGGGGAAGAGGATAAGGGAGGGATTCCTATGGGGGGAGTAGGCTAAGGAATAGGAAGGCAAGGTAGCAGTAGAAGTAAAGCAGAGGAGTAAGGAGGGATAGGAATGGGGTGAGAAAGATAGTGAAGAAAATAGGAAGGAGGAAAATAAACAACAAGTGATTACAGTCTAGAATGTAAATGGAGTGAATTCACCCATAAAATGGAAACAGCAAGTTACAAATTTGAATTAAACAATATGTTGCTTTCAAGAAAAGCTATAAAAATGAGAGATACACATACATAAAATAAAAGTCAGGAGTAGACTTTATTATGTAAAAACAGAAAGCAGGGGTAGTAATTATGATCTCAGACAAAGTTAAAGCTAATATAGATTTAATTAAAGCAGAAAAACAGAAACTATACTATGTGTCTGTCATATTAATCAATATTGTTTTAGACTATTTAAAATAATCAGGCTGTATGAGGTTGGAATATTGCTGTGGTGTAGGAAATGATGAGCTGGTAGATTTAGAAAAGTATGAAAAGATTTGGACTAATGAAGAAACTACCTTCAGAGAAACAGAGGACAAGTGGAAATAAGCATAGTATGTATCTTACCTATATGTGTATGAATATATATGTATACGTGTATATGATTATAGATATCTATGCATATATATGTATATGTCTATGTGTATATGTATATATGTGTGTGTATATATACATATATACATACACACACACACACACATACACACACACACACATAAAATCTCCACACTCAATTTTGCCTTCTTGAGGGATGGGAAGAAGGAGGAAAAAAAAGTAAGAAGTACACAGTAGAGAACAAAAGAAAACCTATAAGGAAGCAAAGAATAGATGAACAGCTCTGAAAATAATATTTAGTATTTATTACATAGGTTTTCTTGAAATGGAAATTTATTGCTTTATATTGAATCTTATGTTCTACTGTATACTTGGCAATGTTTTTTTTCTTCTTATTTGTTATTTAAATATAAAATAAATTTTAAAACCATTTAAAAAAGAAAAAAGTTAAAAAACAAAGAAAAAGCCATACTTTCCACATCATGCCTCTAACAGGGAAGAAAACCTGTCATTCAATAATTTAAGAGAAGGCTTAAAATGCCAATGCCCTTGAAAGAGAAGATAACATTGACATTCTCTCCTGATGGCTGATCCTTTCCCAGAGCACATTGGAGACTAGGGGAGTAACCAAGGGGTCAGTGGCACTAGAAGGAAGTAGGGAGCTCAGTCCCTTCACCTCTTCATCTCAGTGTTTCCATCACTGAAGTAAGAGTGGTCATTCTAAATCCCCACCCAACTCCCTGAAAATGCTGGGCAAGCTAACAGAGCCCTTGACAAAGGAGAGAAAACCTGGTCCCTCTTATTAAACATCCCCATCTCCCAATTCTAAACTTTCTAACTCATGACAATTACCTGTGAGTTTAGATCGAGGTTGGCACACTGCTGAGTTTGAGGACAGGTCGCCCAAAGTGGTTCCCTTCTGAGGTCTAATCGTTTCCCAAAGGCCACTGTTGCTGAGGAGTGCTGAGTCGGCTGACCTGCAGAGTTCTGAAGATACCCCCAGAGGATGCGGCTGGGAAGTACGGTTGGGGGTGTGCAGGCAGTGGGGAGAGCTGACTTCAGCAAGGTTGCTAGGCAACGGGGCTGGCATGACAGGAGTGGTGGGACTGATACCTGGACAGAGAAAAGACATTTGTAAGAAAGAAACAAGACAATGAAAAGGGAGAATTGGGGTGCGGGAGGGGGTCAATAGGAAGATGGCTGGATATTACTATAGGAAATAAACGGAGACTGAAACGGTATATCTACAGGATTACATGACCTTTCCACCAGGTGACATCATACGAAATATCAGCCAGGTAGGGGGTTCACTCCTCCTGCTCCACATCCCACTCCCTCCTGTGGCAGAGAATTAGAAAATGACTTTGGCTAGGGTGCTGCTGGCAATTGTAACTTTCACCTCAGGGACAAAACTTTGCAGAGTAAGAGGTGGGGAGAAGGTGGGTAGAGGGCTCCCACCATGCATGCTCAGGACAAGAGCCCTGGGACTTCAGAATTCATTAATGAACCATGGAACAAGAGGGCAGAGCCTGGCACTGAAGCCATCTGGCTAATCTTTCAAAGTCACACTTTGGGACAGTGGGAGAAGGCAGAGGACATAAAGTGTCACCTGGACAATGATGACATCGATGAGCTGTGCTTCACTTATTTTGTCTTGATGAAGAACTCATCCTTTAAATATGAGATCTTTTCCCCCCCAGAGGCCAGGGTGAGAAGTGAGCATTGTTTTTCACAGGGAACACAATGGGCCACTATTTAAAAGCAAACACCACCCAACTCCCGGTCAAAGGATGAGCCCTGAGGACTTCTTGGACTAGATGGCCTCTAAGCTTCCCTCTGACCAAGCTTCTATGCAATGTGGACCCTTCCACTGTCCCCTCTGGCATCTCTGATTATGCTTGTGTCCCGTGGCAGAAAAGCCTGGCTGGACCTCAGGGAGAATTCAGCTGATTCTGATTCCTTCCGGGCAGTCATCAAGGCAATAAGAAAGGTAACAAACATTTATCAAGCACTTACTGTGTGCTGGACACATACCTGGAACAAAGTAACTGCCTAGAAATCTGAGGGACATCTTTCTTTGTGCCCTTCACCCAGTCAGGGTACTTGGATCAATGTACTTCGCCCTCAGTGACCAATCCATCCCAATTTTACAATCCCTTCTTTTCCCTGATTTGAACAATACCTAATGAGCGTTCTTTAGGGTTGCTGGGACTAGGGGGTGAGAGGGGCTAAGGCAAAGGTACAAACCAACAGCAGTGAACATACTTTTCAACCACAGTCATGGAAACATCTACATATGTTAGTAAGCGAACTTGCAACGCCCATATATCCCACACTCCCCTTGCCAGAAAGCTCAGAGCACATACAAACACACATGTCCTGTAAGAACTCATAGACATCCGCACAGGTAAGCCGCTGTGCACATCGTATATCAACTTTTCAATGACCGGCAAAGCTGCCATGCAAACCACAGCATAGGTTAAGCATATGATTTCTGGAGCAGAGAAAGAGCCACACTGAGCAACAGTCATTCTGATGGGACGATGCATCCAAAGTGGAGTTTACGTGTCTGCCTCCAAGGCTCTGGAGCAATCTGGTACTAATGCTGTAGCCCAAAGAAGCTAGAAGGTGGGTGGCTCAAAGAGCCGATGCCACACCCTCATCCTGGAAAGGCTGTGTCAGGTAGTCCCCCTTGTCTTTTTTCTATCTTTCCTTTTGGATCAGGTCAAGCCAACCAGAAACAAACAGGAAATGGGGAAGGAAGAAAGGAGAGGAGAGGAAAGGACCAGATAACTTCTATCCTCCCAGCTCTCAGATTCTATGACTGCAGAAATTGGGAAAGTCTATGCCATTTGGATATAGGAAGAGCAGATTTTCTAGCAGCCCTTGCCTCTAGATCCTCTGCTTCTAAGCTGGTATTTGGCACCTTTCTCTAGTCCTTCAGGAAGAGAAGGAATTACAAAGTATCTCCAGAAGAGACCTCCAGAAATTGCTTCATTCAGCCCTTCCATTCTGGAAAGAATTGTACTGGAAGCTAAGCCAGGCTAGGCAGACGAATGCTTCTCCTATTCTGGAAAGAGATTTCATAATCTCTGTGTCCTCTGGGAAAAGGTCTTTGATCAGCTAGGTTTCAAACTACCAGGCTGTGCTAGCTAGCTTGGGCTACACCTAGTCTTTCATGTTCCGCTGAACCGAGCTCCATCTATCAAGAGCCCAGAGGCGACTATTTTAGAGAGTTAGCTATGTAGCTTCATCCTGAGAACAAATCTGAAAGACACCAGGGGAGTGAGTCCAAGTGTGGTTGACTCTACACACTTCCAGTCTGGCACACTCCCCCTTCCAGGGTCAACAATTTGTAGATTCTGGGCAAAAGGGCTTCTCTGACACTGACCAGGTCCCTCCACTCAGCGACCAGCCCCAGCACCCCCTACCGTGCCTTGTTACAGGTCGTATTTTCAAGTCCATTTAGTTTCTTCCTAGAGAAATTACTCCCAGAGCCAGACACATTCATGGTTCTGCCAGTCTGAGCAATCCATGGTGTGAAAAGGGTTGGGTTTTTAAAAAAAAAAAATTATTTTGGCTGTAGCTGGTCCCATGAAATTGACCCTTTCAAAGAGGAGTAGAGCCAACACTGGAACCAAGGACTTCTGAAAGATGAGTAACCAGAGCTCTAGGGAGGGTGTGTATGGGACGCTGTGAAGTAAAAGAACCATCCTAGAAGATGCGGTACGTAGTGTTCACCCTACAAATCCCACATCCTGTTCTTCTGGTCTCTGGAGATTTGTCACTTACCTGGTCACTGGCGGACCAGACCAGACATATCAGCCTCTGCAATGGGGGAAGAGGAATGATTTGCCCTCTACCTTCTTGGTCTGTCTCTCTGTGTTTTTTCAAGACTGTTCTCAGGATGAGACTACACTGCTAAGGAGCATTTGGCAGTTAGGGAGGACAGTATAGACTTGAACAGACCACTTCTCCCCTGTCTTCTCCAGGGTCTCATCTAAAGACTCCATAGGACAAACCACATTGGAGGGAAGTGAAGTCCTCCCTCGCAGTAAAGACTATGGCTTTAGATATTCTTGTTGAAATCCAATTCATATACAGCTGTGGTAAATGGACCATGTCTAACGCCTCATGAATAAATGCTTTTCACATCTCTCTCTCTCTCTCTCTCTCTCTCTCTCTCTCTCTCTCTCTCTCACACACACACACACACACACACCCTCAGCTAGTTGCAGTTGAAATGAATGTCTGTATGTACCAAGCAAGCAGGGCTTCACCGCCCCCAATCTGCTATTGCTTCAAAGGTTGCAAATATATCTTTTTTTTTTTTTTTAGATTTTAAGCCACACGGTTTACTGAAAGCCATGCAGAGCTGCATGCCACAGAGAGGAAACAAATCCACTGGGAGTCTCTCACTTTCTCCCAGCTGCTTCTGTAGCATCTGCAACTCCTGTTGAGCCTCCGCCAAGGAGAGCACCGATGTCCCACAGCAGCCAAGGAGGGGAGGAGCAGCAGGGGGAGGGGGGCCAAAAGGCAGAAAGATGGAGGGGGTCGAGGAAAGTGGAGGCTGGCGAATGCCAACCAGCTTGGGGATGGAGTTAAAATAAAGGCCTAGAAACAAACAAACAAAAAAAAAGATGGGGAGAAAGGGGGAAAAATCATTAAAGGGAGAGTGTGAGAATGAATAGAGATAGACAGGCAGATAGACAGACAGGCAGATAGAGAGACAGAGAGGAGAGGGAGAAGAAGGGGACGGGGGAAGGGGGGGAGGGGGGGAGAGGGAGAGAGAGAGAGACAGAGAGATAGACTAATTCCAAACAGCTGTAGAATGAGGCTTGGTGTTTACTGAAAAGGCAAAAATTGACTTCTTACCTCCTGGGAAGTCCATCACCTTCCTGGCTTCCCTTTCCTTATCCCCCACAGAGCAACCTTTTGAAATGTAGTCTGGGTTACCATGAAATTAAGAATCTGGCTCAATAAAAGTCAGATGACATCTCCCTGCCATCTATCTGAAGCAGCGGGATAGCCCTCCAGAGTCTGACCATAGGAAGGTAATTTCTAAACTCCAAGATGTAGAGGCAGTGAGTGAAAAAAAGGAGTGGATTTGGAGTCAGAGGAAGGGGGTGCATATTCATCCCAGAGATGCTATTTACTGCCAATGTTATCCCAAGCAAGTCATTTGGCTGTGGTTCTCAGTTTCCTCATCTGTAAAATGAGACTTTAAACAAATTAGATGATCTAAGGCCTTTTCCGTCTTTAAATGCTATGATCCTAAATGTCCTGAGTCCCCTAAGCTGCTGCTGCTAACCTGCTAGCCCTGGGCTTTGTCATTTTCATGTCATCCAAAATACCAATGTTATTCTGACCAAAGGGGCATTCAAAGGCTAAAATCCAAGTCTTTGGTGTTCTAATTTTTCTTTTAGTTTATCTTTGTATGTCCCATAGCACCAAACAGTGCCTGGAACACAATAGGGGGTTCAAAAAATATTTGATTTAAATTATCTGACCCTAGAGAAGTTACCTAGATGGCCAGTAACATGTTTGCTTAAGGGTACTGCAGCCTCAGAGCCAGGTTTCCTCCTAATGAATTGAAGACCTCTTGCTTAAGGAGAACACATGGGACTTCCTTTTCATTCAAATGAAAGGCAGACAATTCCTGAGAAAGATTAGGCTTATTTCCTAATAAGCTCTGACCAAATTCTGGGGGAAGTACAGGAATCAAATCCCATTGTGGAAATAAGAATAAGAAAAAATAGCTCAAATTTCCATAGTAACTTAACATTTCCAAAGTACTTTCTGCCCAAAATTTATCATCTTCATTTTACATGTGGGGAAATTAAGATACCTGAAAGTTAGGTAATCAGATCAAGATCATATAACCAGTGTTAGAGCAAGGACTTGAACTCAGATCTAACTCCAAGGACACTCCTCTTTTCAGACACCACAGTTGCTTCCCAGGATGAAAAGAAGCTATGATGCTAATGACAAACACCGAGAGGTAATACCAAAGTTCCCTTCCCCTGCCCATATCTGCAGGTCTCTGGTTGAACATCTGTCTTTGGGGCGGGGGGGGGTGGGGGGGGGTGGGGGTGTGTGTGTGGGGGGGTAACCTGTAGTGTGGCCTCGAGGCTACAGGTTCCACACCCCTGGTTCAATGATTCAAATTCAAGTTTCAGTGGTCTCTTAGTAAAGTAGCTATTTTCAACCCTCTGTCCTCAGGGTTCCCATGAAAAATGAAAATGAGAATATTCATTAAAAGAAAAGAGTTTAACAATGAGGCACATATCACTACCATAACCCCAGAAAGAAGTAGGTAAATATAGGTCAGAATCTGTTATGAAAATTACCATTGCAGAGAAATTTCTGTATAACAATAAGACTTTCAATTCTAAACCAGTGGATATCACTCATATTCTGTAAAATTAATACAATATTCTAATGCAGCCATAGAGTTGAGGCCCTCCCTTGAAGTTTTCCATAAAAAAAATTTAACCCATGTGAAATGAACCCTTAACCATCCAACTGTTTATTGAAGCCAGATGTAGGAAGGCAAATTTGAACAGGTAGAGCTGGCTGGAGTTCTCAGGCAAGGGTGGATTTTTGATGTCCTGTTTGCCCCTTCAGGAGGCTGCTGTCCCATACCTGTATGGGCTAGTGCATACCTGCATGCGCTTGGCTGGCCTCCTTGGGGGGTTTCTGAGGAGATGGCATGGTTGCGGGGATGCTGCTGGATTCCTTCTTAACCCCATGGGATGTGGTGGCAGAGGATGGGTTAGATGGAGGAGCTGCATTGTTACTTGAATGATGGATGGAGTCTACAAAACCCATGAGTGAAAGAGAAGGTTTTGTGTTACACAGAGCAGCGCAATTCTGACTGTTTTCCCCAGGAAATACCAGGGCCAGAGTGTCACCCATTGCAAACACAGCAAACCAACCCTATAGATCACCTTATTCATGTCCATATTTCCTTGGAAAGAGAACCTATATTTAGAAAGGAGATGCCTCAGTAAAGAAGCCATCTCATATAAGACGATGGTCTCAGGGCCTGGAGCCCTTCATGATGGGTGTCCCAAAAAGCAGTGAGGTAAGCTGATGGAAGCTTTTACCTAGGAAGCAGATTGTTGGGGAACTAATTAATAGGTTGGCACAAGTGAGATGGAAATTTACTAAGAAGGAATTGATGCATATGTTAGCCTTTGATATGAGGATGAGGCCATGACCGGCCAAATGAGCAGGGTAAGATATTCTGTATTGTGTTGCCGATAGTGGTAGTGAATTTACAAAGATCCGGACACTGTCTCTCCTCGTCACCCCCACTTCCTTACAACTGGGGCCCCATAGCATGCATTTTCGAGAAGGTAGGACTTTGAGGTGAACTTTATGAGCAGAGAACATGGCAAAGCTAACTAGCCCAATGGGGCATGAGCCTCAAACTCAACAGCACTGTGCTTTAAGCAGCTCAGAGTGATTGGTGAGTCCCTCTCTAAAACACCATGAGAGTGAGTACCCAGAGCTCTGCATCTTACCAGGGAGGTTGGATGGAGCTTTGTCTTCACGGTCTTCTTCATACTGGGTATACTCGCTGGCCACATCCATGTCTGAGCTGCCTTCCATCTCATCAGACAGGAAGGAAGTGCTGCTCGGAGAGCGGTGGGAGTCAGAGAGGGCGTGGCTGCTGGAGGGAGTCAGGGATCTAGCGTTGAGTTTGGCCTGCAAGGCCTCAATCACTTTCTCCTTTTCTTGTAGTTCCTTGCTGAGCCTGGCAATAAGGAGGGGACAGAAAATGAAGGCATAACTGTCTGCAAGCAACCACTGCCACGGCTGACCCTGCTGGAAAGCTCATGACTGGGACCCCAAAGGCAGAAAGAGGGATTCCTTCAGGAGAGGAAAAAAAACCCTTGTTACACCTCTTGTGTTGTTTTTGGGGATGGGGAAGGGATGAAGAGCAGTAACTCAGAACACCTGTCAAAGTAGCAAGAGCAGGGAGGTGACCGTGCCAAGCAGGGAAGTGATCACGCTGAGCAGGACACTGGAGAGATGGACATGTGTCAACTAGCAGACCCAAATTTGGCCTTGCCATAGCTGGTCAAAATTTTTTTTTCCTCTGCCTAGGCAAGAATAATGGTGTCCCATTTTAAATTGAAATCTCCTTCTAAGGCAAGGCAGTTTTTGAGTCATCCACCTCTCAAGAGGTTGGACTACAGTGTTTAAACCTGTCCCTGAGGAATGTAATCACCTCTTAATTGGTCTTCCTGCTCACCTTTCCCCTTTCCAATCCATCCCACACATAACTACCAAAGATATTTCCCTAAAGCGTAGGTGTGCCATATGAAAAAAAAAATGCTTCAAATCACTAATAAATGAAAATTAATGTAACTCTGAGGTTCTACGTCACATTCATCTATGATCAGCAAAACTGATAAAAAAGGACAATGACAAGTGTTGGAAGGGCTGTGGGAAAATAGGCACATGAATGTGGATTGATGAAGCTGGGAATTGGCCCAGCCATTTCAGAAAGCAATTCAGAACAATTTCCCCCAAGTTATTAAACTGGAACTCTGCCTTTGACTCAGGGTGCAGAATAAGACATATGTTTTTTGGACATGACCATGACTATGCATATTTATTGCAAAGTTTTTTCAGCTGATTTGCACACCCCCTCCCCATAGAGTGGGAAGGTAGGAAAGAGAGAAAACAGATTTTTGTTAATCTAAAAGCTTTTTTATTTAAAAAATAAAGCATAGTTTTGACCATGTAGTTTCCTTCCTCAATAAACACTAGTGGCTCCCTATTACCTCTAAGACAGCATTTAAAGCTCTTTACCACTTGTCCCCTCCTCTCTTTCCAGTGTATATATGTATGTGTGTGTATGTGTGTGTGTGTACACATATATACAAATACGTACACAAATACATGCACTCTGAGTCTATCACTTCTCAGTCAGAAGGTAGATAACACTTTCAATCTTCAATCCTCTGGAATTGTGGTTCATCATTGGGTTGATCAGTGTTCTTAAGTCTTTCAAAGTTGTTTGTCTTTACAACATTGTTATTATATAAATTGCTCTCCTAGTTTGTCTTTACAACATTGTTATTATATAAATTGCTCTCCTAGTTCAGCTCACTTCACTCTACATCAGTTCACATAAATCTTCGCAGACTTTTCCTGGAACTGTCTTCTTTATTTCTTATAGTACAACACCATTCCTCTACATTCATATACTATAATTTGTTCAATCTGTATCTGTGTGTGTGTGTGTGTGTGTGTGTGTGTGTGTTTGGATAGACAGATAGAAAGACAGATAAATAGATAAATAGACAGATAGAAAGACAGACAGACAGATAGATGTACATATTGTAGAAGGGATGTTACCATTAAATAGCTGCTAACATTATAAGGCCAATGATATTCACAGAAATATCCAATTCTCACTTGGGTCTTCAAAAAGAAAATGCAGATCTAGGAGTAATATTTACTAGCTATGAGACTTTGGACAGGTGAATCAACTTCTGTGAGCCCAAATGTACTATCTGTAAAATGAGGGTACCCAATAAAATATCTCGGGGCAGCTAGGTGGTGAAGTGAGTATGACACAGGCCCTGGAGTCAGGAAGACCTGAGTTCAAATTTGACCTCAGACACTTACTAGCTGTGTGGCCCTGGGCGAGTTAACCCTAATTGCCACACACACAAAAAAGAAGATAATCTCTGAAGGCCTTTCCAGCTTTAGATCTAAAATCAAGGGCTTCTTTCCAAGACTACACCGTAGTCTTCACTGTCTAAAATGTCCTGAGGCCTGGTTAGTCGGATCTCTAAGTCTGACTTATGCTAGCTTACTAAGCTTGGAAAACAGGCAAATGAAAACAGGTTATGATGATTTCAAAGTAAAGAAAGAAAAGAAAGCAAGTTTTCTATACAAATGAAAATGTTTGTATGTATAAAGAGCAGTCTGTGTTTTTCAGCATTTTTAACTGTTGTAGGAAATACAACTGTTTTTAATCCTCTCCAGTTTCCCTTATGGCTCTCTCATCTGTTTGCTTCAGGAAAAGAGGTTCCCCATTGACATCCCATCACTCAATAGTATTTTAAATTTACCTGAGGGCCAATAGCTCATGGCTTGAATGATGATCCACCTTTCCTCGATCCTCTAAAAGCAAAATCCAAATAGGTCTAATTAGAAATGTTAAAAATTCACCCTGCACATGCAGATAAACAATGTGGGCTGCTTGGAAGAAGAGAAATGATCCCCTTTAGTTTGGATGGGGCTGGGGGCGCTCAGGGTAGTTCGTCTCCCAACACACTTTCGTTCTCCTTCCTTTGTTTTGTGGTCTTCAGGCAAGAAGGCCAGGTATATTTTCATAAGGTCATGCCAACAGGCAAGAGTTTCAGCAGGGTGAGATGTTACCCTGGCTTCCTTCCCAACTCCAAAGGACTATGGTAGCACAGAAATCCTTGCTGGTTTTCAGGGCCTGGAGAGGTAGATACTGTCTTCTATATTCTTCCTTCTCCTATTTGCTCCCCCCTCCCTCAGGGGTGGGGTACCTGTGGACTCAAGGCCTTTTGACTGAATCCAAGTTTTAGAGAACAAATCCTTTTATTAAGGGGATTTGTTCTGGGAAGTTTGGATTCCATCAAAGGGCTGCACTTGAGGACCTAGAGGGCCACATGTGGCCTTGACACGGCAGGTTCCCCACCCCTGACCTAGCTTTTAAACTGAGTTGCTCAGATTATTGGAGTGATGACTCAGGATTCTCACTTATTTAAGATGGGTAGTGGTGAGAGCTTAATGTAATGATGCACCAAATCCAAGGGATAGCCTCCCCAAGGATCAGTTTGGTCTCCCTTCTGCCACATCCTGCCAGAGCCTGAAGATCACTGTGTCTGAGGCTCTGGTCACATCCCCTCTTGCACTGCTTTTCCTGTATCTTTGAATCACTTTGTGGGTATCTGTCCGATGCTGCCCTCTTTTGAGGGGTGGGTAAGGGTGTTGACCTAGTAACCTTCTTTTGGTGCCCTGTCTTCCCACCCTGAGGTGTCTCCAAAGTTAAACCATGTAAACTTTCTGGTGTGGATTAAAACATGTCAAATAAAAGCCTGTTGTCTTTGCTTCACTACCTGGTTTAATTCTTCTGCACAGCCCCCTCTAAATCCCAGAGCAATTATAACAGACTAGAGCCAAGGACAAAAAAAAATCCTCCCGAGGAATTCCACAGCTTCAAAGTGCTGCCATTGGCCTCGTCTCAGACCCATAGCTTCCCCTGTGGTCTCTGAAGAGTATTCCAATCATAACCATATTTGTTGATACTGACGGGACAGATCCACCCATCCCAATTCTGTCTTTGTCTCTTTGGCAAATCCATAGTTAACTCCACCCCACCCCTAATCTTCCCAAGCCCATTGTCATACTCTTTCTTTACTGCTTACTATTGAAATTCACTTCATAAAAAAGTCTTGACTACCATTAATAATCACATGCCACCTAATATTCACATTACACTTTACTATTTGTAAGAATGAGGTGATATCCCCACCTCCTTAGTAAAATATAAAAGGCAGGGATTATTAGGTCATTTAAAAATTTTTATTCCCCCAGTACTCAACACACAGTGCCCTTGCACAGAATAGGTAACTTATGACATATTTATTGAACTGAATTGAGAAAATAAGTGGTGATGGCATTATAAGCCCTCTCCCCAAATGCCTGGTAGTATTGTGTATCTCTCCTTGCTCCCTCCACCATCACCTGGCCACGCTCCTGGAGAATCAAGCATCATTACTCTCCATGGCAACACTCCTGACTTTCCACATGCTATAAAAACCAAGTTATTCAGCCTGGAAGCCCCCTCTAGACCCCTGGACTAATACCCTCTGCCCTTGAGGGCCTCTCCTTTCTGATTGGCTGGTACCTCCCGGACCCTCCATCTTTTGACCACCGCCTCCCTCAATCTATCATCCCTTCTAGCAGGCCCCTCCCTTGTCCCTTACTACTTCTTCCCTCCCTTCTAACCACCCTCTCCCTTTTCTTTCCCCTTTCCCCTCCTACTGCCTGTAGGGCAAGTTAGATTTCTATACCTGAGTATGTTATTCTTCCTTGAGCCAAATCTGATGAGAGTAAAGTTCAGACTGTGCTCATCTCCCTCCCTTCTTCTTTGTGCCTCTTCATGTGATGTAATTTACCCTTTTCCACCTTCTCCTTTTCTCTTCTCCCATTACAACCATTTAATTAGGTTTTTTATCATCACCAAGTCAACTTATACCCACACCCTCTGTCTATGTATATCCCTTCTAAATGTAATAAAAAAAATAGTCCTCAAGAGTTATAAATACCATCTTCCCATGTAGACATGTAAACAGTTTGCCCTTACTGAATAACTTGTTTGTTTTTTCTTTCCTGTTTACCTTTTTATGCTTCTGGAACCTACATCTTAAGGAGGAGGCCTCAGACCAAGCATGTCAGCATTTCTTTCCGGGCTTCACTCCTAATTCTACATACAGGACTTTTTCTACCATTCCCCCTTCTCTCTCCCACCTACTGGATACCTGGAACACCCACACCTCTCTTTTCATCTTTCTTTTGAGTGTTGTCTTTCTCTATTAGAATGTAAACTTCAAAGGCAAGGACTATCCTTCTGCTTGTATTTGTATAATACTGCCAAGATATTAGAAGACACCCTATTTTCCAAAGCTAAGACCCAGCAAGCAAGCTGTGCCCTGAGCTTGGTATAACAACAATCCTTTGCACTCACTCTCTGGCAAAGTCACATAATTCTTGTACTGCTTTGGCCAGCATCAGAAGTTCTCCAAGCTTGGACAAGCACCTGTAGGACCCATGTTTCAGTCATGAAGCCCTGTTATGAATCAAAGTTGTCTCACTGTTGCTGTTACCCCTCGTTGTCAGGGCTATGGCTCACTGTGCAATCATTGATATAAGGATTGAGATCTCCTCACACTGCCTCAGATGCCCCCACTAGAGGTGAGAATCCAGCACATATGTCCCTGCTTGCAAGACATTTCCCTCACTTTGAGATTAACCTTCTGTTTGATTCCTGACTCTCCTGTCTCTAGCCTGCTCTGTTCAGCTCCAGCCATCCACATGTTAGAGTCTGGTTCGGTCCAACTGACAATATGCTCTTAGTACAGTGTATGGCACAGAGTAATTACTTAATAAATGCTCACTGACTTGCTCTTCTTGACTGATCCCTTTTCTCTCAGTTGGCAACTCTGGTCAAATATGTAGGAGCATAGTAGAACCAGGTACAAAAAAGGGCTTGTCATGGAAGCACACATACATGGGAGGTGGAGTGGTGATGAAATGGACTAAATATCTTGCAGATCGATGCCCATGGGACAACTTACTGGTGTTGAGTTTGTTGGTGAGTCTTTCTGCTAACTGGCTCCCCTGAGCCAGCTGCTCCCGGAAGCTCTGTCCCAGGAAGTAATCAATGTCCGTGCCTCGGAGGAGGTCCTCAAAAGACTTGACAATGTCCCTGAGGTGATGGGTGAGGATATGGCACACACCTCTCCCTTCCCGTATCTTCTGGCGCAGGTGAGACAGCTCTCGGGCCTGAGCCTGGATCAAGGAGTCATATTTCCTGATGTGCAAGGGATGGGAGAATGAAGAACAAAGGTGAAAAGGGAGGTTTGTGTTATTTCCAGGGACTCTGGGAGACAGTTAGCCAGGCCCCACGGGGATCCCCTTCCTTTCTTAGTCTGAATTTTGACACTGAAAATCAGCTATGCCCATGGGCCATGAGGGGAAACCAAAGGATGACAATGAAAAGAACACACCCGATCCAGCTGACTCTAGAGCATGGGCCATTGGAGGCATGTAATAAAGAACAAGGAAAGTCTCCGATCCAATTGATTCTAGAGCTTGGGCCTTTGGAGGCATCTGAGTAGTACCTTTTCACTGTGCCACTAAGAAGGCCCACCCTTAAAGAGAAGGTGCCTCTCAGATGCTGCCAGTCACCCTGTACTCAAGTTTAGTAGTGGGGAGGGAGGAAGAGGTGACCCATCGAATCTCCCCCCTTTACAATTTAATACTAACTTACATGTGTGTAGCCCAACAACCCCATGAGATAAATAGTGCAACCTTTACTATCCCCATTTTAAAGATAAGGAAATTGAGACTTTAAGAGAGAAAGTGACTTGCCCTTAGTCATACTAAGGTACTCTAAGCGTTTGGGGTGGCACTGAAACCCAGATTTCCTGAATCCAAGTCCAATGCTCTATCCATTATACTTTATAAAACCAGTGTAATATAGATGTTACATTCTGCTGCCTCACAAAGAACTTCCCTTGTCAGGATGTCAAGAGGCAGCATGCTGTAGAAAGAGATAGAACACTGGCCCTGGAATTGGGAAGATCTGGGTTCAAATCGTTCTTTGCTGTGTGACCCTAGGCAAGTCACTCAACCTCTGTGCCTTGGTTTCCTTATCTGTAAAATGAGGGGGTGGGATTTAAATGCCTTTAAGGCTCCTTTCAGTTCTCAATCTATGATCCTACGTGTAAAAATCCCTCCTCATTTACCGTCTCTTTGTTCCCACAAGGAAAATCTAGTTTTCTTCTCATTGTCTTATAAAAATAGCTCAAATGGATTTTAACTGCTTTCTCTCTCCTGGCTATATATACTCCATCACACCCCATAGGCATATATTGGGTTTATAGAGTGGATGAATGAAAAATTATAAAAAGAACAATAATAGTATTGTATGGGAAAGGGATGATGCCATGGGCCCCAGGGATTTATGGATCAGAAGATAAATGAGGCAAAGGGTCAATTTAGCAACCAATATTAAGTTCCCACTATTTGCAAGACTCTAGAGTGTACATTCTACTGAAAGGAGATGGACCTGTCATAGAATGAAATTAACACAAGCCCATAGCTAATGTCGAAATATGTTTTGCATGACTCCATATTGCTTACATTCTCAATGCGTGGAGGAAGAGTAGAAGGGAGAGAATTTAGAACTCAATTTTTTTAAATGAAATTTTTTTACATGTAACTGGGAAATATTTAATGAAATTAAAAAATTATTTTTTAAAAAGTTAAAAAAAATAAGCCCATGGGCCAGAAGAAGGTAATTTAGCAGTGAGCTTCCTCTTCATCCCTACTCTCTACACCTCAAAACCTCTTTGGGTACTAACCCACACAACTCGATCTCAGAGTATTGAAGTGGAAAGACACACTATGTTTGGAATCAGACACCTGGGATCAGATCCTGGCTCTGTCACTAACTACCTGTGTGATCTGAACAGGTCTCTTCCACCCTCTAGACCCCCTGTGGTTCTTCTAGAAAGAAGGACAAACAAAAACATCATCAGGGAGGTGATGCCATGACATGCAAGTGAAATGGATTTAAGTAAGGAAGGGTTGTGTAAGGTCACTTTCTCCTCCAGAGCCATCTGGGTCCAGGGGCAAGATATAGATCAGGAGATGGCCCTCAAGGCAGTAGAGAACCTTGGCCTTTTCAAGGTAAGGTCTTTATCAGGTCTCAGTAGAATGAGGCAAAACCCATTCAGTGATTAAGGTTTAATAAGAAATGAGGCAAAGAATGGCCTTCTACCTAGTAGAATACATAAATGAATAGATAGATAGAGGACTGAATGAATGAATAAATAAATAAAGGAAAATGGGAAAAAAAAATCTGGATCTGGGAGGGAAACACCCTCAGGGTTTCAGGTCAAAACAGAGACAATTGCTGTTTATATTTACTCTGAGCCAAACAGTGACCAAAAAGGGCTTGGCCTGGAGTGGTGGGTGAGAAGACTGAAGACCTCCTAGGTCCCTACCAGCTTTAAATTTGTAATTACATTCCTAACTCAAACTCAGCCTCCCAGTGGTTCTGCCCACCTGAAATTGGTTTCCTCCTTACCCTGGCCAGGTGGCTGATCTTAGCTCCTCTGCCAGCTTGCCTTCCGCCTGGGATTTTGGAAGTTGGGCCTCCAACAGGGACACTCTCTGGATGAGTTTCTCCAGATCTTTTCTAGCCTGCATCTCAGGTGGGTAGAAGACCCCCATGCCATCGGATTGCCACCCCTCATCCTCATCGGTGAGGCTGTGGGATGGGGAAGACGTGGGATCACCACTCTTCAGCTTCATTTTTCTGGGCCTCTCCAGGCTAGAGGCGTAGTCGCTGGTGACAGAGAAAGAGCGTACTCGGCATTTGAGATTCTGGATGACCTTGTCTGAGTTTTGCAGCCTTGCTTTCAGGTCTCTGATGTGCTGCTGGAGGACAGCAATGTCCTCAGATTTTCCGTAGTCTACGAAATCCTTCTGTTTCCCAGGGGGCTTCTTTAGAGGGGAGCTGGTCAGTGGTGACACCAGAAAATTGTACTGGGAGTGTAAGCCCTCAGTTAGTCTGGCGTCGCTGAAGACGTCATGTTCTTCACATTCTGTGAAAGACAAAAGAGAGTCATCTCAATGAACATCTGATAATAATAATTTACATGTAGCATTTATAATTATATATAATTTGTGTAGCATTTCATAGTCTACAAAAATAAATAAAATACATAATAAATAAAAAATCAAATTTACCCACAACACCCCTATGTGATAACCACAATCATAACAGAATTCCATTTCTTGGGAGGAGCCAGAGACCTTGGGACAAGTCAAGGCAGACACCTTCTGCCATTGCTGCTGGGATCCAAGAGGCACGTATGATGACAAGGGAATCCAGAAGTGTTTTGACCTGGGCCTCAGTAGATAGTGCTGACTTCAGATGAACTGAGCTCAAACTGCCTTGGTTACTTAATTACCCACATCACCTTAATCAAGTCACATGACTTCCCAGGGTTTTAGTTTCCTTATCTATACAAGCAGGGTATCTATCAATCAATCAGACAAGTACTTAACAAGTACTTAAAATGTGCTAGGCACTGGGAGTACAAAGAAAAAGCCAAAACAGTGCCTGCCCTAAGGGGGCTTCCATTCTAGTGGGTTTATATACATAAATCAGGAGGCATAAAATGGATTCGGAGAAGACCGTAGGTAGTCAGAGAGGGAAAGATACCCCCACCATTAGTGGGCGTGATAAAAACAGAGATCCAATCAACGAGACTGAGAAGAAACAGGGAGACAGGTTGGAAGAGAAC
This sequence comes from Trichosurus vulpecula, assembly GCF_011100635.1. Lineage (NCBI taxonomy): Eukaryota > Metazoa > Chordata > Mammalia > Diprotodontia > Phalangeridae > Trichosurus > Trichosurus vulpecula. The sequence continues at coordinate 48,564,266 of NC_050579.1, forward strand.
CAAGAGAAAATCCTGATGAAAACCCAGCAAGAAAAGCTCATCAGCAGGGTCAGATACAGGCCAAGAAGGATTAAGATAAATAAAAGGGGTTTTCTGGACAAAGATACTGGAGTGGTTTGCCATTTCTTTCTCCATATCATTTTACAGATGAGAAAACTGAGACAATCAGGATTAAGTGACCTTTCCAGTGTCACACAGCTAGTAAGTGTCTGAGAGTGGATTTGAACTCAGGAAGAAAAGTTTTCCTGACTCCTCCTCGGGACCCACACTCTATCCACTGCACTACCTGCCCAATGGTAATAAGAGATTATTACTAACTTTAAAGAGAGCCATTTCAGTTGGATGCATTTAGAAGTCAGACTGCAAGGAGTTCAGAAGAGAGTGAGAGGAGAGGGAGAAGAAGCAGCAAGTGTAGATGGACTTTTCAAGGATTTTAGCTTAAAAGGAAGCAGAGCTGTAGAATGATATTTTGCAGATGTGGTAGATTAAGGAGAATGTAGCTGGAGCAGGAAGGATGGCCTGGGAGAGCACAAGGGACTGAAGAGTTTTAGTAGGAGAAAGGCAGAGGGATAGATGCAAAGATAAAAGGTTATGATCATGTAAGGGAAATTCAATGTTCTCAAACAGGGAAGTAGAACATTTGTGGATGATGATGTGGATTAAGATTATGCTCATCCCTGCACAGCTAATGTGGAGCAGGGCGTGAGAAGACAAGATACTTAAGGGAACACCCAGCTCTAAAGTCCATGACCCAATAATCTTCTCAGGGAAAATTAAAAAGAGGCAACTGGTGGTGCTGTACTGCCTGGAGCTCCCGGCCTGAAGTCAGGAAGATCTGAGTTTAAATACAGCCTTAGACGTGACCCTGGGCAAGTCACTTAACCTCCATTTGTCTCAGTTTCCTCAATTATAAAACAGGGACGATAATAGCACCTACCTCACAGAGTTTTTGGGAGGATGGAAGGAGATGATATTTGTAAAAGCCTGGGCACACAGTGGGCACTATATAAATACTTATTCCCTTTCCTTGCCCCTCTCCTCTGGCTGCCAACAGCTGAGGAGTTTCCCTTCCCTGGAGCAGTCCTCACTTTTCCATGATGCTGGGTAAAACTATTTTGGGGAGGAAGAATTCTCCCCAGCTCTGAGGATGTTGGTACTGTGGGGCCAAGGCCCGGTGGCCCCTTCCTAGTTGTGGCTCTGGAAGGATGCAGTTAAAAGTATTATTATCCCTGCTTTACATCTGAGCAACCTCAGGTTCAGAAGGGAAGTGCCTTGGCCATGGTCACAGAGTTAGTGTCAGTTGACTCTAAGGCCATTTTCCTTTCTCCTTTAAGGAGGAAGGACCTTAAAGTGGGACTGGGTAAGGTACTTGACAGGACTCCTATTTTTATTTTGAAGACTTTCCCAAGAACAGCAGGATAAATGGTTAGCTAGGGATCAAAGCCTCTGTATAGACTAACAAAAGTCCTTCATCATCAGTCACTGACAAACATTTGTTTTGTTTTTCTATCTGCTATTTTATTCTGATTCTAGGAAAATCAATTGATTGGGTATTTTATGTCTTTATTGGCAGCATCAAAAACATGGCAGGACTATACAAAACCAGCATACACTCTTTTTTTGAGATAAATGATACGGTGATCTTCTGTTTTTATATCACCTACATTTCCCAGTGTATCTTTTCCCATGCTCAGACAGCCATTATGACAAAAAAATTAAGAGGGGAAAAAAAAGCATTTTGGCAAAACTAACCAACATATTAAATAAAAATTCTAACTGTGTGCACACACGTGTGTGCATGTGTGTGTGTGTGCACATGCAGTGTTTCACATCCATAATCCTCTACAACTGCAAAGAATGGGGGGGCACACCCTCTTTCTCTCCTTACAATGGCCTCCATAAATACCCTCTGTCCATATTCATTTCACATTATGATTAATTGATTGATATGATTGATGAAGGAAGAAGGCAACTTTGCTAAGGGTTCAACTGGCAAAGCTGGCTTTCATGAAAAAGGCAAGGAGATATCCACACCCAAACACATTTCTCTCTCCCTCTCCCTCTCTTTCTCCTTCTCTCTCTGTCTCTGTCTCTCCCTCTGTCTCTCTCTCTCTCTCTCTCTCTCTCTCTCTCTCTCTCTCTCTCTCTCTCTGTCTCTCTCTTTCTTTCTGTCTTAAAATTTTTTTCTTTTTTTACCAGGGCTGGTGGTTTCTTCTCGTTCAGCCTCATTCTCACTTCGACCGCATGTCTCGTATCCCAGGTCCTGGAGATCCACCTGGACCTGCTTGCTGTCCTGTTTCACCCCTGGCTCACCTGGCCAAGAAGAGAGAATGGTTGTGTCTGTCACAGCCTCTACTCCCTGTTAGTCTTGTAGCATCATCATCATCATCACATACTGAGTGGGCATTTCACTTCTGGAGCATGACACATGGTTTGTTTGGATTCTTACACAAGACATTGGTTCCTGCCCCATCCATCAGTGATAGAGGAAAGGCCTCCCTCACAGGACAAGTGGACAGGCCTGAAGTTAGAAGACCCAAGGGAGGTCTGTGCCATTTACTAGCTGCAAAATGGCAGGGAAGTCACTTTGCTTCTCTGAGTCTGTTTTCCTCATCTGAAAAACGGGTTATTTTTTAACTTACACTTTACACTATCTACCACATGGAGTTGCCATCAAGCTTAAACAAGCTGGCAAATACACAAAAAAAAAAACATTGTTTGAACTATGTAAAGTGTGACACTAATGAGCCCTGTGTTAATGCTTACTTCCGCTCAGATCCATATATTATTCAGGCACTTATTTCAGCTCTGAGGATGGGTGAGGAGAACTTAACTAAGGGACTAACTGAAAATCTTAAATGATCTGGACCAGCAGTTATGACGACAATTTATAAAGGACAATAGAGTGGTATGTATAGATGAAGAGGAACAGGTTAGCTTGCTCTGAGAGAGGCGGGGTGGCCTAGGGACTTTAGCAGAAATCTAAAAGTCTGGATTTAGCTCCAATTCTGCTTAAGAATGCAAACTGGATAGAGTTGCTTCGTAGTACTGAACCTCAGTTTTAACATCTGCAAAACTGGGTCAAAAATACCCCTTTATCCTTTCGAGAAATACGGGAAAGACAGAATTAATATAAAAGGATTTTTTAAAAACCTATAAAGTATTTTGAGATCTACAGAGAAATCTAAAACATCCTGCTAACATCTAAGATAATGCACAATTCATCAGTCTGATGACTTTTAACCCAGGACTTACGAAATAAGACTCGGTATTGCTCTAGCTGGCTGGCCTGGACCTGGACCGTAGCTTCGGACACGAGCAGTTTCTCCTGGAGATCTTGGTAGCGCTGTCTACACTGTTCCAGTTGAGAGCGAAGCTGGTGAGTTGGCCCCTGCAGACCAGATTCTGCCGGTGGTCCGTTGCTACTGAGCTGGTCTTGTCTGTCCACCTTGGAGAGCCAGAAAGGGAGAGTTAGTCCATAAAGAGACTCAGCAGAGAAATGGGTACTTAGCCTGGGAAAACTGAGGAGACTGAGCAGGTGCCTAATCACCATCTTGGAGGATTGGAACGAGTAGTTGGTAATGTGGGAGACTGATAATACTTGGCAGATTCCGGCTTAAGGTAAAGAAAAAACTTCTAAATAATTAGATCTGTATAAAACGGAGTAGGCTGCCTTGAGTGGTAGTGAGCTCCTCAAAACTAGTTTTCAAACACAGACTGGATAGCCACTCATTATCGTAGCCAAGTAGTGCAGTGGATAGAGTGCTGGGCCTCAAGTCAAATCCAGACTTAGACGTTTATTAACTGTGTGAGCCAGGACAAGTCACTTAAGGTCTGTTTGCCTCAGTTTCCCTATCTGTAAAATGGGGATATATCAATAACACCTACCTCCTAGAGTTGTAAATGAGGTAATGATTATAAAGCACTTAGCAAATCTGGACAGCAAGCAGAAACATCACCTTGCCAACAAAGGTCCATATGGTTTTTCCAGTAGCAATATATGGTTGTGAGACTTGGGCTATTAAGGAAAGCTGAAACCTTCAGAATTGATGCTTTTGAATTGTGGTGCTAGAGAAGACTTTTGAGAGTCCCTTAGACAGTGAGGAGATAAAATCAGTCAATAATTAAAAATATTAATTCAAGCTGTCACTGGAAGGTCAAACACTGAAGTTTGGCCACATAATGAGAAGATGGCACTCACTGGAAAAGACCCTGAAAGAATGGGAAAGATTGAAGGCAAAAGGAGAAGTGGATGGCAGAGGATGAGATGGATAGAGATGGAAACAATGAACATGAACTTGGACAGACTTTGGGAGATGGGGGGGATAGAAGGGCCTGGTGTGGTATGGTCTATGGCATCATGAAGACACAACAGAGTGACACTTAGTACAGTGCCTGGCACATAATAGGTGCTATGTAAATGTTGGCTATTATTATTATGATCATCCTAAAATGAGTCTAGGAAGTACTAATCCATCATTCCTACTCATTCCCACCCCCCCAGAGTTAAATCTTAGAGTAGGGAGAGATTGTATGAATACTTATACAAAAAAGGAACGAACATTTATCTTTTCAAGAAAATTAGAAAAGCATCAGTGAAAACACTAAACTCTAAGAGCTCCTTAGTTGGCACAAGGGACAGTCAGGAGGCCAACAAATGAGGGCAGTGGGCAGAGTGCTAATACATAACCAGAGGTATTACCTAGACTTGTGCCAATTGGGTATCATACCTGGTAGGTCAGCCTGCCTAGGGGTGCAGCTCGCTGACTTCTTAATACCAAAAGGAGATAGTATGTATGCCTTAAAAGGTAACTGAATTCCCCATCACTAAAAATGTTTAAGTAGACAACTGTCAGAGTTGTTAATAAAGGAGAATCGAATCACAGAATTCGAGAGTTGGGATTTCAGCATCCATTTAATACAACTCACACACCAAAAGATTCCCCACTCTAACATATCCAACAAAGTAGTTGTCTAACCACTTTCTTGAAGACCCACCACCACCACCACCATGAAGGACTTTGAACTCACTATGCCTGTTCCACTTTTGGACAGCTCTATTTAGAAAGTTTTTCTTGATTACTGAGCCTAAATTTGCCTCTTTGCCACTTCTAACTGGTGCCTGGGTCTTTCCTCTGAGTCCAAGCAGAACAAACCTAATCTCAATTCCATATAACAAAGCCTTCACAACTTAAAGACAGTTCTCGTGTCCTCCTTGGGTCCTCCTCTTCTTTACACTAAATAGATTTTTGTTGTTCAGTCATTTTTCAGTTATGTCTATTTATGACCCCATTTGAGGTTTTCTTGGCAAAGATACTGGAGTGGTTTGCCATTTCCTTCTCCAGCTCCTTTTACAGATGAGGAAACTGAGGCAAACATGGTTTAACCTTGGTCAGGGTCACACAACTAGTAAGTGTCTGAGGTTGGATTTGAACTTAGGAAGATGACTCCAGGCCTGATACTCTATCCACTCACTGCCCTAAATATGTAACATGTAAGACTAAATATGTATCATGGATTAGATAAGGACTTGAGCTAAATGAACTCTAAGGTCCCTTCTAACTCTGAGATTCTCTGATTAGCACCCCCGAGAAAACCCTTATCCTGATTTGAAAGTCAGACTTGGGGCAAGCCAGAGGGATGGGTCACTACTGTTTCCCCAGGCCAATTGGTGGGGAGCGGGAGAGTGGTTCCCAGAAGAGAATGTAATGTTGATTAACTACTATTTCAGGCTTTGGAGGCTCTAGGGGACCCTACCTCCTACTTCCTACACCCCACTCTCACTGGCTTATCCACCAGTTAAGGACAGATATAATGACTCTACGTCCAGGTTTCTCTCCCAGAAGCCTATACTTACCTGGTGGCCATCCTTGGGGTGTAAGTCAAGGACAGACACAAGGTCAAGGGTGTGGGGTCTGGAATACAGCCTTTTGGACACCTTGTCTTCTTGAGGCTGGTCTCTTAGAGCCGAAGGCTTCTCAGGAGTCCAGACAACTCCCGTCTTCAGATGGTCGATCTCCTTGGCCAGGTGGACAATAAGCTGCGGATTCAGCTTACTGTCCCCTTCTTTGCTGTTCAATGCCAGCTGCTCTTTGAGGGGGTTGATTTTGGTATTGGCATTCCGTAGCTTCCCGTGCAGCTTTCTGACCTCAGCGCATAGGCTGTCTTCTTTCAAAGCCCATCTGGCATCCTCTGCTAGCCCTTCTTCCTTCTCCTTCTCTTCTTCCATTTCCCATGCTTCAGACATTGCTTCTCCCATCTGCTCCTTCAGCTCAGCGTTCTCCAAGCACAGACTCAGCAAGGTGTTCCTACAGAATGCACACACAGACACAGGGCACCAGGCTCAGGACCTTGACAACATTTCTGATGTTCTCCTTAACAAACATAATCATGTGATAACAGTCTGTTAAAGAACTGGAAGAGGTGGCAAATGACTTCCCCCCATTTCATGGATGAGAAAAACAAGACTCAGAGAGGTCCACTAATAGTTAGTGAATGGCGGAGCCAGGACTAGACTATTGAGTCTTCTGACTCTTGGTTCAGGCTTTTTCCTACAATAGGCAATATTGGATCTCAGTTCCTGAGGAGCCAGGAACATCTGAACCCTCGTGAATAAATCTGTAACTTCTCTCGTGGTACAAAAAGCAAGAATATTCATGCTTGGGACAAATTAATTCCCATGCATTTTAGGGGACTTTTTGTTCATATACATGCAGTGTTTTCTCAGTAGATGATGACTGAGGTCAGGGAAGACAAGTTACTATGAAATTCACAGAGCAATCCAAAGAAATGAAGTTTTTTTCTAATACACTATGGTTCTTTCTCTTCCACTTAACTCTTTCTCAAGGCAATGAATGAAGAGCAAAATGATTGGAACTTTGCCTTCTCTGCTATTTCTTCTCTCTCTCCTCTCTCTCTCTCTCTCTCTCTCTCTCTCTCTCTCTCTCTCTCTCTCTCTCTCTCTCTTTCTCTCTCTGATAGGTAGATAGATTAGCTAGACAGATACAGAAGGGGAGAGAGAGAGAAAGACAGAGACAGACAGACAGAGAGAGACAGACAGAGACAGACAGAGACAGAGACACAGAGAGACAGAGGAAGAGACAGAAACAGAGATAGAGGGAGAGAGACAAACAGAGACAGAGAGAAGACAGGGAGTGGACTTCTGACATTTCATTGGTATGATGAACTCCCCAGTGAGGAAATTTCCTCCACCAATATAGGTTGTCACCTCTTCCGGATCTTATAGTCTTAGAAAGTTTCCTAGAGTCCTGAGGTTGGCTAGGGTCACACAGCCAGTCTATGTCAGAGGTGCTGCTTAAACCCAGGTCATCTTGGCTTCAAGGAGAGCTATCAAAATATACATTTCATGCAGTCCTCCTATGATTACATCAATGTGAAAACAACCTCTCAATTCCGATCCCCAACTTGTCTGCAACTTTGAGTCTTAGAGAGTGCTCTGGACCACTTAGAAGCCAACTGACTTGACCAGAGTCATACAACTAGGACGTATAAGAGCTGGGACTCAAATCCAAGTCTAGCCAGCTCTCCATCCATTACACACCATGGTATATGTATCAGTACCATATTATACAAGTAAACTTATGGCTTAATGGATAGGGCATTGGACTTAAAAACAGGAAAACCAGGGCTCAAAGCTCTTCTCAGGCACTTACTACCTTTGTGACTGCGGGCAAGTCATTTAGCTTTTCTGTGCCTCAGTTTTCTCATCTGTAAAATGAGAGGGGTAGAGTGGAAGACCTCTGAGATCCCTCACCTCTAAGTTTCTGAGCCTAGGACTCCAAGTCCAGTACTGACTCCATTTACTATGACATCTCGATCTCTATTCCATAACTAGGTTTCTATCCCAACTGTAGATAATAGAAATGTATTAATCTTTGTCTGCCTCTGTTTACTCAACTATAAAATGGCCCAGCATTGTTGTGAGGATTAATTGGGATAACATTTGTTAAGCACTTAGCATAGTACCTGGCACATAGTAGGTGCTTATTAAATGTTTGCTCCCTCATAGAGTTGAGGTCTCCTAACTGGCAAAACCAGAGCTCTTCCTGCTTGTACCCCAATGCCTCTCCCAGCTGGGACAGAGCAAACCTCTTGGGTATCATAGCTCTAGCCTGGAAGAATTTCTCTTTTCCAGGTGCCTATTTCTGACCTGATATGGGAAACAGAGGAGAATCCTGCTTCCTCGATCTGGGCTTTCAGATCCTTCAGCTCCCCTTCAGCTTTTCTCTTCTGTTCCAGGTGCTGATGGATCTCTGCCTTCAGGCAGAGTACTTCCTCCTCAAGGCCGCTGTTTTTGTCTCCTTGTGTTGGGGGAGGAGGATTTCGGTTAGAATGTTGGGTTTCCTCGGTCCCCAGGCTTTTCTCTGAAGCCTCTTTGACGTACTGAAAAGAAACCAAGGTTTAAACTGGTTAGGTCACCCAGGATGAGAGTATCCACAAACCAAGGGTTGACAAGGAAGACCACCAAGAAGAAGGGAGTAGTCAGACCCCATGGCCAAAAGTGCTTTTCTGGCTCATAAAAATGGCAGCAGGTAAGAGCATTGAATGGACCTTGTGGGGTAGGGGACTACCAGACAAGAAAGGAGAGAGGCAGCCATTGGACAGGTCACTTTAGGATGACTGCTATCCTATTCTGGGAGCTAAAACCAGAGATGATACTGGAAACAGAGTCGATAAAGACTAAGGCAATTTGTTTTTTGTTTTAAAGGAGGAGAGAGACTAGGCCTCAAACTAAGTCAAGGTGTAAGGATGCCATGGGTCTCTTGCCCCTACTGTTTGAAAGTCCACCTAGAGCAGCTTCCAAACAAGAGAGAGAAAATAGGAATAATATTGCTAGTACATCATCGGTACACAACGTAACGAATGGTCTGTCCAAGCAAAAATAACCCTGAGATCCCTTGACGATAGGATAAAAGGGAGTGGGAGGGACAAATGAATGAAGTCAGGTGAATAAATGGCAGGTGAATGGAGTCAAGCTACAGGCTGCCCAGGGCAAATGGTTAGGTGTCCTCTTCCTAAAAAACCTGGGACAGACACATGACTGTGCCCCAGGCCTAGAATTCCCTCTCTCCTCATCTCCACATGTCAGAGTCTTCAATTTTATTCAAAGTTCAACTCAAGGGCTGTTTACTACAAGAAATCTTCACTTATTTTCCCAACTGCTAGGGCTGTCCCCCCAGAAACACCTCGAATTTATTTTGTGTGTGTGTCACACATGTGTGTATATACATATACATACATATATGTGTACATATATATATTATGGACATCTCTATACACATGGACATCCATATATATGTGGACATATATATATATGTGGGCATCTATATATATGTGGGCATCTAGATTACACACATACATTAAACACACACACACACACACATCTTATCTCTATACACACACAGATACTTCTTGAGATAAAATGTAAGTCCTTTGAAGCAGCTCTCCTCCTAGTATCTTCTGTGCCTATTACAATGTGAGGCACATAGAATAGAGTCTCATCGATTAATTAATTGATTTCAACTCTACGTTGTTGGTGCTCAATCATTTTCAGTCATGTCTAACTCTTTCTGATCCCATTTGGGTTTTCTTGGCAATGATACTGGAGTGTTTTGCTATTTCCTTCTCAAGCTCATTTTTCTGATGGCAGAACTGAGGCAAACAGGGCTAAGCGACTTGCCCGGGGTCACACATCTACTAAGTGTCTGAAGCCAAATTTGAACTCAGGAAGAGGAGTCCTCTTGACTCCGGGCCCAGCGCTCTACACACTATGGCATCACTTAGCACCCTTCAACTCTATGAGCTGTTCTCCATTTCCTTGTCCATAAAATGATGAGTTGAACTCTAAGGTCCCTTGTAGCTCTAGATCTGTGAACATCTTCCTTAAAAACCTTCACATTCTTTAGACAATGAATCAAGTCACACCTTCACTTCCAGCTTTCCAATCTGAAAAACCCAATCCCCTTGTCTTCTCTTCATGGGACTTTTTTTTTTTCCTCAACACTTTAATTATTCTCAATGACCGAGACAATCAAACAATAAATCAAGCCCTGGGGTGCAGTGTTTGCTAATTTCTGATGTGTAAATGCTTACACAGAAAATTTAACAATCAGTTTGCTTCCAAGCTAGGACATCCTGGAGATGCCGCAACCTGTGATGTCACAGAAAGTGTTGGGCATGAAATCGGGAACAATAGATTAAACCCCAGCTGCCTATGCTTACTTGGTCTTGGCGTTGGTTCAGTCATTTTTTCAGTTGTGTCTGACTGTTCATGACCCCATTTGGGGTTTTCTTGGCAAAGGTACTAGAGTGGTTTTCCATTTTCTTCTCCAGCTCATTTTACAGATGAGGAAACTAAGGCAAACAGGGCTGAGTGACTTGTCCAGGGTCACACAGCTAGTAAGTGTCTGAAGCCAGATATGAACTCAGGAAGATGAATCTTCCTGACTTCAGTCCTGGCACTCTTTTCACTGGACCACCTAGCTGCCCTGTGGCATCTTAGGCAAATCCTTTAACAGTCTGAGCCTGTTTCTTTATATATAAAAAAGAGAAAATACCTGAGTGGAAAGGACATCAGAAACCGTTCCCTCCAGAAACCATCCCAATTTACAAATGAGGAAACTGAGGCCCAGAGTGTTTAAATGACTCGTCAAAGATAGTAAGCTGCAGAGGCAATATTTGAATCCAGGTCCTCTGCCTTCCCATAACCTGCATGTGCTTTTTAAATAGATTACATTCAAGTATATATTACAGAGTGTTTTAGAATCTGCCAAGCAAAATGGGCTTGACCCTGCCAACCTCTCAAGATCTCACTCTACATCTCTTCTGTTCACAGCCAAATTCCTTTAAAAAGTATTCCGTCACTATGCCCAAAGGGCTATAGATATGTTCATATCCTTTGACCCAGCAATACCACTTCTAGGGTTGTATCCCAAAGACATCACACAAGCGGGAAAAGGACCCATATTACAAGGATATTTATAGCTGCTCTTTTTGTGGTAGCCAAGAATTGGAAATCAAAGGGATGCCCATCAATTGGGGAATGGCTGAACAAGTTGTGGTATATGAAGGTGATGGAATACTATTGTGCCATAAGAAATGGGGATGATGCAGACTTCGTAACAACCTGGAAAAACCTACACGACATAATGCTGAGTGAGCGGAGCAGAGCCAGGAGAACGTTGTGCACAGCCACAGATATATGGATTCCGTGAGGACCAACCCTGACATACTGCGCTCTTCTCAGCAACCTAAGGTGCAAGGACAACTCCAGGGGACTCACAAAGGAGAATGCTATCTTCATCCAGAGAAAGAACTGTGAAGTTTGAATACAGATCGAGGTGCACTACATGCTCGCCTTTTTTGCTTCTCTCTTGTTTTTGTTTTTGGGTTGGTTTTTTTTTTTTTGGTTCTGTTTCTTCTTTCTCATGATTCATTCCATTGATCATAATTCTTCTCCACAACTTGACTAGTGCATAAATTAATTCAATGGGAAGTTATACATGATAGTTATATGAGATTCCATGCCGTCTTGGGGAAGGAGGGGGGAGGGAGGGGAGAAAATCTGGAACTCAAACTATGTAGAACCGTGTGTGGTAAACTAAAAATAAATAAATAAATCTTAAAAAATAAATAAATAAATACTTGTTGAATTGAAAAAAAAAAAACAGTATTCCTTCCTCATTGTCCCTACTTCGCTCATTTTTAAGCCCTTTGTTGTTTGGCTCCTGACTCTATCATTTGAATGAAAATGGTCTCTTCACTGTTACCAGCTATTTGTTAGGTTGCTTTTGTTTTGTTTTTAAAAGTATTGATCCTTTCAAAATGATTGATGGGATTTGACACTGATGAATAGTGTATCCTCCCTCATACTTTGACAGTGTAACCCGGACCCTGCTTTCTTGTTATTTCTGCCTGATGATGACTCCTAGGTTCTTTTATGTAATCCTCATCCATCTTCTGTCTACTAAGCTTGGGTTTGAGCACCACTGCTCTGAACTGGACTTTCTCTTCCTTTCTCTGTATCTTCTGTCAGTGATCAGCTCTCCTGGGTTCAATTTTCATCTCTGTATAGATGATTCCTACTTCTATATATCCTGTCTTCACCTCTCTCCTGAGTTCCACTAACTAACTGTCCAACTAACTGCCTGCTAGACATCATGGCCTCCGGGATGTTCCAAAGGTATCTGATATTCAGCACGTCCAAAAATGGAACCCATTATCTTCCAGTCCGTCCTCAAAACATGCTTATATTTCTGTTGTCTAGAATGTTTGAAGCAATAGTCTTTTGGGTGTTTGTTCTAGTTAAATTTGGAATATGGTGCTCAGTTCTAGAGTTTACATTTGAGAAGGAAAATCGACAAGATAGAGTAGGTCCAGAGGAGGAAGACTACGATAGTGAGGGCATGTCTTTGGAGCCACATGCTGAAGAATGGTTAAGGGAGTTGACTATGTTTAATCTGGAAAAGAGAAAACTTGGAGGCAGTGAATGGTAGGCCTGGGGGTGGGAAGGACATGCTAGCTATCTTCAAATATCTGAAGAGCTATAGTTTGACAGAAAGATTAGATCTTCTTGGCCCCACATGGGAGAGCTAGAATCAGTGGGTAGAAGTTACGAGAAGGTACATTTGGGCTCAATATAAGGAACAAATCCTTCATGATTAGAGCAATACGGCAGAAATGGCATTAGGAGCTATCGATTTTCCTATCACAGGGGGATCCTCCCGTGGAGGCTAAATGACCACTTTGGGAGAATATTTTAGACAGAATTCATACTGCAGGTAAATATTAGACCAGATGATTTCTAACTTCCCTCTAGTTCTCAGATAATATGATTTTACTAGTCAATATTCCCATTTAGGATTTTTTTTTTTAAATAGCCAAATTGAATATGCTAAAAATGATGACTATCATCTGGAGGAGATGAAAGGGAAGAATATCTTATTCCCCTCTTTTAAAAATGTGTGTTTGTATTTGGGAAGCTGTTTTGTGCGTGCGTGTGCGTGTGCGTGTGCGTGTGCGTGTGTGTGTGTGTGTGTGTGTGTGTGCCTTGCTAATTATAATTTCTTTCTAATTTTAGTCATTCTAATCTTGTTATCCTAGGACCAGGCAATTTCTTTATACTAATTTTTTTTTCTCCTTGACCTCATTTTTTGTGACTTTCCCAATGGCTTTTTGGTTTCTGTGGAGTTCTGATTTCTTATCACACTGCCTGGTAAAGTATATTGTATTTTCATATGAACCTTCAGGCCTCCTTTTTTGGGGGGGAACCCCTATAACTCAGTTCTTTTGATTGGATCTTTCCTAATGAATGATCTATGTGTATTAAAAAAAATTTGCTTTCCTCAATTATCTTTTTCTATCTTACTAACTTTTGACTTTCTTTTCTCTTTGGATCTTGAATACAGTATCCTACATCATTTCTTCCCCATTAGGATGGACAACTGTCCTAGTTAATTATTCTAGCTTAGTCGAAGGAAATTGTCTTTGTTGTGCCCCTGAATTCTATTTGATGGTGTGATCTACTGAGGTACTACTCATCGAACAGATAGATACCTGTGAAAAGCTATTAAATTACCTAATAGGTCTTGAATCCATTGGTGAAGAGGAAGCACTCTGACAAAATAGGAAGAAATGAACCTCAGCAGATGTGGCATCCTGGAAGCTGTGGGTAGTGAGTAGCTTGATAGGGTAGCAAAAAGTCAAGCGTGTTAATGGAATGTTAGGGGGAACTTGGGAGATTAGGAGGTCTTGGGAGATTGTATCCAGCCCATCACCCAGGACTGCACCCAAGCAAAAAAAAGGGTATTGTAGGCCTAGTCTCAAGTGGTTATTTCCCTGGAGGCAAATGAACACATCCTGGAGCATTGTGACACCATGTGGTAAGTCAAAACAAGCTTTATTGCATTGTCAGCAGGGGATATCACAGCTTGCAAACCACAGGGTTTCACAGGGGGTTTACAAAGATTCATAATCCCTGGGTTCCTGCTATACACACTGAGTTTTATGAAAGTCAACAGCATGATGTGATAACAGCAGTTTGAGAGGCTCTTCATTAATAGGCCCACCTGGTCCTTTAAGAATTGCTTTCTTGGATCAGTTTCTGATCTAATTAACGTGACTCTGACCTAATCAATCATTTAATAAATACTTCCTAATCTACCTAGCAGCTTGCTAAATTCTTGGGTGGGTGGGGACATGTGCAAGGAGAGGGAGACACAAATCCTAAAGAACCAGGGAAAAAGGGTTTCCTATGGGGTTAGACCAACTTTCTCCAAGTGGGTCAGAACACCATATTATGGGGCAGAAAACCAGAGGATGACCTACATATTGGCTCTCCTAGGATGACTCGATAGTGAAGGAGGATTCTAAGGCCTGCTAAGCCTTGGGCCAGCTCCCTTAGGGGTGGTTTATTTAGATCATCAGTATCTCTCCCCTTCTAACCTTACTTCCTATAAATTTTAAGATTGATCCTAGCCACAGTCCTTGCCATGAGTGCTCTTCAGGGCCAATAATAGGCATTCTCACTTATCTTGTAGGACTCCCTACTCCAGGACCAAAAGAATCAACTAAAAATAAGTAGGAAGACCAGTCTCAATAGGCATAGTTGAAGACAGAAACTTGAGTTAGTATATGGAGGGTTCAATAGAAGCATTTCATGGGCAAGAAGGAGGGAATTTCATGCACGAGTTCAAGAGAAGGGTCACAGTTGAACATAACTAAGCAACAGAAAGAGGACCGTGGTGTAAGGTGCAGAAGACTCACTAGGGAAACGGGGCACACCTACTCGCTATGTCTTCTCCTGGGAGGCCATCTCCAAAGCCAACACACATGAAATTAGCATCTTAAGGGGTCAGACTTGGTAAGAGAGAAGGTGACATCCATGAAATGAAGCAGCCCCAGGAAGCCAACATCTTTTCCCCATTACAACTACCTTTTCCCCTGAATTTCCAAGGTAGGAGGAATTTAGTCACTGTCTGGGGGAAGGAAGAGACTTCAAAACATATTCTCTGCCTCTAAAAACCTGGGGCAATTACTCTGTATAATGCCAAATGCTGGTTTTGGAGAGATTACATATGTGCGGGATGGGGGAAGAGGGAAAGTGCCCTTGGTCTGGTGGTGAGACTGTCTTTGGCCTAAGTCCTTGTTTGGCATGTGGCATTTATTTTCAAACACATCAAGTATAGACGTAAGGCACATATTTGCAAATAGGGCAGTCCTGTGGACAGAGATGAGCCTGCTTTGGCATACGGTGGCAAATAAGTTAGAGCCCTCAAAGCATGTTCTTGCCTCACTATCTGCTAGCCAGGAGATGCTGGTTGCTCAGTAATCAGTCTGTCAGATTCCACTGAATAGTTAGGCTCCAAGAGTTACCCAGAGAGCATCTCTTCAGGAAGTAATCCCACATTCTGCTTGAGTCCCCAAAGCCCCTTGAAGATGCCCTTCTGGCTACAAGAGGCCAAAGGGACCTCTGCCCTGTGAGAAGCAAGAGAATTCTTGAAGCCGCTGGTGCAGAGAGGAGGCAGGGAAGGGAGAGGTAAGAGGGGGAGAGTAAGTTTTTTAAAAAGGACAAAAGGAGAGGGAAAATACTGACAGGTTGTTCCAGTCCATATGGTCAATGTTGCTTTGTCAGCTTCCACGGGCCCCAGGAGACCATCAGACTCCCAAAGGGTAGTGTATCGCCACTCCCCCCCCCCCGGGTACCCAGGGACCTGGCGCTGACTTACTTGCTGGTGCACGTTGCTGTGTGAGGCTTCCTCTTCAATACTGTCAGTAAACTCAGTGCTAGCATCCTCGGTGTCCTCACCTCCAGCTGTGCCTGGAAGAAAGGACCAAAAAAAAAAAAAAAAGTGACTCCCCATGTGGTCTTTCTCCAAACTGCAGCTAAGCTCACTAACTTCCTTTTGTTGCCAGTCTCTGGTCTCTGGCCTCCTCCATCAACCACTGACCCTCACCCCTACCCAGTAGAAACATCCTTGAGGGAAGAAGAGACGAAAAGCCACACCTTTCTACTAGAACTTTGGGGTTTATTTGTTTTGTCATCGATAGCCTTGTAAGATATCAGGTGTGGAGCTACCAAGCCATGAAAAACCAGACCTGTCCTTGAATCTAGACTTGTCGGAATGGATGCTCAAAGGATTAGACACTCACCATTACAGCAGGCAAGTGAACACAAATGCTGAGCAGGAGCCAGAAAGCATGGGTTTTCTCCCCAGCTTGGTCATTGTCTCCCTGTATAACTTCATCTTCCCCAACAATAAAATGGGATCAAACCCTACCTATCTGTCTAAAACCACCAGGCCCTAAGAAGACTCATTGCTTAGGCTTGGTTTGTATGATGTGATGCCTGCCAACATAAATGTTCTCCAATACGGACCTACCTACCCAATTCCTCCTATCTTTTCCACTTGATTGGGAATGCCGCCGTTTGAAGGAATGACAGGCCAAAGACAGCCAATGAAAGCTGCTCTTCAAGACTCCTCTTCCAACAATCTTGTGCTACCCCAAATCCCAAGTAGAGCCCGGACCCAAGGAAGGAACTGGGACAAGCTAAGGTCATTTAAGCATTTGCACCCAATGACAAAGACACATACATGCCTTGTATATGCCATCTTTCTCTCTCTCTCTTAGATCCTCCTCCACTATAACCTTCATTGGATTTAAATTTTCTAGCGTCTTCATCTCTCCTGGGAAAATGGGTCAGTTGTTTCAGTCATGTCTGACTTTTCATGACCCCTTTCGGAGTTTTTCTTGGCAAAGATACTGGCGTGGTTTGCCGTTCTTTCTCCAGCTCATTTGACAGATAGGGAACTAAGGCAAACAGGGTTAAGTGACTATCCCAGGGTCACACAGCTAGGAAGTGTCTGAGGCCGGATTTGAACTCATGAAGATGAATCTTCCTGATTCTAAGTCCAATGCTTTATCCACTGTACCACCTACCTGCTCTGGGAAAATGGAAACTTCCTTGGAGTTCCCTAGTCTAGAGGGCTTCCCTATGAAAAGTCCCTACTTCTTCATGGTTTTTCTTTCCCCAAGTGAGAGTCAATCCAAACTGGAAAACCTTTCCCCTTCTCAAGTCTGGTCTGTTATCTCATCAGTAGGGAAATCCCCAGGCTGCTCCGTGAGACTGCTTTGTGAAGGATGCTTCTTCCATCACCAATCTATCCTTTGATTTCCCAACTGTGTATCAGGGTTTACAGCCTTTCTGTACTAGATCGGTGCGTGACCAGCGATGATGACAAACACCCACTGGCTCTGCAGAAGCTGATGGGAGCTCAAGCAACAAAGGTCCAATGGGCTTTACTTTACTGATGGGGGGACCAAAACTCACAGAGTAATTGTCAAGACCAGGCTAGAACAAGCAGGTCCTCTGATGAACAAATTCAGTGCTTGCTGCCTTTATATATAGGTGCAAATGTATTGTGACAGTGTCCCCTATCTGTACCTGCTTAATTGAAATCACCATTTGCTCTGGCATCTCATCTCATAAATACCCTGCTCTTGTCTTCTCCACCTGGGAAATGAAGACATGGCACCTTGAACCCAGACATCCTTGGAGGAAAACCTCAGTATGACTGACAAAGGAAATGTTGACTATCAGCTAAGGAGGTTCACAAGGACATAAGGCATTATTCTAGTTGCCTGTCACCTGATGTCATAGCTATTTACAAAGTCCTGGTCTTTGTGACTTCAAAGTGAAGGTTTCCCCATGCTGGTGCTTTGCCATCCAAGTTATACTGTTGTGGTTCTTAGTAGACCACACTGCTTTGACATGGCCAATGAAGGAAGCTGTTCTGCTTGATTATACAGATTCGTTACAAGGGCTTTCTTTTCCTTTTTCCTTTTCCCCTCCTCAATGGTGAGGGATAGAAGAAAATTGAGTGTTAATTGAAAAAAAATCATTTAAAAAATAAGATTCCATTTGCATTACGAGTCAGCCAGACAGATCACTAGTGCTCTTTCAGGCAAATGAGGCCTAGAGTTATTTCACTGGAACAGTCCTTGGGGAGGAATCAACTTTTCTGCTTCAGGGCCTTTGTAACCCAATTAAAATGGGCTTTGCTAAGTGAATGCCTGAGTACTTGTGAAATGTATACTTTTTGTTCCATCTTTACTTGTTTATAATTCCCATAAAGATCTATTCCATGTGCAGAGGGATGGCTAAAACAGGGTTGCCTATTAACATTTTTGATAGCTATAGGGTTCATATTGGTGGCAGGGGTAAGAGGAGGGAGCTCAGATTCATGGCTTGGCGTCAAGGCTAGACGCTTCATCCCATGCATGTCAGGTACACTTTCTATGCTGTGTGACCCTGGGCAAGTCACTTAACCT
Source organism: Trichosurus vulpecula (assembly GCF_011100635.1). Taxonomy (NCBI): domain Eukaryota; kingdom Metazoa; phylum Chordata; class Mammalia; order Diprotodontia; family Phalangeridae; genus Trichosurus; species Trichosurus vulpecula. The sequence goes on from NC_050579.1 coordinate 48,582,617, forward strand.
TTGTCTGCCTCAATTTTCTCATCTGTCAAATGAGCTGGAGAAGGGAATGGCAAACCACTCTGGTACCTGTGCCAAGAAAACCCCAAATGGGGTCATGAATGGGGACATAGCTGAAATGACTGAACAACAACATCTTCATTCATCTTTCATCTTATATATGTCTTTAAGAGTATGACTCTCCTGAGAATTTTCATCATTAAGCTTCTCTCAAGCAGCAAGATTGTTTCTTACAAAATTAATTTGTACTGACTTAAGAATACCTAAAATAAACTGGTTACACCGAATACAACTAAATACACTGGTTAAAAACAGAAACTTTAGCAGAAGCTGCCTAGGAATAAAATGAGCCATCAATACCTAAGTAGTTCTAAACCAGTCTAAAACTTGAAATGGCCTATGACCACATTTTACTCATTATACTCTGATGATTTTATTTTCCTAACGAAGTAAGATTATGGTCTAGGGCACTGGCTCTCAATGTGTGGTCCAAGGATTACTGTTGATCCTTGATCTAGCTAGCTAGCTGGCCAGGATTGGACTTGAATTCAGGAAGGCCTGACTTCAAATCTTGCCCCAGGCATCTACTGTGACCCTAGGCAAGTCTCAGCCTCAGGTTCCTCATTTGAAAATTGAGGCTAATAAATAACACCTACCTCACATTTGGTAAGGATCACATGAGATAACCTGTGTGAAGCTTTAACTCTTGGTGGTCTGCAGCTACGTCAAATGCAGGCCATAGTGTTTATCCAGTGTTACTGGTCTGTCAAAACTTGACTCTCTTCTATTTTCTGGTCCTGGGATGGAGGTGACCTTGAAGGCTAAGTCAAAACAGTCCAAGTTCTGACTAGTCAGTCCAACCCCAGACTGGAAAGCCTTCTATTATGGACTGCATGCCTTGTCAACATCGAAGACTAATCTAGTTTGGAGAAGCTCACTCATGTCAAGAAGGTTGACCACTAGGTGAAGAATTTTATTTTGACAAAGCAAATTACAAAGATCTTCTACTAAGGTGTAGAAGGCTTGCTATCTGCATTGGTAGGGGGAAGATCAGAACTTAGGAAATTATGGATCTTTTGAAGTATGTTGTTCCATCGCCAACTTGAACATACATACAAAGTACACACACACACACATCTTTGGTTATATAAATGCAAGGATGTGAAAATGTTTTTTAAAAGTCTTAAGCATGATACAAGAAGAAAGTGCCATATTATTATGACTTAGACAAAAGATCCACAATTGCTTTTCTTTCTTCATACAACTTCATAATTAGTGATGCGCCTACTAGAAAGTTCCAACGGTGACTATTAAATTAGGGCCCAAACTTCCTCCAGAGAAGAAGGAGAAGCCTTCTATACCTGATGACCTTGACTGATTCTATTTAAATCCCTTTACTTCTCAGTGTTTTTTTTTAATTATTTTAAATGTTATTTAATTTTTAATTCATGGAACTTTTAAAACAAGCATTCCCATAACGTTGTCATAGTATAATAAAAAAGATGATTGCATATGAAAGTACAAATCTAATATGTACAACTTGCTATTCTTTTTAAATATATAATAAATTTATGTAAATTTCTTTTCCCTTTCTTTCTTCCTCTTCCCTGACCCTCCTAGAGATGGCTACCATTAGGCACAAATAAGTATATACAGTGTCTTTGTTTGCCTCTAGATGCCAGAGAGGGGCAGCTAGGTGGCACCATAATGTAGAGTGTTAGACCTGGAGTCAGGAAGATTCATCTTCATGAGTTCAAATCCATCCTCAGACACTTACTAGCTGTGTGACCCTGGGCAAGTCACTTAACCCTGTTTGCCTCAGTTTCTTCATCTGCCAAATAAGCTGGAGAAGGAAATGGAAAACCACTCCAGTACCTTTGCCAAGAGAATCCCAAATGGGGTCATAAAGAATCGGACACAACTGAAACAACTGAACAGCAACAGGGACCAGAGAGGAAGAAGGAGGAACTTTCTATACTTGATGAATATTATCTAAGTCTTTTCACTTGTCGGTGCCTTTGTTTACCTGAGGTGCTACACTTTCCCCTTCTTGTTTTACAACGAGGCTGGGGGGTTGTTGGAGTATCAGTAACACAGGATGGATTTCTCTTGAGTAGGGACTTTATAAGTAGAATGTATAAAAAGTATCAAGCTAGTTCCTGGCACATAGTAGGCACTTTACAAATGCCTGATTGAGCACCACTGAACTGTGGCATCTAGTTGTCCAGGCTGTGGGACAGCACTGTTGGCTTAGCCATTTTATAAAAAGCACCATGTCATACTTCTATAACTAAATCCTCCTTGAATCAGGTCCCAGACTGTCTTTACCAAATGAATACTTAAAGACACTGAAGTTCTCATATGTTTTCCTTAGGGCTCTTTCACTTGGGATCATTTCAATAACTTTAGATCACCAATGAAGATGCCAACAGAAGGTAATGGATATTTCCCACATGGTGGCTGAAGACCGTTGGTGGGATCCTATGTTATGAAGTGACATGATAATGGAGGAAAGGGTTCTGGAGCCAGAAGACCTAGGTTCAAATCCCACTGCTGATGATTAAGACTTATGGGACCTTGGGTAAGTCAGTTTCCTTATCTATAATGAGATTAGGCTAGAAGGCCTGAGGACCTTTTTGTTGTCCTGTCATTTTGGTGTTTTCTTGGCAAAGACACTGGAATTGTTGGTCATTTGACAGTACCTTTGACAGATGAGGAAACTGAGGCAAACAGGGTTAAGTGACTTGCCCAGGGTCACATAGCTAGTGTTGAGGCTGGATTTGAACTCGGCAACATAAGTCTTCCAGACTCCAAGCCGGGCACTCTATCCACTGTACTTCCAAGTTCCCCTTAAGGAGGTCCTAGACACTTAATTAAGTAATAATAAAATATTCACTTCTTAATAAAGTAATCATTTCCCCAACACAGTTTCTTGGCCTGCCCACTCAGTCTGGTTCCAAGATTTATCTCTTCCTTGGAAAAAAGGTCCACTTGAATTCCATTCTCACGCAACACTTTGGCTACTGTCCAAAAGGTGAGAAGGACCTCGAGTTTCCACACTCTCCTATCCTTTATAAGTGACTGCTCTAATCTAGAGTGGCCCTCCTCCAAACAGCTGCACCATTCCCTGCTCTCCAATTCCCTGCCAAAACATCAGCAAGCTCTCCGCTGCCCCTTCTACAACAGGCTTCTTTATGTTGCTCCATAATGTCCCCACTTGGAGGCTGGTATCATTATGTAGTTACCCGGATGCTGTTGGCAGAACATTTCCCAGAAAAGGGAAAGTGTTGGATGCAAATTACAATTCAAAATAGTCCCTTTGACTCCTCTGTTATTTCCTGAGTCTCTTTAATTGCTTCCCCTAGTAACCTGGGGGCCTTACAAGCTTGTAAAATACTTAAGGACATCTTCAGTGACAACCTGCCTCTGCTCTTCTATAGCACTGATTCAGTTATTATCATTCACAATCTTAGGAGCCTTTGGGAGACTTGAAATCCTGGGGAACATTCCAGAAAGATTATCACCTTTTCAAAAGTATAATTAAAATAATTTAATTTTTAATAAACCATAGTCGGCTAGACCCTAGTTTCTACCAAATTTCTGGCTCTGCTCATTGGTCTCCTTTCTCCACGAAGCAGGACACAAGTAGTATTTTCCATGTTTCCTTTGGAAGCACCAGAGCAGACTAGTTCATGTTTATATAGCAAAATGTGCACAACACAATAGAACAAGTATTATCTGTTTTGCAGAGGAATCCAAAGCTCACAGAGGAGAATTATTTCACAGCTAGTAAGAACTGTGGTTCAAACCTAGGACTTTTGACTCTGTCCAACTGACCTTCCAAAAGCATAGGCATGACTATGTCCCTATCACCTTACCTCCAGGGTCAACTATAAAATCCAGTTTGGCTTTTGAAGTCCTTTATATTTTACCTGGCCCCTTCCTACCTTTCCAGTCTTCTTACACCTTACTAATCCTGAACATACTCCATGATCCAGTGACATTGACCTCTTCGCTGTTTCTCATACAAGATACTCCATCTCTCAACCCCAGGTATTTTTACTGCCTATTCCCCCATACCTGGAATTCTCTCCCTCCAGGTCAGTCTCCTGGCCTCCCCAGCTTCATTCAGGTCTCAGATAAAATCCCACTTTCTACAAGAAGTCTTTCTTGATTTCCCCTTAATGTTAGTTAAATTAATAAATTAATTAATAAATTATTTCTAATTTATCTAAATCTTATCTAAATTATCTAATTTATCCTGTATATATTTTGTTTCTCTGGCCCTTGGCATGTTGTCTCCTTCAGTAGATGGTGAATTCCATGAGAGCTGGAGCTGTCTTTTGCCTTGCTTTGTAGCCTCAGAACTTAGCACAGTGCCTGTTTAATAAACACTTAACGACTGACTTTGAGTCCAGCACCCTCTGCCCTACACCAAGCTAGCTCTCTCAAGGAGATCTGCTCCCTAACAGCCGATTCTCTCAATCCTTCCTATTTTTTTTTAAATCTATTTCATTAAGGAAGAGGAGCCAGAGGTCCTGAGGATGCCCATTCCAAATTGTGTGATGAAGACATGATATAATTTCTTCTCCATCACTGCTTTCGAGCAAGAGGTATCCAGGATGAGGCTATTGGTTCCTCTCCATTTTTCCTTTAAACAAAAAGGTACTCATTAACTCACCCTGTTTCTTACTTTAAAAAGCTTTTGAGGCAAGAAGATAGGAAACTTTATCCACAATATTGTACAAAAGATACTTATGAATACCAGATCTTTCTCACATCAAAAAAAAAAAAAAAGCTTTTGGCTTGGAATTTTATTGAGTTGCTCAAAAGGGACTCTCCTATAAGAAAAACAACTGACCTTTCCCTAACAGAATGAATCAAATCATTACTACTGATCCTTGTCAACTTTTATTGAACCAATAGAACATTTATCCATCGCTGGAAGATGCTGAAAAAATCTAAGGACTATATAACATGTGTTCTGAAATGGAGGATGTAACAGACAAGAAAGCACTATGGCCACAAAAAAATTAACTTAAGGAGAGAGAAATAAATGTACAACTTACTGGGAAGAGGGAGAGGATGGGGAATTCCTGGAAAGACAAAAGGGTCAAGTTTCTCGATTATTTAAAAAAAAGTTATTTCCTTCTTGCCCAGAAAAAGCAAGGAAACCTTTCCTGTTCTCTAAGCAGTCCTACGGTTCCCAGGAAAGTGTTTTAAGTTAAAAGCTAGTCAAACAACAAACTCCTAGCACAAGTGAGGAAACTGAAACAGAAAATGTCAAATTTCATACAAACATACTTTTGCATATTTATACAAACACACTTCCTGAGGCTCTCAGGTTAAGAGAAGGGTTGAAAGTTTTTGTTAGACCAAAAAACATGAACGATAAGAAAAGCAAGTGCTGCACATTTGGGCAAACACGAAAAGGCAACCAGCGGCCATTCACATTCATTTGCCGGAATAGTTCCCTTCTGCCGAAGGGAATGCGAAGCGGATTCTGCGCATGCAGTTAGGAGGGCTGTACAGCAGCAATCCCTGCTCTTGGCGTTATTCATTGAAATCAAACATTTGGAGATAGTCACTTCGTGTCTGACGTCACCCCTCTTCGCATTTCAGACACAATAGCAAGAAAACAGTGGAACGCAGATTTTCATTTCTGGAATCCTATTTTGCAGGTACAAAAGGAAACATAAAACAAAGCCTACTTCCGAGTTGATTCCCTTGGGAACTTTATATAGCCGTGTGCATTGTTTTTATGGCTCCCCCCACTGCAATCTCGTCCATCAACTGAAATGGGATAGGAGACTGATATTTTTACTTCCACCCTATCAATTTTTTTCTTCACTTTTCATTATTTCCTGAAGGAAAAATAGAAATAAAGGCCACTTTGTCCTGTGGAAGTTACTCTGGAAGCTTAATGCTGATGGGATTAAAAGGGAGTTAAGGACTTACCTTCAGTTACTTTCAGACCATTTCCCATAGAGGGACTTATTTGTCCCCTGCCATGATGAAATGCTCTGAGAAAGTCATCCCTGTGGGTGTCTGGGGAATGGGATTTAAACTCATTTCAGAGGTGAGTTGAAGACTCAAACCATTACCCCAAGACCATCCCTCAATGCAGCATGTTTCAGACCACAGGGTTGCTGGAACTGGCTCCTTTCTTTCTCCCAGTCCTATGGACAGTAACCCAGGAGCTACATATTACATACTGTCCAACAAAGGGAGGAATGCTCCCTTGAGCCCTCTCTCTAGGTCAGTGGTGTCAAACTCAAACTCAAAACAGGAGCCACCAAACAGTGTATAATGATCACATATTGGCTCAGAAAACCATATGCTAACATTATCTACACTGTATTGCATTTTAACTTATTTTGTTAAATATTCACCAATTATATTTTAATCTGGTTAGGAGCATTGTGGGCCATGTGTTTGACACCTCTGCTTTTGATATGAGAGAACCATCCATGGACTTTCATTTAACTCAGCCCTGGAAAAGGGTCATTCACTGGCACTATTAGAATTACTTAATGGAGGGTTGACTTATAAGACTGCTATTTTCATTCATTCTGGCAATACCTTTACAGAACAGGGTGGGGGCTGATTTTTTTTTAAGCACTTTGGGTTTTTTTTCATTTTGTGACAAATACAGGATTTTCTCTGCAAAAAGCTATGAAACCTGGGAAAAATGTTCATCATCTTGCCACAAGGGGCCAGGGTTCTCTCCCGTAAACTTAGGAAACCAGATACCTAAATCTCTAACTACATCTCTTTAAAACAAAGGGGAATGATTGGAGACTATCAATGCTTTACTAACAAGCAGAACTGACTGTTCATTGCAAAAAGACCTGTCTGATGTGATCCTTTTGGTGAAACAGAAAACTCAGATCTGACTCGAAGTGGAGAGACTCTCCCCCAGATAAACTTCTCCCAGATCATCTACCTCTCATTTCAACTCTTACAGAATATATACATATATATATGTATGTGTGTATATATATGTACATATACATGTGTGTATATGTATACATATATATGTGTATATATATATATGTCATAATGCAGGAATAGGACATATTAGCATAAAATACTAGCTAATTTTGTGCTTTCCTGGATGAATGCCTATATATATGTGTGTGTGTGTGTGTGTGTGTGTGTGTATATGTAAATGTGTGTATATGTATATATGTATACACATATATGTATACATATAAACTTGTTGGAAAATCTGGCAGAAACATTACAATTTTTTTTAATGATCAGCTACTGGAGACTATAAAGAGAGAAATAAGTCAATGGTAGATTTGTCCTAAAACACTGTGCATCCTTAGTAGTTCTTGCGTATTTTTTAAAAAATTCCTAAAGCTAAGCTCAAAAAGAGGTTATTTTGTTTTGTTTTGAAAGTAGATACCTTTGGGATCTTAAATGAACAATTAATTTGTGTCATCATTTTACAGGCATGTGACTGCTGAAGGAATGGAATGAAAGGTTCACTTCTTTCTGTGAAAATGTGATATATTAATAGGATTGCAAACGATAACTGAATGAAGGTTTGGTCAGGGAAGGAAAAAGACAAGTGGAATGATATCTTGTAAAGGTTAAGCCTGGGAGTTTGATTGGTGGCTGGATGCTTTAACAGGCCATGGCACAACCATCTCCCAATTGTGATTTTTTTTTTAACGCAGATAGGTGGTGGGCTGGAGAGGTTGTATGAAAGGAGGAATTAATTAGAGAAATGCTTAATTCCACTGACAATCATGTTTAAACAGCATGGATTTCAAAACTGCAAAAGAAAACAATATAAAAGGAATATTTTTCTCAAAGTGAATGAAAAGGAAAAATGTAAATATAATTTAAAAAAAAACCCTCTGTAGGGATAGCCTTTCCTTTCAGGCAGTAAACTTCTTGAAGGTCACTTTAAGTTCAAACATGTAATGGCTCATGAAGCCCATTGAGGCAGCCCAAATTCTCAGAGCCATGACACTCAGAACATAGTAGAATGCCTACTCTCCAAATTAAATGAGAGTAAATGAGATGAACTGTATTTTACAGTGTATAATATGGATTTTTCCTAATTTAAGCTCTGTGTTTCCAACAAAATATCTTACACCAGCAGTCCTACGGCAAAGAACATTTTTCTTCTTGAATAAAAAGGTTTTTTCTTAAGTCTACAATTTATACTGAATTACAGTATTGTTGGAAAACCTAATAAAAGGTGGAAAAATCCAGTCCCAGGCCAGGCCTGTGCCCTTGAAGTCATGGTGGCCTCAGACTACATTGAGAAGAGGGTAACAGGAGTGCTGTCCAATCAAAGCACTTCTCTGGGGGCTAATGAACCAAGTTTAACAGATTGTTGTTCTCTGAATGGATGCTAAACTATTAGAAAATCTACAAACCAGCAGACCTCCTTCAGGCTCTGGCTTCAGATCCCTGGCTAAACAAGGTTTAACACTAGCATTTGGTTACATCTGGGCTACCAAGTTCACACTCTGAACTCACCCTTTCAAAATACCTGGATCCACCTTGTCAACTTACGAACAATAATACTGTCAAGTCACCTAATTGTCAAAATGCCTTGCCATGCCCAAAAGGCAGAAGGAAGTCAGTAAGAAATGGTTTAGATTTTCAGTATTTGTATCAGTATCATAACCTATTCTTTTTTCTTAGTCCACTTCAATAAGGTATTGATAGGCAAATAAAAAACATCTCTAATTTTGATAATTGAAAATGATCGGGACAGAACAAATAGCCAAACATATAATGAGGCCTTACTGTATTTGAGTTATGGTTTTGGACCCATCACAAGGCTATGTTCCCTTGGACTCCAGGGGAGCGCTTCTCCTTACCTTCACTATCCAGATTGCCTGGCAACAGTCTGCCATTTTCATAGCTCTTAAGAATATTCTTCCTGACTTACAAGTAACCTTAGGTTTAGTCTACTGAGCTCCTTCTGATTGCCTTGTCATTTTTCTTACTTCAAGCAGCATTGTCTCTCCCAAAAGGAGGCTCAGAGTGGTAAGCTTCCATATCCCATTGGTGGAAAATTATTAATGTGATACAAATCGGCCTCTTTCCATCAGTCTGAATGTGACCAGAAAATTTCTCCTATTGGACCATTTTCTTCCCTGCCCATTCCAGTTTGAGAGATGCTCTATCTGTTACATACCCAGCTAAGGTTACAGAAACTTAGATGAAATTCAGACTGAAGTTCCAGCCACTTGACTTATGAATGTGGGGGAAAAAAAAGATTCATGTAAAATGGTCAGAAACAGAGATCTTTGGGCCCTGCCCAAGTCAAAAGGATGTTCAATCATCTCGACTGGGCAAAATCCTCCAGGAGTTCCTAGGTCTAAACTAACTTAAATCGCAGTGTCTTTATTTACTCCCAAGCCTATAATCTTGGAAACCTTGAAGGCAAAGGAAATACTAACCCATAATGACATACTCACATGCCTCCAAGTATCATCTAGAACTTTTCCATTTTTGGCGCTTAAGACATTGAAAACCTATTTGGTACAACATGTTGGGCAGCTTTCCTTACACATGTCCTGTCACTATGAGACAGTCATGGCTTCTATGCCTGTGAGAGATCAACTCTCATCAAAAGAAGTGACAGATTAGTTCTTTGAATCATAACTATTCAAAGCTCTCCAAGGATTGGGATTTGTTCCTATTCACTGGAGAGATGTGTTAGCATTCATCTGGGAAGCACCCAGGAAGCCTCTGTCTATTCCAAACCCTCTTTCCCCACTGCCAAACACAAGTCTGTTCTGACTCTAAATCTCAGTAGGTGGCAATGTTGCTTTCTTGCTAATCTCCACCTCCTGTCCCCATCACTACCAGTACCATTTGAAAATTTTAAAAGAGGAAGAAACTTGGTTCTGAAATGAACCTCATCTATTAATCATTCTGGGCTGCAAGAATCTCAGGGCTTCCTTAGATCCCATGAGAAAAGAGCAGCTCGTCCTTGATCCAGGAGGCCTCAAAGGACCAGTGAATAAGAATTCAAAGCTTCTACACTTATATGGCGGCCCTGAAGGAGGAGTAGCAAAGCATATATGAACTAAAACCTTAATAGCCCTTAGCCTACCTCACAAATGGGGTCTTTCCCATTCCCTAAGGCAAGTCCTGCACAGCCACCCTCGAATTTTAAATTTCCTCCAGGCAAAAGATGCTATAGCTGTTCCAAAAAAGCCATCTTCATAAGCCCTCAACCTGTTTCTTTTGCAATTGTGTCCTGGTCATAAAGCAGTCCTCATTTCAAAAGCAAGAGTTCTCTGGATGGAAAAAAATAATAATACACACGCATGCATTTGTGACATGATGTAGAACATTTAAAATAGTTGGGGAAAGGGGTGAAAAAAAACTTTATTTGGCCCACAGAGGGGATGGGGGATTAAGGAGAGAGACTAAAAGAGGGAATGATAATGGGTGGGAATAAACTAAAATGGAATGGATTAATGTGCAAATACATTTGGTTACCTCCACCGCAAGATTAGAGACAGGTACATAAAAAAGAACACAGGTGCACTGAACTGAGTTTTGCTTCTGAGTTGATTCTAAATTGCAACAGTTCTAACGTTAGTAAATCACCAGTTATCTCTGTCCAAGTCAGACAAGGCTCTCTCCTCTCTCTCTGTTAGTGCAAACATCGTTTTCCATCCTGGGCTGTAGCCTGACCCGCCAGCGCTCAGAAGGCATGCTTGTGGTGAGCTCTCACACTCTCCCGTTCCCCACCTCCAAAGGCAGCCAGGGTCTCCAGCCTGCTTAGGTGCTCCAGGCTTCTTCCGAGAGCCTCCTCTAGCCGGCTGCGTAGCACCTGGGCTCCTTCCAACTCCACCTGGAGGGCTTGATCTCGCTCAGAGCTGCTTGGGCGGCCACACAGAAAGGAAGAAGAATTAGAAAGTGGTTTGAATGAGACCAAATGACTCTCCATGAAGCCGGAGTGATCCAAAGCTAAGTGATCCAAACTGATGGCTATCTAAGACATCAGGAAAGCCCCGGTGGCACTGCAGGTCAGCCGGTTGTTTGTTAGGTCTATTTCAGCACCTACTCCTCTGATCACAAGTTTTAGCCTAAATTCCCAGAAAAGGAGTTTCCTAGAGTCCCCTGCCTTCCCCCATAGCTCATATCACATTCCAATTTTCTACTGCATGTTCTACTTCCATAACAATCCATTATACTAGGGAAGAATCTTCCCATGTGGATTACTAAAAAAAAGGTGCAATCTGAAAGAAAATCATAACCAGGGAGGGTCTTTCTTTAAAGACTTTCTTTTCCTACATGAGTTACGAAATTTTTGGATAACTATGCCAAGTCCTGACTATGCTGACATAAACTAGAGATCCGAAGATTTTTTTTTCAAACACTGATAACAAAGATTAAAGTACTACTAAAAAGAAAGATGTATTCAAACTATTTTTGGTCCAGTTTTATTGTACAGTCTTTCTTCTCTTAAATATCCCTATCAGAACCTTTATTTCCACCTAGAGAAAGCAAAGGAAGACAAAAACTTAAAAGGAAATTAACTAGGAGTTCCTGAAAAATGAGAAGACAAAAACTGGGAAAGAAGTGTAATGAACAGAAAATAGGGGGGAAAATTAAAGCAGAATGATAAAACATAAAGAAAGAAAACTGTGGAGGCCAGGAACAATCCCGTTTAGCAACAAGCTCAATGTTGGTTCAGCAATCCCGTGGACAGAAGAGTGGCTCCATTGGGCACTTCTCTGCCTCACTCCAATTAATGGTGTCTCCTTGGGCAGACCAGGAGACCGCATGAAGGACCCTTTGCATTCCTTCCTTCTTTGCCCACCTCTGGTGATACAGAGATAGAACTTCCCCTCAGCACCCATTCCCAAGAGAGTGATCTCTAGAGCTCTTACCTGCCAGGATGCGTGTGGAACTCCACCAGGCTGCTGTAGAGCCGTCTCTCTGCTTGCAGGGCTTCATTGAGCCGGCCCCGCTCCTCCACCAGGCCCTCCATCACCTGCAGCAGCTGAGAGAGAAGCAAGGGCAGAAATGAAGGTCTATCGTCTCCAGGGAGGGGTAGAACTTCAGAGTTGGAAATGACCTCCCATCACTGCCTGAGCAGGAATGTCTCTTCCCTAATGGGAAAAGTAGCTCTGCAGCAGCATCTGCTAGAAGACATCCAATGACACAGAACTCCCTAGTTCCCACAGAAGCCAATCCCACTTTTGGACAGCTCTCCGGATCAGGGAGGGTCTCCTTATATTGAGCTAAAATTTGCCTCTTTTATCACTCATTTCTACTGCTCCTGGTTCTGACTTCCAGGCCAAGCAGAACTAAGGCCAATGCTGCTTCTGCACATTAACACTCTAAATCCTTAAAGACAGCTAGCATGTCCTCCTAGTCTTCTCTTCTCCAGACTTCAAAATCCTTCAGGGAATCCTATGCAATGTTTTACAGTCCCTTTACCTCCCTACATGCTAGGCACATATAACATATATGTTGAGTAGGAAAGATAATGTTTTCCCCAAGTACTCCAAACCTTAGAAAGAAAAATCCCATAAAAAAGAAAGAAGAACATTTTTAAAAAATCTCTCTAGAAAGTACAAGCTGGCCAAGATAATTATATCTCCCTGCCTAGTTGGTAGCAACATTTATTAGTCTAGAGGTAAAAATGAGTAGGTTTAGTAGTAAAACACACTGTTATTCCCACTTGGTCTATAAATTCGGGGCTCCCTAATCTCAGAATAAGATACCATAATTTCCATGAATCAAGGTAGAAAATAGATCGAAGTCTCTTCGTTGCCACCAAATGAAAACATCACAAGCTGGCTATTTCACAATTCATATAGACCACACCATTTCCCAAAGTGATCAGAAATTACCTGATGCCTGCGGTTTTCGCTTGTTTCTTGACCCTGGCATTCTGCTGAGGCTACTTTTTCCCGAAGGATCAAGACTTCTTGGGTCAGGCGCTGGACAGCTGGGATGTCTTCAGGGTCCACAAGCTGCATCTGAAGGTCCTGGAGACCAAAAAACAGAGTTAATTGAAGGAATAATGGAGTACATCACCTTTAAAACAGCCCTCTCTCAGTCCACATGGAGATTCGAGGCTCCAAAGGAGAGGAACCCCCTACCCAAACGGAAAACTAACAGATATGATCCCTGTTAAGTACATTATTAGGAGAGCTCTGGATAGGGGTAGTGTCAAAAGGAAAGAAACAGAGCCAGTGGGACGGTCTGGGGCTGCCCTAAAGACATTCAGGACTCAAAAGCCTTGCAGAGACCTTTATGAGGTCTTCCTTGATTTGCATGTTCCTTGTCAGGGACTCCATGTCAGCAGCTTGAACCTGCAGCTCTTCTGCCTGCACAGCGACCATGGACTGGAGAGCAGAAAGCTCCATCTGGTAAGAGAGAACATGCCAGAGTCATGGGCACAGTGGACAAAGCCTGTGGCAAGGCCACACACTATCGCAACAGAAGCCTAAGGCCAGCATCTTCCCCCAGGTCACCTCCCTTTCATCTTCTGTCACAACAGCAATTAATGAAGTGCTCTGCGTTACTGGGGGCACACCATGGAGGTTGTCCTCTGTAGCATCATACTCAACTGATCTCGTTTACTGGTCTTCAGACACACTCAGCATGTATGGCAGCAAATGTTAAAACATCTCTGATTACAATAATGTAATGATGAATAACATCAACATTCTCTAAATACTTCATATCCACACAGACATGAGGACGATGGCCACATTTGTTGGCAAATATTTTTATGAAACTCCAAAAAGGGATAAAAATAAGAGGAACAGGTATAGGCTGGAGGCCTGCAAGCTAGCTGGGCACTAGCTCAACTTCAACAAAAAGCTAAAGCATTCCCTGAAGCCAGGCTCCTTACGAGGGAAACAAGCTCTTAAGAAATTTTAAAAAATATAACAAGTGAAAAACCAAAATTTGCCCGATATCGCTTCTGCTTTATCATGCACTACTTATTTTATGTGGTCATTTATGGCTTGTGGGATTGGCATAGCAAAATGAGCAACAGACTCCAGCAGTCTCCTGTTGCCTCTACGAGGTAGTTGGAGTTGGAAGGGACCTTGGTGTGATTCTAGGGCCGTCTCGCTTCACATATGAGGAAATCGAGGCCTGGAAAGGAGAAAGAGATGTAGCTCCTGGCTAAGAACAGCAGAAGCGCCATATCCAGACTCCATGGCGTCAGCACCTCATGTGCCATGTGAGGAAGGAGAAACTTGATGACTTTCTCACCTCCATAAAATCTACAAGAATGCTCTACCCAGATAATAATGATTGATGAAAATGTGAGAAGGAAAGAGGAAAGTCTGTGCAGGTGATTTTCCATAGGAAAGCGTGTGTTAAGTCACCCAATGGACAAAGGGAAAACCAGATTTTGCCGTGTTAGTGCATTTGATCTGGTGGGGCAAAAAAAAATCTACAAGACTCTCTTTAACCATGCATTTCATAATATGTTAAGGTCATCTGAGATTCTTTGGTAGATCCAGGCATGGGGATAATTTTATTTGACTCCCATCATCAGCCAAGCAAAACATTGGTTCACTAAAGATATTTGCCTACATCACAAAGAACATTCTGACAAAATCCAGACAGAGCAGTGACTCCCCAGAGATGGTTAAGTCTTTGTTCCTGTTTGCAGTCAGCTCAAAATCACCCACATCAAGCTGTGTAACTGAAGATGCCCTCAGTATTAACTGCAAACAATTTCATATTCTTCTAATGATGTTAGATTGTTGCTAATTGTAAAAACTTCGACCTCAGAAGAATCAGAATTATTGGTGATACAATAAACAACGGAAAGCTAGATATGGTGGGTGAAGGAGAGTACCACATGTTACCAATGAGAGCATATACACAAAATGTAACAAAGTGCATCAGAAAAGAGGTAGGCTGAGGTAACAGCAGAAGGAAGAAATAAAAATGATAGACTGTTGCACTGAAACACAAACAGAACTATGACTTGCCTCCAGCACGTTGGGTACTCTGTGGAGCATCTGTAGGAAGAGATATGGACAGGAGCACCCCTGGATGGGCAGGCACAGATAGACCTTGACATTCCTCCTCACTCTAGTCCACCCTCAGCTCAGCTCCCAAAGGGAGCTCCTAAAGCACAGTCTGACCTGTCACCTCCCTGTCCCAGTTCCTCTTTGGATCAAATATAAACTCTTCAGTTTATAGCTCAGCACACCCAGGAGCCCAACTACCCTTTTGGTCTTTTCCCATGACTCTCCTCCCTGCATCTTCTGGTCTGGAAGAGCTGGCTTATGTGCTGGTCCTCGCACATCTCACACTCATCTTTCTGCTAAACTTCAGTCCAACATCCTTAACTGCCCATTGGCCATCTCTGCCTGAATGTTCTAAGGGAGTCTCAACACAATCCAAACAGAACCATTATCTTTCTGCCTACACCAGTATCTGTCAAAACTTCCCTATTCTGCTGAGGCAGATGCTAACCTGGTGACTCGCAGCCATCTTTGACACTCTTTCCTCTTTCATCCCCACCCAGTGGCAGTCATGTCGATTCCAAATCTCATGCCTTTGTCCCTCTCACTCATCAGAGCCTCAGCATCACTTCTCGCCTGGACTATCACAACAGCCTCTTTGTTGGTCTCCCTGACTAAAACCTCTCCCCTCTCCAACCTGTTGCCATCAATCCTGCTCAAAAATCTTTAGCGGCTTTCTACTGCCCACCTGCCTAAAATGTAGGCTCTTCCAACTGGCATGGAGATTCTTTCACAATACAGCCCCAGTCAACCTTGGTCTATTCCCCTCCTTGTACTGCATGTTGCAGCCGAACTGGCTTATTCCTTGTTCTCTACATCTCAATATTCCACCTCCAGTTTCTGCTCCTAGGCACAGGCTGCCTCCCATGCCCAGAATATGCCCGCTCCTCACCCTGCTTTTCAAATCCTGAGCTTCCTTCAAGGCCCTGCTCAGGCTGGAGCTGGCAGCCTTTTCTTGACCCCTGACTGTTAGTGCTCTCTCCTCTCCTCAAAGTATCTGCCATTTCCTTCTTTCTTTATGTGTGATGTCTCCTAGTAAAAGCAGCAGCATGAGGGCATCGAATGGTTTGGGGCTTTGTGTTTATATCCCTGGCACTGGCAGAGGGTGTTCCCCCTTGCATACCTTAGTAAGCATATGCTGAGTTGCTGAAATGAAACTGTGAGGCAGTAGGGGAAAGTCTCTGTCCCAAGAAAACAGATCCAAAATAATTTAATTTCCAATTTTTAAATTCTATAGTATTAACATCATAAGTGGGAAACAATCACAAAGTCCTTTGTCCTTGTTTCTGCAAATGATTTTTCTACTTTACAATGGTTTATATTTGAAACAATTATTATGAGCAATTTAAAGATTCCAACCATGTAAAAGGAGACACCTCAGGGTGGTACTGGTAACACAATTTGCCTTCCTTCCCTAAAAAGTACCTTTTATCTAACTCAGAATACCATGACTAAAGGGAATAATGTGCCAAAACTGGTTTAAACTGGCTTTGGAAAAACCACTTTGGGAATGAGGCCTATGCCCAGAACTCACCCGACTTTCTCTTTCTTTTTTCGTTATGAGTTCAAGTTCCTCTTTGGCGTGAACTAGTTCCTTCTCCAGCTCTGCAGAGGCTTCTGTGTTTCCTATAAATAAACACAGGATGCTCACAGACTTTACACAGTACAACTGACCCTTGCTGCTTATCCCTGGGTTTTAGTAGCCTATAATAACCACCAATCTCTAATAGTCTACACACCCATCTTGCAAATAAATAATATATAAAGATAGCAGTTTACAATTTTTTTCCAGGACTCTAGAGGCAGATAGGTAACAAAACCCAGCATTGTTTATAATGCATATAAAATGTTTTATGATTAATGACTTGTATAACAATCATAAAACATTACATATCAGCAAGAGATTATAAACTGTCAAAAACAAAACTTTGGTCTCCCTAAAAATGTGAAACCTTGCCTGTTATACCAAACCTGTAACCTGACTTGTCATTTATACCACATAGAACATGGCAGTTTTCTGGTTCCGGAACTTACTGGGCTTCATCCTTGAAAAGTGGCTTTGTATCTGCAACTTTTATCTATCTAAAAAAGTGCTTGACCTAAAGGGTATAACTGCAAATTTCTGCTCTCTCTATGCACAGGATCAAAGCTATCCCCAGTGACCTTTGGGACCCTGGGGGTACCAGCCTGAGGCAAATGACTTGTGCTCCAGCTCTCCCCCATAAATTTAAGTATGGAAGAAATAAAGTTAAAATGATTATCAAGTACTGTTTTGAAAATAAGTCACAAGACAGAAGCCTCGGGGGTGGGGGGGTACAGGAAGGAATCTGACCTCTTTTCCCCCTGGAAGCTGTTTCCCTGAATCACAGCCCAGATCTCACTGGTAGGAAGGCTGCTCCAAAGGCAGGAGCCCTCCTGGAATCATCATCCCTAAGGATGGCTCTGCACAGATCACCCCACCTGAGGTTGGTTCCCTCTCACATCCAGCATCATTCTTTCCATTTGGGTGAATGGCCTTGGCCAAATGTGCTAACATGGTTCTAGGAAAGATGTGATGACAGATGTGATACTTGCCTGACTGAGGCCTGGATGGGTTGGCATCATCTTTAGCAGTCACTGAAGTAAGTTCATCTTTGATGTTTTCATGCATCGATTCCTAAAAATAAGGAAAGAAGAGAATTTGGGGAACATTTAGTATCTATGAAATCCTCCATATGAAAGGATATTAGCAGGAAAAATCGGTCTAAACCTTGGAAAGCCATAAGGATTTGTAATAATCTAAGATTAAAGTGTTATTATCCCTGAGAGCAGGACTCGGGAGTAAATGGATCCAATGAAAAACTGGAATGTCGTCCTCGCGGCCTTGGATGGGCTGCTCCTCATGATGGCGGCCGATGAACGTGGCAGCTTCAGTCGGCTGGTTTGTGCTGAACCCCTGTGACGTAACAAGATGATACTACCGCAGGGTCCCATCATGCTTTAGGCTGCCTAAGTGCTCTGCATACATCATCCCGTTTGATCCCACAACAAACACCCCTGTGTGGAGGGAACATTACCAGGTTCTTTCCTGCGATGTGCTGGCGCAAGGTCTGCACCTCAGCGCTCCTTTCCATCAGGGCTTGTACCATCTTCCCCAAAGCAAGCTGATAAAGAGAATATACAACAGCGTAACATTAGAAAGAGGGTCCAGATGTGGGGACTGGAGGCATGTCTTATTGGTTCTACAGTAAGCTTACAGTGCCTTGAGGGACCCTTGCTTGGAAGGGTGAACTTGTCCAACAGGCTTGGAAGACCTACCTCAGTTTAAAAAGGGAAGCTAAGGAGGACCCTTGCTAGCCACTGGAACCTGGGCAAGCTGAAAATGTAAGTGCTGGGGAAGAGTACGGAGACGTTTCCTTCTCATCAGCACTATTCATCTCCTACTGGGGTGCTTGTTCCTCTTCTTATAGTTAAGCTAACACAGGTTTCTCTGCCCTAGGGCTGTCCAGATGAAATCAACCATCGGATCAAATTATCAGGAAAACCCAACAAGCACAAAAGCCAAAAGCCAGTGAGTGTTTTCACTGCTTGAGGTCACTTCTGGTCTGAATGAACTACAGAAATGGTTTTTATTTCCTAGTAGAGCAAGAAAAAATTAACTTATAATGACCAAGGTTGACCCTGGAGAAGACATGAGAAAACAGGCCTCTCTCTCTTCCTTGCAAAGGTGGAAGACAATGGGTGTGGAACAGTACATACACCCTCCAATTTGGCTGGTGTGTTGGTTAGTTTTGCTGAACTGTTTTTATCCCTCTTTTAAAAAATTGATGGTTCACTAAGGAGGGGCCGGGGAAAGGAACATATGTGGAGAAGAAGGGAATGTAAAAAATAAATCAGCAATAAAATGGTTTTTTTAAATTACAACTAGAATTACTCAAGTTGTACACTAATAGAAAGTTGCAAGTTCTGCTCAATGTTTTAGCCCGAGGCTGTGGCCAGTCTCAGGGGGAATTTTCGTTTGTTTTTTAACGAAAACCTAAGACCTTCTGAGAACCTTTAAGGGAGGAGAAAAGACATTTCACACTAATGTTGAAGGCTAATATTTGGGCTATTTGGGGATTTGGATAATAACCACTGTTGGCATGGGCGTACAGCCTTCACGTGTCTCAGTATGATCTCTAAAGGAACTTTTAATTCCTTCCTTTGGTTTTAACATCTCAGAATGAAGTCTCAATTCTTTTATTTTATGATCATACAGAAATTATTAATGCCTCTCTAGGGAAGAAAATACTGCTTGTCAGGGTTAAAAAAAATGAGTGGGTATGTAGATAAATGTGCCATAATCATGCTGAGCTATTTCCTATTTGGAGATAATGGTGTTCTCCACGACTGAGAGAAGGTCTTTTGAGCCTGGACCAGTCCTTACCTGGCTCTCCTTCTCCCTGATGCTCACAGACTGGAGCAGGTCCTGAACCTCCATCTCATGCTCCAGAGCTTGCTGATTTCGGTCCCCCAGAAGGTCCTGCAGCACCCTTTCTTTCCGCTGCAGGCGCAGACACAACTCTTCAGCAACTTCACTCTGCCCTGGTCCTAGCTTGCAGAGTAATGTTGCACTAAGATCCTGAGGGGAAAGACAGAGATGAAATTTTGAAAAGGGGAGGAAGTGATGGTGTGCCCCTTCATCTATGCTACCCTATGGCTGTTGGCTACAAAGGCTTGTCAATCTCTGGTCTATGGGAGAGATTCAGAAATCACCAGCCACTCGAATTGGGGAGATTATACACTGAATCGTACAACAAGAATGCTTAGAATGACAGCTTACAGATCGGTCTGGGAAACAGTTATTGCTTGTTAAGGGCTAACTGACTTACTTGCGGTTAGCAGAAAATAATTAATTTTCTGTTCATGAACCTCCAAGAGAGAGCAAAAGTCGCTTTAAAGAAAGAAAAAGGGGTGTGCTACGCTATCCCCCGTAGCCTGGTGTGTGTATGTTTCTTTTCTCTAGCCGCTCCAGGCAAAATATAGATCTCATAGTTCTCATGTTACTCCCGTTAAACAGGTAACTATCTCCCATCCATTCTAGAGAGAAGGAAGGAAGACAGGCACAAAGCCATGTCCAGTCATTCACTGATAGAAGGGGAAACCAAAAAATGGTCCACAGACTCCAAGACCTCACAGCTGTCCTAACACACCACTGGCGGGCTAATGGGCAACCCCAAGAAAGCGGCTGCTGGCCAGGAGCTCACCGCAAGCTAACTGCAAAGCCTCACCTCCACTTCCTTGTTTCTATCGTGCAGAGATGTTTGCAGCTGCTGGGTGATGCCCTCTTGCTCCTTCTGCCAGTGGCTGAACTTCTTCTTCATTTCTTCTTCCAACCACTGAAGGTTCTGGCAGGTAGCTGATAACTGCTCCAGTTCTAAACTTTTAGCCTGCAGAAGACTCTCCATACTCTATGGCCACAAAGAGAGAAAATGAAAACCGGAAGTTAAGGAGCCATTTTTCAACGGCATAAGACAAAAATGTAGTTTAGGTTTCTTCTTTGTTTATTGTAAGCAAAGTTCAACCTTTCCTATGTAGGGCGGGTTCAATTTTTCATAGTTTCTTAAGGGGAAAATTCAGCACCTAATCAGCAATGCCACGTGACCCGATGTTAGAAATTATCAACCCTGATGACTAAGATTCTGAAGAAAACACAAAGTTTAGGTAATGTGGGGCCAGGGTTTTAGAAGAAAAGTGGACTGGAACCCGGAAAGGACAGCAAGTCTTTTAAGAAGGCACTGAAATATTAAAGCCTCAAGTACCAATTTAATTCAGTCTGGGAAAAATTCCGCAGACTAAAGCCAACTCAAGACTAGCAGACTGTGAACACCTCACAGATCACAACACGCCATCAGAAGAGTGTTTGTTTCTCCCAGAAGAAAACAAGCAACTACTGCCTTGTTCTTCATCTTTATGGGAAACTGATAAGGCTAGTGCTTTGATTCTGAAAAATGGAGGCAAACAGCGGTACTTCACCCTAGCAGGAAGGAAACAGATTAGGGAGTGAGTGGGTGCAGTGCCTACCTGAATGGTGGCTTCATTGGAGGACAGGACACAGCGGAGTCTCTCTAAATCATGATCTCGCTCTCTCACAGCAAGGTGAAGTTGCTGTAGTTCTTTCTCCTTTTCTTCTAAGGCACAAAACTTCTCATCAATGGCCCGCTGCCAGGAAATGGTGGGGAAGGGCATTAGCATTTGTTAATTCTTACTATGCGCCAAGCACTGTGTTAAGTGTTTTACAAATACTGTTTCATTTGATAATGACATAAAAGTGGGAGGTTTTAGGAAAAAATCCTGGGCCTCCATAAGAATCGATGCCCAAATGGCCACATGTTCCAGTACAATTTAAAGTGAGGAACAGGGAACATTCTATTTTTTTTCATGGAAAACACATTTCCACATTAGTCATGTTGTGAAAGAAGAAAAAGAACAAAAAGAAAAAAAATGAAAAGAAGTGAAAATAGAATCAGTTCTTTCAACAGAAAACACATTTAATTTTACATCTCTCAATGTAAAGCCCTTATACACAACAGATAGGAAGTTCTCTTCCATGGCCTTTCTTGTAAGTGGAGCAGAATTATATTTGATTTACCTCTAAAGCAACATCTCTATCTTGGATGCGATGTCGAAGTTTCTCAAGCATCATTTCATTTGCCTCAAGGCTTTTCTCCGAGTTGTTCTGATATTGCATGAGTTCTCGATATTCCTAGTAAGATCCAGAAAGAATTTCCCATAGTTACACACTGTCAAAGATAGCACAATGATCGAGGTTACATAGCAAATCTTCAGCCTTTGCAAAGAGGTGCATTTCAAAGTGGCTTATCTTTCTTTCTCCCTATTTCTTAGTAATAAAGCCACCAAATCTCTTTGAGGCCCAGAAGTCTATCCAGCTTGGGTTCTACAAGGATAGAAGGGGGTAAATTCATGAGTGGAGCAGAAAGATAACAAGCAGGCATGATGCAGGTGGGAGGATGGTCCCAGGTGAACAATCAGGAGAAGCTCCTCTACTGAGACCAAAAGGAGCACAAATGGGTCCTTTTCTCCTCTTCCTGAACTGCCACTTTGCTTAAGCAGGTCCTGCTGTGCTCCCCATAATTCAGAGCAGCTCCTGGGACCCCTGCTTCCACTTCCTCTTCCCATGAGCCTCAAGTATAGAGTTCCTCGTGCAGTATGGCTTGGGGAATTCTATTCTCACAGATGATTTCCATTCTACTCATATTTACTAGGGCTTCACAGTCTGGAAATGGAATTTTTTTTTTATAAAGCCCAGGGAATTTTACTGCTTCAACCTTAGAATGACAGATTGTGTTATGGAGGAAAAGTTAAGGATACATTCCTAACCTTCTGATGTCTAAGCCATGGATGTTTAATTCATATGGGACACCCATGCTCTTCTCCACATCACTTTGTGCCCCCAAACAGAACACTAAGCTGCATAAATCCATTGAAGCACCCCAGTGTGCCATGTGATTAACAGCCATGACAAACCCAACATGGGATATCGTGGCCTCTAATATAAAATATCAATTTCAGATAGAATCAGAAGATCTTTTCCTACGTCTGTAGACTGGGCACTTTGTTCTCAGGTCTTGGTTTTTCCTTAACTGTTCACTTCCTACAATGATCACTTATATTTGGGAGATGCGCCGTGGCATAGTGGCTACTGGGCTGGCCTCTCTGTCAGGTGGACCTGGGTTCTAGTGCCAGCTGACACATCCTGGTCACATAATCCTGGGCAAGTCACATAGACTCCCAATGGCCAAGGCAGCTCTAAGCTGATCGGCTGGGCCACGCTACTCCCTGTCTGTCCTGGGAGAACTCTTTGGAGTTCAGCGACTAAGATGATCACAGATCTGGTCACCAACACTAAGGGTTGTGTAAGTCTCGGTAAGGATTCTCCAGGCCTGTATTGTTGGGTTCCCTCAGACACCTGGGAATCTTCTTGAGGGTAGGATCCACACCTTCTATTTCACAGATATTATCACCTCCCCCTCCCCGACCCCCTGCTCTGGCCGCCAGGGCCTAATTCACAATTCTGGATACAACAAGAACTCATATCTGATTGACAATTATGTGTAAACTGAAGTCACAGTGATCAGTAAAAGGAATCTGCAAGGTTCTGACCCAGCTCAAACACTCATCACACCGGCCCACCTGCAGAAGCTGATCTTTCTGACGCAGGCTGCAGTTCAGACGCTGAATGTTCTGCTCTTGGGCTTGGGTCTCACGGCACCTCGTGCCCTCCAGCATGCGAAGCTGCTTGTTCCTACTGCGCAAATCTTCCCGGAGCTGCTGCAGGGTACTTCGCAATTCCTGAAATAAAACACACAACTTTTATCAGCAAAATCTTCTGCTTCCACTGCCCTAGTGCAGGTCGGCTGCTTAATTTAAAAGGGTAAGCTTTCTTTTTGAAATTATTTATTGCCTTATTTCTACGTTCATTTTTATAAGATTTTGAGTTTCAAGTGTTTCTCCCTTCCTCCCTCCCCTCCCACCTGCCTAAGACAGCATAGGTCATACATGTAAAATCACATTTCCATATTGGTCATGTTGTGAAAGAAGAGTCAGAACAAAAGGGAAAAGCCACAGGAAAGAAAAAAACAAAAACAAAGAAACTGACAACAGCCTGCTTCTATCTGCATTCAGACTCCACAGTTCTTTCTCTGGATGTGGACAGCATTTTCCATCATGAGTAAAAGGGTAAGCTTTCCCATGAATAAACACATCTCCCAGGTGCAAGGCAGCATGCTAGGCCTGGAAGGCAATGCAAAGGTAACAATGGTACTAGCATTTATTTAGCACCTACTATGTGCCAGGCACGTGCTAAGCCCTTTATAAATATTACCGCATTTAATCCTTATGGCAACCCTGGAGGTAGGTGCTATTGCTACTCCCATTTTACAGATGGGGAAACTGAGGCAGACAGAGGTTAAGTGATGGGCTCCAGGTCCCACAGTAATAAATGTCTGAGGCCAGACTTGGCCTCAGGTCTTCCTGACCCCAGGCCTGGCCCTCCATCCACAGGATCACCTACCCCAAAGAAGCTTACCATCAATTAGATGACATAAGATGTATCCAACAACTTTAAATCAAAATAGTCCTATGATACAAAATAGCAGATGCATAATAAAGATACGGAACATCACGGAAGTGGAGAAGAGGAAGTCGGAAAAAGAGGAGGGAAAGGAAGGTGGAAGCGGCCTTTGAGTTGGTCCCTAGAGAACGGACAGTCTGTCAATAGACAACTACTGGGCGGGATGGCATTCCAGGCAGAGAGGACAGGATGAGGTGAGGAAGCACAGGCCACAATGGAGGAGGAAGCCATTTGATTTGGCTCAAGCGTAGACTATGGGTAGGATCCATACCGCTTTCGCGGCATAGGCCCCATTGGATGGAAACAGCTAAGTAGGAGGCAGGAAGCAGCCACCTTGAAACAAGGCTACAGAAATGAGGACATGATGGTGCTGATGATGTCTGAGGGGACAGGGATCTTTTCCCTAAGATTTGCTCCTAGGGCAATGAGGAGGAGGGAAGAAGCGAATTGTGCCAGTGAACTCAAAAGCTTATGTTTAACAACAAAACATCTCCGTCATCAGTCAAAGTGTTTGCTTCTCATCCTCAGAAGCCTTGGGATATTTGGCTATTTTCCCTGCCTACTCTCCCAGAGAGCTGGTAAAGACTGTAACTATTTTTCCTAAGGTCAGACCATCTAAAACCTTCAACAATATACTCACATAGACTGCCCCCTAAAATAAATGATGAAACCTGGTCGAAAAAACAATTTCTTTAAGGAACTAAGGAAAAAGTAAGAACTCTCCCCTACTCAGAACTCTAGCTTTAACAGACTCTTCAGAGTTGATATTTCTCAGTGTCTGGTGACCTCCTTCAGGGCTCAAATAAAGGCTACAATATTTTCCAGACTAAGTTGCAGCAGAAATCTTCAAAATGTTCCATCTTCAAAACTTAATTTGGATTAAGATCTTCAAGGAACAGTTGCAGGCTACAAAGCACATTGACATTTCAAATTAAAATGGGCGGCAGACTCCTGGGGGAGTAGCATGCCAAAGACCCTTTCCAAGCAAGAAGTCTGTCACCTGGTTGACTCTAGTTACAAAATGTCAAATACGGGCTTTTGGGAATGACTGAGATAAGGCTGATGGTCAAAGGTACTTATAGAGCATAAGTAAAGCAAACCCTGGTGCTAAGAAGTGGCGGGTGAGGGCAAAGTCGATTCCTGCTGCCACAAAAGGATTAATGATTTACCTGATTGTGGGTCCGTGCTGCTTCCATCTGCTGCTCCAGGCCCTGAGCCGCAGCCTCCATGAACTGAAGGTTCCGCTTGGCATCCTCCAGGAGCCGTTCCTTCCTCCGGGATGCCCTCTGAAACTTCTGTACCTCCAGCTGGCTGCAGAATAAGGCGTTCTGGAGATCAAGCAGGGCTACCTGCTGCTGGGCTGGGGACCCGCCTTCTGGGGGCTAAGAGGAAAGACAAAGGGGACTGAGTATAAAACCAATGAAATGAAGGTGGGGTTGCTAAGCCCTGGCCAGCCCCCGCAGCAGCCCAGGCACTGCTAGTTTACCTGAAGTTGTCCAAGCTGGCTTTGGTGCAGCAAGTCCCGTAGCTTGGTCATTGTGTCCTTCTGACCTTCGATCACTTGGTACAGCTCTTCAGTCTGAAAGATTATAAAGGAGCAAGCTAAACGTGAAGCTCACTGCCTCCCTGACCACAGGGGAATGGGAACAAATCCTGTCATGCTACAATGGATTTAGCCCAGTTGCCTGCTATAAAAAATTCAGTTTCTACAATCATAGAAGGAAAACACATTTTCCTACTTCCACAGAACCAACGAGCAGTTACTAAATATCTGTAGCGTACAGAACTGGTAAATGTTGAGGGATAAAAGCTTTGGTAAGACAGAAATCCTGTCCTCATAAAGCTTACAGTCTAGCAGAGGAAATGGCACATAGTCATTCAGCCAACTGCGGTTATTAAGTACCTACTATGTGCCGAGCAGTGCACTAAGCGCTAAATGCAAAAGACCATGCCTGCTCTCAGGGAGTCCACAGGCCAATGGGGAAGGAAATGCAAAAGACAATGTACAAACAAGCTACAGACAGGATAAGCTGGAAATAATTGATAGAGGGCAAGCACCCGAATTAAGAAGGAGTGGGACAGACTTCTATATCTTTGCCATACAAGATGGGATTTTAGCTGGGACTTGAAGAAAGCCAGGGAAGCCAGGAGGCTGAGATGGCGTGGGACATTATTCCAGGTCTGGAGATGGAGCATCTTGTATAAGAAACAGCCAGTGTCACTGGATCAAAAAGTACGTGTTGGGGAATAAGATGTAAGAAGACTGGAAAGGTAGGAAGGGGCCAGGTTATGAGGGCCTTTAAAAGCCAAAGACAGTATATGCAGATATCAATAGTACAGAATATTAGATGACCTTGTCAGAAAAATATGATGTGAGGTCTGGGAGTAAGAACGGGAGGGAGTTATTAACTAAGGTGGCTCAGGGAAGACCTGGTGGGATGTGGCATTTAGTTGAGTTTTCAATGACAGGAAGGAATTCTGGAAGCAAAGGGGGAGTGGATAGTATGAGTTAAAGCAGAGTACTTGGTGGGTAACAGAATGAGAAAAGGCTGGTCAGAGAGGCTGGTCCCAGACTGCAGAACCGCAATTCTTGAGCAGCTGTAGGGAACCTCTGAAGAAACATGACTCCATCAATGCCAAAGGACATGCTGCCCATTCCTTAGTGATTATCTCACCTCACTCTCCCTGCTTTTCAAGGATTGACTGAGGTTCTGAATTGTACAATCCTGCCTCTGTGATGCTTCCTGGGCAGATTTTAGTTGACAGCTCATTTCATTCAGTTTCTCTTGTAGAATCTGTATGCGGCAAAGAAGAAAGGTTTGGTGATCAGAACTAGTCTTTCCAGGCCCTCTGCCACTAAAGCCTTCCTCCCAAATCTCTGGTTGCCATTGAGATTCCAGGAAATAGAAACCAGGGGCCTAGCCCCCAGTTACTTCTCTATGGAGAGTATTCATTAAACCCTTAAGTGAATCAGCAGAAGCAAATGAGAGAAATAGGAGGATCACCTGCCATCTTTAAAAGGTGGTGGAGAGCCAAACCAGAGCATACAAACCTCCCAAGTTTCAGGTTCAATGTTAGTCCTAAGTATAGACCTTAATTGTGGACAAACTATAATTCTCAAGAGAAATAAAGATGAAAAGAAAAAATTAGGTGAGGGGAAGTATTCCCTAGAAGAGTAGCTGAAAACTACTCAGGGAGATTTTGCAGGAATGCTTGGTTGGACCTGACAAGTACACTTGGGCTGCACAGATATCAAACTTTTAATGGCCTCCTGTGACTGTAAATCCAAGCTTGCCCCAGATGAAGCCATACCTTGTTGGCAGCTTCTGTTTGCTCAATTTTGTCTTGAAGTTCTGCCAAGTGAGAATCAGGCACACATTGCTGGGTCATGGTGGCCTCATTTGAATTCAGTTCCTGTTGTTGGACTGGCTCTTCAGTAATATTCTAAAAGAAATGAGATGAGCAGGCAAATCAAACTCTTAACAAGTGACCTTAACTTTCATTTTTTTTACAAGGTACACGGATCCCCTGCTTGAAAAAAAATGATTCCCTCTCTTCAGTGACACTGATTTGATATCATATTAAACAAAGTAGCTTACTTAGTCTGGGGTTCGGAAAAATAGCACAATAATTTTTTTAAAAAGGAAAAGGTTTTATGGGGATGGCTAAAAACTAACCTGTTTCCTTGCAGCTGATGAATTAAAACGTAATTTATGAACAACAATTCTCAGAACAGTAGAACAAGTGGAGCTAGAACAAGGTATTACTATTACCTTCTACCAAGTACATCCCTTTAAAATGTGCAATTTTAGAGACAAATTTATATCATATGGCCTAGAGAGATAATCAAAGACTATAGGAAGTCTGAAATGTCACTTATTGTGAGGGTCAAAGATAGGGAAAATGTAGGAATGCTAATATACCAATTATCTTATTTATGTTCCAGGGGGTTTAGATGTAAACCACAATTGTTTAAAGTTCTCAAAATTCTGGAAAACCTAGTGAAGGGCAACTCATTCATATTATTGTTCATATGACAGATGATCTAATGGGCAAAGAAATCAGAAAACCACAGGAAGTCTGGGGGTTTAATGGAATAATAAATTATCTAGAAAATCAAGTGAAATGCAAATCCAGCAATAAGATAAAGTACCAGAGTGATCTAAATCCTTTCCTAAAAGCAATTACTCAGCAACTACTTAAATTCTTAAAACAGAGATTGAGATCTATCCATCTTCACAATGTTAATTTGGCTAATGGATACCCAACAAATATTAGCTGATAGGTGTCTTCCAAAGTGTTTCAGAGGCATTTATGGACCATTAGCATTCATGCTCTGATATGCTAAGTCTGATTCTGACTTTAAAGGCAACCCAAAAACCAACGGGGGGGGGGGGAGAAAATCAGAATTACAGAGTTCTGAAGTTCCTAATAAGAAATCCTTGTTCAGTATTTAATCTCCAGGTACCTCACAATCTCCTAACTCTGGAAATCAGGTAAAGACCAAGGTATATCACTTTCATTTGCAAATGGGAAAGAGAGAGACAAAAGATATGATGACAAGTAATCTGTTAAGTCCATGGTAAACTTGAGAAGATAAACCACACCTCTGAATTTCTAGTTTTATCCAGGAACAATTCAATAAAACCTCTATGTAGACAAATAAGAGTAAACATACCAGACTTCCCTT
This sequence comes from Trichosurus vulpecula, assembly GCF_011100635.1. Lineage (NCBI taxonomy): Eukaryota > Metazoa > Chordata > Mammalia > Diprotodontia > Phalangeridae > Trichosurus > Trichosurus vulpecula. The sequence continues at coordinate 48,611,418 of NC_050579.1, forward strand.
AATCTGTTTTAAACTATTCTTCTATGTGGCTAGAAAAAAAGATGTGAAAAACATTGGTGGATACATAAGCCTGCCCTTTGAGAACTTTGGGCTGTAGAAGAAGAACCGAATGCCACTTGTTTGATTATTTCCAGTAATTACAACTAACAAGAATAGATTTTAAAATATACATTAAGGAATCACTTGTCTACTGAATGTAAGTATTAAAGCTGATTTTTCAAGCTGCTCTGCCAAATGGTTCTCTCCAAAAATCAAGCTTGTGGCTACAATTCATATTATCCTCAGGACAGAAACGGACTAATTTCAAGTCAAGGAATTTCCATTGAAATATACATACTGAACCCAGCTCATCTGTAGATGAGAATGAACAGTTATGCTGAATTAATGCATGGTTCCTAAAGATCCAGAAACTGGATGTTTTGTCTTTATTTTTAATCCTAAATTAGGTTGGGACATGTAACAGACAGCCTCAGAATCTGTGTGATTTGGGTTTGAGCCCCACCTCTGATGCCTACTAGCTGTCAGACACTTGTAAAACTTCTCCTCAGTGCCTCTGGCAGCTCCCAAGGTTAAGTTGCAGAACAGGTGACAGACAATCTACACTGGCAGTGAGAGATTTCTTAATGCAATGATATTCTATTGCAATGAATCATTTAAAAAAAATCTTGCTCTTTAAGGTTCCTTCCAGCTCTAAATCCCTACATATCAGAAAAATGTTCCCATTTTTTTTTTAAGAAAAAGAGTCTATGAGGCCTATGAACCTGTATTTTTATTATGCTCACAACTGTATTTCAATATGCTCAAGCATCAAATACTTATTACAAGAGTGAGATATGAAAGTTTTACCCAATCTAAGTCTGTAATACTTTGGTTCAACTTTACCTAAATTGCTAGATCTGGTGAGCTGCTACAATGACATTGGAATGATAACGCAATTTGAAAATGAATTCACTGAACCCAGAGATGGAACCTATAAATACTCCCTTGCTTTAGAAAGCAAAACCACGTCTGGGCCTGGCGGCTAGCAAAATGCCAACCCTTCGATCTAAGGCTAAGGCTGTGGCATTATTATTGTTACTCAGATCCTTCCAGTTGAATAGCACTTCGCTTGGCACTGCTTCTTCAGCCCTCAAAACAACAAGGCCCAGACCTCATGCTGCTGTAATTTTCAATTCAGGCTGCTAATAAATGGATGATGGACGACAAAATGGTAGTAGAAGATTAAAGCTCTTGTTCTGGACTGATGGCCCTTTGGACTCTTGTCAGCTTCCAAAGGGTGGCCAGGAACTATGACTGAAACAAGCCAAGTGCTCCAACAAAGGAGAGATTCATTTCAGTCACTACGAGGTTTTCTGCAAAGATCAAAAAACATCTTGTGCTGTCTGTGTTTATCTGAAAAGGGAAAAATGCCAAATGTACCAGAAACCTGAAAGGCTGTTTGGGAAAGAAAGCATTTCCCCAAGGCCTTTCTAGTTCAAAACCAAACAATGAAGAAAAGAGGTCCCCAAATAAAATACAGCTTCACACCTACCTAAAAAAAAAAAAAAAGCTACGGTCATGAATTCTTAGGCAAAACCATGGGAAAGAATGGAATCGATTTACAGAAAGTAAAGGAATCAATAGGTAGAAATATAGGATGATATTTTTCACAGAGGAAATCAGCTACCAGGACAGAGTCCTTGAGAGCAGTGCTTATTAACACAGAGTGCTAGTCCCAGGGGAAAGGGTGGAATTAAACAAAGGACTCAGAGAAATTGGTTTGCATAGTGTTTTTCTCTCAAATTCTAAAGCAGGTGTGACCAGAACCACATTTACAGGTCCCTACCCATTTAAAGGTTATAGGGGCCTGACAAGATGAAAGAGAAATGCCCCTCTCTTTCTCTCTCTATTCCACTCAGCTCTGGTTCTATACAAACCATTCCTGCTAAGGAGCGCTAGTGAAACCAATCATAGGACAAATTTCCTAAATGGATCACTGCCAAATGATTTTATTTAGGAATAATACCACAAATGCCATTCATCTTTCTAGAATTCATTTTCCATTATTGCAGATTTTGGAATAATAAATTAGGTCCCCAAATTCTTCTCTTTCATTCGGTCGTGATGTTCTCTCACAAACAATGGGATAAAGGGAGGCACTGTAGTACAGTGGTCCAAGCAGAGGTGGGAAAGAGGGTAGTTCCAAGTTGTGTGACTTGGGAAAAATCTGCAACTTATCTTCTCATCTATAAAATGAAGATTTTGGTCTAGATCGCCTCTAAGGTCCTTTTCTAATTCTTATATATTCTGATTCAAGCAAGGAGATTCTAGCTAGCAGGGAGGTCACATGCAATGGCCATGTTGTTCAAATGCTGCTTTTCATATCCTGAACCTTTGTGAAACCTCTGGAGGTGATGAAATGGAGGCATATATTAAAACATGTCTAGTGCGACTACATTTTATTTTGCAGAATCCCCCCAAACAAACGCTCTGGTTATAGTGAAGGGACTTGGGACTCCTTCTTTTAAGAATTTCAGCCTTTAAGGAGTATTTCAGCCAGTGTAGCAGAGAAGGAAAAGCATAATGCTAAGAATTAGGGGATCTAGCTTTTAGAGGTAACCCTGAGGTAAGTCACAATTTTCTAGGAGACTCAATGTCTTCATTTGTAAAGTAAGAGGTTTAGACTAGAGGATGTGCCACCTTGCAGCAGAGTGACTGAAAATGAAGACAAAACTCTTCCTGCTGGGCCCATGCTTTTTCCAACCATTGTTCTTCTGCCCTAGCTATTATCGATCTGTGAAATGAAATATTTCCCTCTTCCACCTTGCCTAGGCAAATATTACCTCTGCAGAATTGACAGGAAAGCACTGAGTATTATTTGTGATGACATCTAGCAAAATAAATGGCTTCTTAAATCTCTCTGAGCCTTAGCTCCCTCATAGCTCCGAGAAGTGCTACATAAACATGAACAATATATTATCATTACTATTATTTGCACCTGAAAGTATATAAAAGGAACACGCATAAAAGGAAAAGATATCAGTCCTAAGCATAATAATTGACTTTTTTAAAATGCAGAAAAATTAAAAAACATAATAATACTCTACCTTGTATTTATAATTTTTCCAAAGAGTTTTCAAAGATACACCTTATATACTGTGCACAATATTTAAGGACTGTGTGTATTTTTCTTACTTTTTTCTTATGAGATATTACTTTTGATACTAGGGAAATTTTTAATTTGGCATCTCTGAATCCCTTTTTAAGTTTTCAAGTAACAAAACTCATGTCCTTGCTTTTGTTAGTTCACAGCACTCTCATATAATTTCTAAGTATTCACTCTAGGTGACAACGTTTGTACCTGGACCATTATTGAACAAGTATGATTTGTTTCTAAATTTGAAGAAAACTATAGGGATCTAGCGTTTATGGTTACTATAGAAACAAAATGGCACTTCTCTAGTGTCTGAGTTGAATTAAGACCAATTGCCTCTCCCGAGTCATTAAGTGAAATCAAAACACTAATTGGTGTACTCTTCTTGCCACAAGACAACAAGTATGTAAACTTCAGCTTGGTGAAAAATATACTCAGAACAGATGCACTTGGGATTAATGGCTGAGAGTGACTTTCACCTAAATGCTTTGAGTAATATCTTATTAAAATCCCCAAGACCTTTAAAATAAAAAAAAAAAGACTCAAGGGATAAAACAAGCCATCTTGAAGAAGAGCCCCCAAATGATCCCATTAATTACAATATACAGCAGCCGAACAAAAACATTTTTCTGGTGTAGCACTTTACTAATTAATGGATTTTCCTCAAACCTTACCATCTGCTGCAATCACTTTGGGAGTACCTGAACACAAAGATTACTGTTCCAGGCTGGTCTGTGAGGTGGAAAAAACTAGCCCTCTGACTGACAATGAAGAGGATCAATAAAGTTGGGAAGCTGAAAGAGGAAGAGGTAAACAAGAGAAGGGTGGTATTAGAGCAGAGGCTGCCTGCCTTTTTTAAAGGCAAAATTTACTAAGAATTTAGTGTTGGCTGAATCTTTTTGCTTTTAAAAAAATTTGTTTTGGTCAACTGATGATGCATGCAGAATCAAAGCAGAGAAATGAATTGATCTACACACCAAAAAGTAGTGAAAGGGAAATATGGGAGCATGAAAGCCAAGGAACGATAGAGTTAGAATACTTTAAAAACCTTAAAAATGCTGGTTAACTTTGACTAATTAAAAGCCTTGTGAAAGTCTGGAGCCAGCTAGCTGTGTAATCTGATAAAACTGAAGTGCCATAGTATTGCATATCATCTACCTGGAACCGGAGTGGCAAATAGTCCTCATAGAGATCATCCCATAACTCTTGCAGTTCAGAAATCTCCAGGGAAAAGCCCACAGGTGTCTTGGAAAGGGGTTTCACAGGCCTGTTTAGGAAATTGGGACTGGTTCCATCTGTCGTGAGGTGGCCAGACTTGGCTCCAGGCGGACTGGATTTCACTGGTATAGGAAGCTTGCTCCCCCGGGGGCTCTGGATGGGCTTATAGTCAAAACCTTTAATCATGTTAAGAGCTAGTTCCAGCTTGTGGCCACACGTGTATTGGATCGCCTGATCATCTGAGCAGCAATCACACTTTGGGAGTTCTTTATTGACTCTCTCAGGTTCCTCATCCTTCTGCTGTGAAAGGCTGGCCTGTACGGTAGCATCCAAAGATTCCACGGAGGAGCCAGGAGTACCTTCTTCCATGCTTTCCCCATCCGCTGGTACCTTTGTGCTTGATAAGTCTGGTTGCCCTACCTCTGACAAGGCTGGCTCTTCAGTACATATACTGGTAGACCACCTGGTGGAAGGCCCATAGGAGATGCTTCGGGCTACTTTTCGGGGTACCTTACAAATGGCTTCATAGTCAGAATCAGCAACCCTTAAAGCAGCACAGCCCCTACACCTCCTGGGCCTGTTTCCAGGGCCCTCTGAAGTGTGGCAGCTGTGAGCTTCTTGAGTCTGGTCCTCATTTTCTGCCCAGCATTCGAAGCCAGAGTATGCAAAGTCTTCCTGGAGCAGGGCCGTGTATCTGACATCAGGTAAACTGGAAATATCCACAGTCCCATTCCCTACTTTGGCCTCGGTGCTGGGATCATCATTATTCTTCCTGTACATGCTGGCGATGCAGAATTTGAGGCGGTCCTTCTCAAGCAGCAGCTTTTGTAAGCGCTCGATGGAGAGGGCTTCGATCCTGGCGATGACCGTGTCAAAGCGATAGATCCGGTCCAGCATGAAAGCGCACTTGCTGCAGACAAACTCGCCTTTACCATCGCGGGAGACATCCTTGCCCAGGACGTGGGACAGGAGCACCTGGAGGTTGAGCTTGGTGGTGGTGTGGAATATCCAGCGCCGCTGGTTGCCGCACAGCTCCCGGGCACAGATCCTGCAGATTTCCTTCATTTTCTGTCCTGGCTGTGCCTGGATTCCCAGGGACCGGACGGGATGCGCTGGGGATAAGGTCGGGTGGGATGGGGTGGGAGGCGGTCACTCGCTCTGGGGGCTCCGCGGCGTGGCTCCGGGGCTCGCTCGCCCGCACGCCATGCCCCTGTGCACCCGCTTCCCCGGCTGGCACACACCTGTGCCTCTACCTGGGCGCGCCCGCCCGCGCACGCGCGCGCGCTCCGCTCTGGGTACCACTAGCGGGGAGCGCGCGTCCCCGCCCCTCGCGGACCCGCCGTCGGCCGGCGGGAGACTCAAGGGGATGCCAAGAGACCGCGGCGCCGGCCTCCTTCTGAACCGGCCATCCTGGCTTCGGCCATCGAGCCACGGGCCCGGCGTCCCGGCCTCTCTTCCTCTCCGAGCCGCTGCAGCCGCCCCCGCTCAGGGCCGCCGATGTAGCCGCCGCCACTAACGTTCCAGCTAAGAGATTGAGGATCAGATTTCAAGATGGCGCCAGCGGCCCCTGCGCATGCGGGAACCGCAAAGCGCTTCTGGGAGTTGTAGTCTGAGGGGCCGCTGCCGGGGCTCGGAGCTGCCAAGCGCCTCCGGGCGTCCCCCAATCTGCACTCTTCGGGGTCGGCTTCGGCAGCGTACAAGACTACGGCAGGGGCGAGGGAGGTGTGCCTTGCTAGCTCGGGTCTCTGCCCAGAAAGGTCCCCAAACCTTGCAGGCTGAGTATCTGGGAGCTGTCCGTCCGCTGGTGGCTCCTCCTGCGCAGGGACAAGGGGAGGAGAGAAGGAACTCCCTCCTCCTTCTCTTCTTCCTCCTCCTCCTCCCCAGCCGCGGGGACAGCAAGTGCCACGTACCCCGGTGCGAGCTGGCAGCGCCATCCACCTCCTCCTCCTCCTCCCCTCACTCCCTGCTCAGCCAGCCCACGAGCATCCGTTCAGACAGCGGTGGCATCATGAAATGTTCGCTGTGCATTCGAGATCTCATCTTAGGACGGAGCGATCTCCTCCCACCACACCTGCTGTAACTCAGTTCAAACTATCCAGGAAAAAGGGAAGGCGAGGGCTTCTCCTGGAGCATGGGAAATAGGGAATAACGTTACCCAGTGGGACGAGCACGGACCGAATTAAAATGCAAGTGTTCCACAAGGAGGCAGAACGCCCCAGAAACCTTCTCTGCCATGAGGAATGCGTTCAGATTGAGTGAGAATGGATCTGGAAGCGTGATAACCACAACTTTAAGAGTACAGGGTGTTTTACATACTTATCTCATTTGACCCTCACAAAGCCCAGAACGGACCAACGACCTCAATTTAGGGCACTCAGGTGGACAAATCCTATTTTAATAGAAGAGGATATGTGGAGGGGAAGACAGATTCTCTTTGGAGGCCATAAGGGAGCCAAATACTCATTATCTAGAGAAGGCCATTAAGTCTGAGCTAGGGCTGGGGAATTTTAGTTAAAGATTGGCATAGGCACCATTCAGTCTGGGTAGTTCTGAACCCATTTTTGATTACCATATCCTGGGATTTTTCTTCCCTGGATGTTTTTATTCTCTTTTCCCTTGTTAAAAAAAGTAGTCATGGAAAACCCACTCTGTAAGTGGTCTGTGGCAGAGAGGGGTAAGAAAGGGGAGAGGGAGTTGAATACTAGACCTTGGCTATGGTAAAAGGGGGGGAATGGTAATTTGGAGTTAGGTGTGGCAGATCATAGATTTAGAAAGGGAAGAGAAGAAAAAAGGTCATCCAGTCTAACCTCATTTTATATAACATATATATAAATTTTATACATTTTGTACAGAAGTGACTTGTGCAAGAAAATACAGATAGAAAATAGCCAGGGCAGAACCTGTTTTTTCTGTTGCACTACACCCCACTGCTTTCTGTGATCTAGAAACTCAGGGAACTAAACAGGCTTATGAACCAAGAGAAGTCAGAAGACAGTCCCTGGAGTTGAGGGTTCAGTGATGGGAGAAAGTTTTTTGGTTTTTTTTTAAGGTAGAGAAAGATGAAAGTCTTGGACTCAAACACATGGTCCTCTGATCCAGTTCCAAGGAGGAGCAGCAAGGAAAAAGGCCTAGGGCTGGGTATTTCACAAATGGAGTTGCTAAGAAAGATGAATCAGTGCTGAGAAGAGTGAGCTTTAAGAGGCACAGACGGACCCTTTACCAGAGGCATAAGGCAAGAACGCTGGATTTGGCTAAAATGTGGAGAACTTGGGTTTGAATCTTGACCCTGTGTAGTAATCACTTCAGGGGGAAAGGAACAAACATTTATTAAGCCCCTACTATGTGCCAGGCATTGTACTAAGTACTTTACTGATATTACCTCATTTGATCTTCAAAACAACCCTGTGAGGTAGGTACTGTTATGATCTGAGTTGTTTTTCAGTCATATCCTACTCTTTGTGACCCCATTTAGGGTCTTCTTAACAAAGATACTGGAGTAGTTTGCTATTTCCTTCTCCAGCTCATTTGACAGATGAGGAAACTGAGGCAAACAGGGTTAAGTGATTTGTCCAGGGTCACATAAATAGTTAGGTGTTAGAGGCAGGATTTGAACTCCAACCTCCCTGACTCCACTGCACCATCAAGCTGCCACTTCTCCAGGATTCAGTGATAGATAAGAGGGGACCCTTAAGGTCTCAGGTACAATTTATTAACAATGGAGATATTAACTGGCTCTGGAGATAGAACAGGGGTTCATATTTCAGGGCTGGTCCACGAACCACCAAGATTTCAGGGGTTCTGTAAACTTGGATGAAAAAGAAAATCTTTCCACTATGTTTTCTTTGTTATCCTATATATTTTATTTTGTACAGTTAGAAACATTATTCTGAGAAGTGGTTCATAGGCTTTATACCAGACTGCCAAAGGGCACACACACACACACACACGCACATGCAAATTAAGAACCCCTGAGACAGAGATTCCAGATTCAAAATCTCATTCTGACATATACTGACTATATTTGAGTAAATCACTTAAATTTTTTGGGCCTCAGTTTCCTCTGCTGCAAAATAGAGGGATTGGTCTAGATGGTTCCTTCAGCCTCTAGCTGTCTGCTCAAGATTGATATTTGGTTTGATCCCTATATATTGGTTGAATTCATTAAACAGTTATTTTTTTAAGTACCTCTTATTAACAAGGCAGTGTACTCAGTTTGACTAGTATAACTCACATCCATTTTAATAACTGCACACATTATAAACACCTTGCTTTATAGGTCATTTTCTTCACAACCCAATGAGAGAGAGCATAACTATTATGATCCCTATTTTACAGAGGATGATTAAATATTTTGTCTAAAGTCATGCAGCTAGTGAAGGGATAGGGCGAGGACTGGAGGCCTAGTCTTCAGCTCGCTGCTTTTTCCACTAAACCATAGATTCCCAAAGTGGGTGACGCCACCTCCAGGGTGGCGCTGGAACAACGGGGGAGGAGAGCAGTAGTAACTTCAGGTCAACCGAGGGGCATTGAATAAAAATAAGGAGGCACGGAAGCATAAGGAAAAAAGAGAAGATAAGAAAATTTTGAAAAACCATTCGAACACGTTTCATCTGTTGTGCGACAGAGTTAAAGTTGTAGCAATTATGTTATTTTCCAAATAAACACACAAAATCAAAGTTATAACCCCTCAGGGGTCAAGTCCGACGACAGGTCTTAACAAGCCAGTGTTGGTAAGCGAGTGTATAGCGCATTGCTGGGAAGTCCAGCACGCGTGGGCAGGAACATGTGCGCGCAATGGCTTGTTTACAGCATGATGCCATATTGTGTCATCAGAATTTCAATGCAGGAAAAAAACCCACCAATTTACAATAGATTATTGAATTTAAGATGCGTTATTTAAAAAAAGTTTTATATTTTTCTGAAATGACCCAAATTTTTAAAAAAACTGTTAAACTGTTAAAGAAAATGGATGGGGCGGGGGCGGGGGGGGGGGCTGAGTAATTGTTTTGTTTTTGAAAAGGGGGCAGTAGGCCAAATAAGTTTGGGAACCTCTACACTAAACCAAAAGAATAATCCCCAGGTAAGTAGGTCCCCAGTTACACCAGCTATCCCTGAGAAGCTGTTGTGCCACCCAGTGTGAACGCCTTGCCTCCCAACAGAGAACAGATGCTTTTATAGCTCTGCTGTTAAATTTTAGACCCCAAAATAGAGTTCTAAGATTCCAAAGTGGGGTTTGAATGCAATTGCAATAAATTGCACCATCTGTTTCCTTAGCCCCTCAGTCTGGTATGCAAATATTCAAACTGGGTATCATCATATTCAGCAAAAGAAAAAAACAAACAAACAGCTAGTAGTTTCATGGGGGGGGGGGGGGCGGTGCAGGGGCGAGGTTTGGAAAGTTGGAGAGCTCTGTGGTCTTGAGATACCAGCCCTGCCCCTGACTTCTGGACTTCCAAACTTCTGCTGCTGTCTCATTCTGGAAGTTCCCTCAAGTCTGACCCTCCTCAAGTCTATCCCTCTGCAAGGTCTGCCCCACCTCCCCCACAGGCGATTTCCTCCTCTGGCCTCCGCTTTGTGGAGGGGCCTAGCCTGGCCAGACTTTGTTCCCTTCCTAGTTCAGCCCCTGACTTCCCAGTCTTCATTCTCCTCTAGGTTCCGCCCCTGACTTCCAAGTTTCAAAACCAAGTCCCTGGGAGAGGTGACCTTCACTTAAATACCTATTCCCCTCCCCCAGCTTTCTAGTTCCCTTTTGTGCATATTGGAATGTAATCTTCTTGAGGGACTGTCTTTCTTTTTGCTTGATTTTGCATGCTTGGTCTTTCACATATCCCTGGTAAATAGTAAATGGTAAATAAATGGTTTTTTCCCCCTTTCTTCCTTCCAATTATAATAACTTATTTAACTATACATATCATGGCCCTGTTACCAAATCCAGGCAATTCAGTCAAAGGCTGTCAGTATGAGATATGTGGTAAGGGGATCTTTTTTCCCAACTCTTGTGTGAGGTAAATAAAATGTGAAGACTTCACAGAGACGATATGTATAAATATGTATATATACTAAGAAATGTTTAAAAATCAAGAAATAGGGAAATAGGGAAGTGAAAAAAATTCTGAGGCCGTGAGAGTCTGATGGCTCAGCCTCTGGGAAAGTTTACCCTGAAACTTTTTGTTCTTTCTTCTGGTTCTGGTTTAAAGATTTGCTCAGTAAGAATAGGTTCACTGTGACCTGCTTTCCTTTACTATAAAAGTACTGTAAGAGAATGGAGAGGGTCTCCCCCTCCCCTTATCCTATTCTCCTTTAGATTTATAGATGTCACCTCAGTTGTAATCATTAACTAAGGGAATGGGAATTGGAGTTTCTGTGCCTCGATTTCCCAGTCCTTTGTCTAGCTTTCATGCTCAGATTGTAAGCCCACCTCCCAGCCAGTGGTGAGAAGGGTCAGAGGTGGGCAGGGATTCTTTTGCGTTAGGTATAATATTGATGCTTTGCCCTTTGTATTCTGCCTCCTTTGCTGGTTCTGCTCTGTGCTAGCAGAGGATGCCCAATTCTAGAGAATTGAATAAAATTTATCTCTGTTCCCACCCTGAGATGGCTCCTTATTAACTTTTAATTGGTGAGGGTCTTTCATCCCACACACTCTGAAATCCTGGGAAATACCTAACATAAAATTAAGTAGTTGCACAGTTTCCTTCGGTTACATTTGCCAGGCCCCCTCTTGTAGGAGTTTCGAATCAGGACATGTTGAACAAGATTCTTCAGGAATTCGGCTGTTGATCTGTGAAGTAGGGAGTATGCCTTGATCCACCCTGACTGATAGAATCAATGGAAGGGTGTATCCAGACTTCACCTTAGCCCTGGTGTGTGTAATAAGAGAATAATGCCCGCCACAACACAGGTGGAGGCCACAGCATGGATTTTCAATATAAATCAGACATGCCTATTTTTTAAGGCATTTTGCCGATAACATCTTTTGACAACATTTCACATCTACCTGGTGCTTTACCACTTACATACCTGTCTTTTATCACAACAGCCGTGTAAGGTGGGTTATACAAATATTGGTTGTTGTTCAGTCGTTTTACAGTTGTGTCTGACTCTTTGTGACCCCATTTGGGGTTTTCTCAGCAGCGATACTGGAATGGTTTGTCATTTCCTTCTCTATCTCATTTTACAGATGAGGAAACTGAGACAAATAGCGTTAAGTGACTTGCCCAGGATCACACAGATAGTTAAGTGTTTGAGGCTGAATCTGAACTCAGGAAGAGGACTATTCCATGTTGTTGGTAGAAGCAAAGTATTTATGCTATAGAAAGGCCTCTGCCTTCACAGTTGGCGAATCCTCAAGCTTGCCAACGCTTATATCTGTCTGGGAGTCCCCAAACATTAGGCTCATATCAAGATTTGTGATCTTATCAGAGGAGGGAACTCCCTTTACCAAGAGATTTGTGACTTAGATAACACTTATGGAATTTTTTGAAGCTCACAAAGGTTTTAAGTGATTTCTCCAGGGTCAGAGAGCTAGTATCAGAGGGATTTAAACCCGACTCTAAGGCCAGCTCCCTAACCACTGCCTCTATAGCGATAACCTAGAGACAGATAAAGGACAAAAGGCAAGCTTCCCAGAAGGGGAAATTTTTGAAAGGGTCAGTCAGTAATAAGCATTTATTAAGCCCCTACTATGTGCCAGGACCTGCTCTAAACTCTTGAATACAAATACAAAAAAGACAGTCCTTAAAGAGCATACATTCTAATGATTGAAACTCTATATTGTCTTAAAGCACTACATAAATGTTGACTATTATTATTATATTGTAAAACCGATGAGGTAAATTGGACCTATTTTACAATCATTAAAAATTTGGAGGACAACATAGAGCATGGCAAAAAAAAAAAAAATCTGTAAGTGACCTAATTAGCAAATTAAGAGCTTCATGATTCTCCCTGTTATCATATTAGCTAGATTTTTTTTAACCTAAAAAATGATGTCTAATTTAAAACTAAGGTTAGACATGCTGTTAGGAAGATACTAAAGGGCTCATTTATTATTTAGATAATTCATAATAAAATGACTAATACTAATGATTATCTTAGGTATATAATGAAGGGAACCTAGATTGACAGGTAGAATTGATATAAGGTGAGAAGTAAGATAATTAAACGTAATAATAGTCAAGCCAATAAGCATTCATATGCTTATTTGTATAGCACTTTACCATTTACAAAGAGTTTTCTCATACATTATCTCATTAAATCCTGGCAACAACCTTGTAAGGTATTATTATCCCAAAGAACTGGCAATTCTGAGCCTAGGGCAAATTCTCTTGGAGAGGTAGTGAGATCCCATAGTATTTGAAACCCACCCTTGGATGAAGCTGTACAGGCTGAACTGGGGAATCTCTCACCTGATAGCTTCTATATGCTCTCCATAAGGATGTGGAAGACCTTGGCACAGGGCAGGCAAAATACCACTTATGTCAGTGCGAACAGTGGCAGGGAAGATATGTATCCCCTGGATGTCAATTACCTCTTGCACCCTGGAACAAAGCCCTAGTGGTCCCACTTGGGTTACACCTCTGATACAGATGAGGAAATTATTCAGAAAAGTTCAACAATTTGCCAATGTCATATAGATGGTAAATGGTAGAAATAGGTCTTCTGATACTAAGTTCAATGTTCCCTATAGACCAACAGTTCTCAAAGTGTAGTCTGGGGGTCTACAAGATGCTTTCAGGTGGCCCATGAGGTCAGAGCTATTTTCATAATAACACTAAGACATTCTAATTCTGTATATTTCAATAGATATAACCTTTGGGTGGCATCTTCTATAATTTTTAAGAGTTATAAAGGGGTCCTGAGACCCCTTTGAGAACAGCTGCTTTACACTACACCCAGGATTCCCAACTTGTAGGCTAGAAACCCCAGAAAAATAGTTATTGCAAAGAGTCTCAATATCTATATGAATATCAATCCTCATCTGGTCATTATCTGTTTTCTTAATCGATGCTAATAGAAGTTGATCAGGGGAGTAACCCAGTCAACTTGATGTTTACTGGGTGGTGAGCCTCTGTTTGGGACTCTTGAAAGCTCCTCTCTTTAGACGCTGTGGGTATGCCCATTGGCATCTCAAGACAACACTTGATTAAGTCTCAGTGACTGGCATTGCCCTGAGATGGATTGGTTCATTTGGAGCTATACCCATTGGGCATTTGTTACCTTATATACTTGTAAAGGACACAGGAATACTGTCATCTATATTTATGGAAACCTAGGTACCAGCTAAATTTGGTGATTTTTCAACAGAGTAAACTCTGAGTATAGACATAATGAGTCAAAGATAGATATTGATTGTTCTAGGGTCACCTCCAAGATTGGACCTGCCTGAAAATAATAATAATTAACAACAACAACAACAAATTGACTGGTGTTATAAATCACTTTAAGGTTTATAAAGTGCTTTACAAATATCCTCATTTTATCCTTCCACCAAGCCTGTGTGAAGTCTGATGTTATTATTATCATCCCCATTTTACAGATGAGGAAACTGAGGCAGACAGAGGTTAAGTGACTTGCCCAGGGTCACACAGCTAGTAAGTATTTGAGGTCAGATCTGAACAAATAGACCAACTTTTCAAAAAAAATATATAATAGACTCAGTGATAGATTGTACCCAAGACATGAAGGGGAGGGAAGTCAAAATGATTCCAAAGTATTCAAATTAGATAATTGATAGTCCTACCACCAGCAGAAATGGGGTAATGGGAAGGGATGCCAGTATATGGGGAGAAAGTGTAACTTCAGTTTGGGATGGATTGTGTTTCAAGACAACAGTGATTTAAAAACAGTGGAGCTGTCCAGCATACAATTGAAAATATGAGAGAGCTGAAAAAGGCCAGCATCAGAGACCACAGGCCCTTGTCATGGGTACAGCCCTCAGAGAAGAAAGAGGCAAGGTCTTGACTAGAAGAGTCAGGTATGGGAGCTTAAAGCTGAGCCTGGGAGCTATTAAACTCATCGCTGACATTAGCCCTGGTGATTTTATTCCTAGGTGTCTACTCTAGCTGACCCTGTATCTCCATATAGATGTGACCAGAAGTATATGTGGACTCCCTTTTCCCAAGGCAATATCAGCATGAACAGTGGTATGCTGGTAAATATTTAACAACTGAGTCTTGGAAGGGTTAAAAGTGCACATGACACACTTTTAATTTGCATTAACTTTTTTCTCCATCAGTTTCTGAAGTCTAGATAATCAATAAAACAATAAATCAAGCCCTTATTTATAGCATTTGTCATTTGCTATGGTGTATACACTCACATTGAAAATTTAACGATCAGCTCCAGCTGGTTCAGGCTGGCACATACTTAGGCATGAGATGCACCAACTGATTATGAGATTGATTACATCGACAATTCCCACAGATACTCCAGCATGGTGGTGGAAAAGTAGGGTTCTCTTATCTCACTGTGGTTTTGTCAATATGCTGAAGCAAAGATCATTCCTCCATTTCTTGCACATAGATCACAGAGCTCTTAATTTGTGCTCGAGAGAATGGGGTTGGGCCAGTTATCAAATCACCAGCACTCGTGGTATGGGAGCCTGAGCTAAATACCTTGCAAATCTGAAATCATCACCCCCAGGTGAAATCCCCTGCAGCCAGTCCCTGCAAAGGTTTTTTTTTTCCCTCCTCTTTTTCTTATACTGCTATGAAATATGATTGCTCCATGTCCCTGCTTGCTGCTGACAGGGTAAGGATGTAGCTTTGGGAGAGACTCACATAGCAGTAATAACTTGAACCATGTGCATGGAGGAGATCCCCTGAGGGAGTAAACGGATAATGATGGGGCAAGCATGAGAGCAGAGAGGGATAGTCACAGTGAAAGTCACACTAGGAAGAGGACCCAGCAGAGGAAACAGAGAAACAGGGAAGCAAGAGAAAACTAGTGAAAATGGAGGCCCAGAAGGCAAGGAAGGAGAGAGAGCTCTAATAAATGGGCAGTTAATAGCATCATGTGCTTTGGAAAAGTCAAAGAGGATGAGGTCTGAGAAAAGGCCATTGAATCTGATACAATTTAGGGCATTAATAGCCAACTATCAAGAATGTGTTCTTTTCAAATGAATATTTAATTTTTCATTAATGAATCTTAGTTCATTAATTTTTAGTTTTTCATCACTCTAGTCTTTTATCTACAGATAAAAAAGGATAGGGAGATGACCTGGGTTCAGGTCCCAGCTGTACCATTTACTATTTGCAGAACCATAACTAGCACAGAGCCAGTGCGGGGAGAGAGCCCTTTATATACAAAGTGTTCTCATTTTTATCTGATCCCTGTGAAGTAAGTAGCATAAGTATTATCATCCCCATTTTACAGACGAGAAAACTAAGTCTTAAAGAAGCCCAGAAGCCAGCTAAGAGGAGGGGAGAGAAGTCGCACAGTCAGATGAGTCACACTGGGCAAGGGGAGATGGCCCAACTCTCACTTTTGAGGGATTTGGAGAAGGTGAAGGAGGATCCCCTTCAAGAGGGACATCATGGAGATGGGTGACAGGACTTGAGGAGTGAAGCCTAGGGTAGTTGTTCCAGCAAAAAGTTACAAAGCAAAGTGTCAAGGTAGGGGTCACCATGGGAAAGAATCCTGTCAACACTCTGGAGAAAAGCCCTTTGGGGCCTGCTGTAGGTATGTCTCTGCAAATAGTAAATAGATAGCTGGAACTTGGACTCGGGCCTTTCCTTGACCTGGGCACCAAAGGTCTCTATCATTATATAAGTCTGTACACTTGAAAGTATTCACCTGGGCCCAGGACTCCATCTTTGTTTCCTCACCATCTTCTTGTGTTGGTAAGCAAAATGGGCTCTTAACACTTAGTTCGACCAAGTGCCCTTGAAGAGTTTGGCTTTTGTTTCCTTTGAGTAATTCAGTGTATTTTAGTGAGTCTTACTAGGTGCTAAGCCCCAGGCCCAAACCCCTATGTGGGTGTGGATTGGTAACTAAGGTGGGGCCCAAGGTGGGGCTAACTAAGGGGAGGTGCTAACTCAAGAGCCAATCATAGCAGCCTAAGTTCTGGTCATTCAGATGACAGTTGATGACGTCTGAAACCCTATAAGAAGAGAAGACAGAGCCATTTGCTCAGGGCTCTCACTCTTGGTGGTGTTTGGAGACTCCCGGGCAGCTGTAGCTAAGAAGCCCTCCGGCTCGTAAACCCAGATGTTGGGACTTTGTCAAACCCTGGTAACTATGTATTGGGATTTGAATCAGACAAGGTCTGTCTGTTGATGTTTGTAATTTGCTCTGAAGTTCAGTGTGCTGGTCTTTTCCCCTGAACTGAGGGAATGATATTTGTATGCTGAATTAAAGTAAGCTTGTCAACCCCTTAACATAGCTTTCCTTAGTTAAGCAGATCAAAAGAACCTGTGCTTTTGCAGCGTGCTGGTAGTGTTCTTGTTGTTGGGCTTGTGTTGGTCTTACACCCCCACAACAGCTGCTAGCCAGATTGTTGAAACACTTCTTCACCTACTCCTCCCTCCCACATTCACTCAAGGAAGAAACTAGTCCTGTCAATTCTGCCTTCACAAATTCCTATCTATCCCTTCCCTTTCAACCTAATGGGACTCCCTACTTCAGTCCTCCAACCCTTCAGTCCGTCCTATACATTGCTGCCAGGCCAATCTTCCTGACTCATACTGCGCTACTCAAAAGTGTCCAATAGCTACCCAGTACCTCTAAGATAAGAGCACCTAGGTGGTGCAGTGGATAGGGCTTGGGGCCTGGAGTTAGGAAGACTTGAGTTCAAATTTAACCTCACACAATTACTAGCTGTGTGACCCTGGGCAAGTCACTCAACTGGTTCTGTTTGCCTCAGTTTCCTCATCTGTAAAATGAGTTGGAGAAAGAAATGGCAAGCCACTCCAGTATCTTTGCCAAGAAAACCCCAAATGGGGTCATGAAGAGTCAGACCGGACTGAAACAACTGAATAACAACAACAAAACCTCTTAGGATAAAATCCAAACTCCTCAACCCAACTCTTCAGTCCCTCCACAATCTGACCTCAACCTAGCTTTTTAGCTCCATTTCCAACCAGTCACCTATAGAAACCCTGTGAGCCAGAGGCTACTCATTAACCAAGAAAATACTTTATGTATCCTCTGGACATTTGCATACACTGTGTGCCTTGTCTGGAATGCCTCCCACCTTTCCTTTGTTGCTCACCAAAATCCTATTCATTCTTTAAATCCCAGCTTCTTTAAATCTCTATCTTTTCTGTGAGTTCTTTGCTGTCACCCCAGTGCACTGTGATCACTGTCAGTGTCCCTCTCTTGGTATTGAAAATGTTTCCTCATACTATTAGCTATCTTTTTATCTGTCTCCCCAACTACCAATCAATCAATCAACAAGCATTTATTAAGCACCTACTATGCTCCAAACTTTGTGTTAGGTCCTAAGGCTAGGAAGTAAAAAAAAAAAAGTCCCTGTCCTCAAGGGAGGGCATTCTCTTACATTATGAACTTACATTCCATTGGGGGAGACAACATGTACACATATAAGTATGTGCAAAATGGACACAAATAAGTTTAAAGTGGGTAGGGGAATGACATGGTCAGACCTGTGCTTTAAGACTATCTCTTTGGCATCTGGGTGGAGGATGGACCAGAGAGGAGAGGCAAGCACAGGACACAGTAGCAGGTGTCTTGTAAATATTTGATGAAATTGGAAATAAATATCTTAGACCTTTTAACTGGGTGTAAGAGCTGGTTATGAAATATCAGAATTCTTCTGTGTTAACTGATAAGGGCTGTCATTGACGTGCATCTAATGGGTGTCTAGGACACATGGCTGCTGGATGAGGATCTGTAAATTGAGACTCTGCCTGCAGATTTAATAGGTGTCCACTCCAGCAGGAGATTGCACAAAGCTGCTCTGAGAAATCTCCTTATATGTGGGTGTCCTAGAGCTGCCTGGGGTCATTAATTCCTGTGACGCGTTCAGTCTCTGCATTGAGCATGTGGAATATTTTGGACTTAGGCTCGATGTCAGATCTCTCCATGGCAACTTGGGAATACAGGCTATTTTGAGAAATAGCATGCTTTGTTCCATAGGCAGCAGTGTTTATATCTGAGCCCAGACCAGACCTAAACAAAATGTCGTGAGTGATGACTGCTTTGTAAGACAGAAATGATGCTACTTGACTAATACTCCGCTTCTGCTGATCTCACTGCATTTTAATTATGTTTCATTTCTTCAGTGAAAGCCCCTATTAACGCGTCTTGTTAATGGGTGCATCTCTTCCTATAAAACTCACAAAACACAGAGACTGAAAAGAATAAAGAGGCTAACTCAACCTCCCATTCCCGTTTTGCACCTTCCCTGTCTGTCTGGTTTCATAAATAAGCTTCATGGAGGTGAGGCGTTTCACTGCTTTGGAAAACGGGATACAAAAATCAGTTTAACCATCAGCAAACATATCCCATGACTTTGTAGTTCTACTTTGGAGGAACAAAAAGTCCTATACCAAGATATTATTATTAGGCTACTTGTCCCCCAAGCTAAAAAGACTTTGTAGGTTGATACAGGACAAGAGCTGTGTCCATATGTGTCTTATTAAGGTGGAGGTGAGGAGCATAGAAACAAGGATCTGAGGCAGGCAGGTGCTCCTATATACAAAAGGGACTCTTATAGAATTTGGAAGTGAACCTGTTACCTGGGCCCATTCTAATCCAGATTCAAGTGTTTTAGCTTGATCAAAAAGTAACTGGCTAGGAAGTAGTAGGGATTGGGAGGTGGTGGCAAGGCAGGAAATTGGAGGTGATGTCATTCCATCAATGTCCTTCCCTTATACAATTTTAGCTTCTTCCTTAGGGAGCTATAGGATCTCCTTGTTTCTAGCAACCCAGCTGCCAACTAATGGTGGAAGTCCATTGGAAGCAGCAGAGTCCAGGCCTGGCTTTAATGGGGTTGACAAGCCTGAACTTGAGAATATATTTTATTGAAGATTCCTCCCCTGTGCAGAGAGATATGTGTTCTAGAAATGTAGGAGAGAAGTAACAGGCAAACTTTGAGTGAGGACCATGTAACTATTTAATTCAGTTCCAAAAGTGATGCGATCTAAACCAGGGGTGTCAAAACAAATAGAAATAGATCCCTGCAGGCTGCATATTGACTTAGAAAACCACAGACTCACATTATCAATGTTGTGTTGTATTTTGATTTCTTTTGTCAAACATTTCCCAATTACATTTTAATCTGGTGCTGACCCACACCGGGGACTTTTGCCTGCAGCATGGAGTTTGATACTTCTGATCTATACAGCTCAATCTATTCATTTCTGCCTTGTGCTCAATCTGCTTCATTCCACATATCTGTATATTCCTAGAATATGATATGTATTAGACTTCAGAGGATAGAGAACAAGTTTCAGAGGATAGAGAACGAGCTTCAGAGTGAGGAAGACTCCTACCTCTGACCCATTCTGGCTATGTGACTTTGGGCAGTTTTTTTTTCATAAAACAGGATTTTCCTATGTGAAAAGACCTATAGGGAAATCAGACTTGTGACTTTGGTCTTTTCAGCAACACTTCTCAACCAAGTGACCCAACTCATCTTCGAGAGAGGACTGAGGAATGAGAATGGTGGTGATATTAGTGCTTCTCAAGCTAGTCCCAGTTATTATTGTAATATCTCCTGCTAATTTTATGAATATGCTGAGTCTCCCTTCTAAATAATCATCACAGATGAGGGCTAAAAACCCTGGTAACTTCCCTAGTTGTTAATAATGATCAGTCTCCTTTCACTGACCTCATAGACAGCTCCCAGGTCACACAACTGAATTTTCCTGCAGGTTGTTTTAAACTGAGTGTGAATAATTTTTTCCCAAGATGCTATAGTAGAGAAAATGTTTCTGATTTACTGTCTTGCTTTCATCTCCTTAGAATGGGCTGTAGTTAGGGAAGGTAAATTAAAAATCACTCACTCTCCTCCCTTTGGCTTTAGTATTCACTGTGTGCATGCATGATGGGGCATGGCACAGGATGGATCTAGTAGAGGAACATGCTTTCATGGGATTCTTGGGGGCTCATAAAGGTTTTAATTATCTACTTGAATTATATTTATTATTGAATTTATTTATATTGAATTATATTTATATAGATATTTATAAAAATATTTTATATAAAGTATAATATAAAATTATATAATAATAAATACTGTAAAGTATTTATATATAACATATGATATATAAAATATAAATATTATAATAAATAAAATATAATATAAAATATAAAATTTTATATAAATATAAAATAACAATATTTTATATAAAATTTATATAAATATATTTATTATTATTGAATTAGAAGCAAAGGGGAGAATCAGGGAAGGAGTGAAGGGGATGGAAGGAGAGCTTTTCATACTCCATGCTTCAGAAGGGTCTCTGATGTCAAATTCTTCTAAATGGGAAGACAAAATGGGTGTTATATCATCAGGTTATAAGGGTACACAGGGTACTAGCCAGAAGCTCTGCCAAAATGAATTGCAAAAGTCTTATGAACTCTTTGCTGGGTCTGGACATGGGGTGTCAAGTGGAAGCCAATCAGCAGGGGTTGTCAGGCATTCTTTCAACAAACAGTTATTAAGTGTCTACTATTATATGCCAGGCACTTTGTTGGCTACTGGGGATCCAAAGACAAAAAACAAAAACAAAACAAAACAAACCAACCTCAGAGAAGTGCCTATCCCCAAAGAGTTTAAATTATATTGCTTAAGCTCGTACTATTATTCCCCATCCTATCTCTCTAATTTTTCAGTCTCTTCTTATGTACTGGCTTCTTTCCTGCTACTTTACAAATACTCCCAGATCTATTCCAGTCTTATTAAAAAAAAACCCAACTCTTCATTTGATCCCACCATCCCCTCAAGTTACTACTCTTTTCATAACCAAAGTCCTAGGAAAAACTGTCCACACAAATCACCTCCTCGGCTCTTCCTTTCACTCCTCTACCCCCTACGAGGTGGGTTTGAACCTCACAGACACTGCTCTTTCCAAGGTTACTAATGCCCTCTCACTCATCAAATTTGGTTGCCTTTTCTCATTTCTCTTCCTTTTTAACCTCTCAGTAGCACCTCCTTATAGCACTCTTTCTTTCCTAGGTTTTTATGACATCACTCAGTTGTGGTTCTCTTACTACCTTTTGGACCAACCCTGTTTCCTTTGCAGGATCATCACACATGTCCTGCCATTTATGTGTGGGCGTACCCCAGGGTTCTAGTCTGGACCCGCTTCTCTTCTTTCCTCATATCCTCCCTTACTGATCTCATCAGCTCCCATGGAGGTCAGTTCATCTCTCTGAAGATGACTCCCATTTCAACACATTGAGCCTTAGTCTCTCTCCTGAGTTTCTGTCTGCATCGACAATTACCTGGCTATCCTATAGGCATCTTAAATTCAACATGTCCAAAACAGAACTCATTATCTTTTGCCTCCAAATCTGCCTGTCTTCCTAACTTTTCCTATCCCTGTTGTCAGCACCACCACCCTTTTATTCAATCAGGTTTTCAACCTTGGAATCATTACACAAATCCAAACTGTAACCACATTTTGTACAAAGCCACAGAATCTGAGAGTTGGAAGGAACCTCAGAGGCCCCAACTCTTACCGAAACAACCATCCTTTCTAAAACTTAACCAACAAATAATCATCCAAGTGTTGCTCAAAGACCTGCAGTAAGGGGAAATCTGAAGATAGTCCTTTCCATTTGAACAGTTCTAATTATCCACAGGAAGGGAAGAGAATAAGCATTTATTAAGTACCTACTGTGTGCCAGGCAGTGAGCTAAGCACTTTACAAATATTATCTCATTGGATCCCTGCAACAATCCTATGAGGTTGGAAAGTGCTCTATTTGTGTATCCCAGTGCTTAAAACACTGGGATATTAAAATATATTCTGTAATATAACACTGGGATACTAATATAAATAAGGAATAAAAGGGATATCCTTTATTACAATACTGGAATATTAATATAAATATATGTAATATTAGTGCATAATTATATAGCAGAACACAGGGATATTAACATAAAATATTAAGAATATTAAGCACATAGTAGGTGCTTAATAAATGTTCACTGAATGAATGAGGTCTCAGCCTACAATAATCATCATGAACTCCCTTTTTTTGTTAATCCCCCTACCAAACTTCCCAGTGAATTGGCTTACTGACCCTTCTAATGTGCACCAATAAACAGAGCTCCTTCCACAAGGGGTCCCCACTCCATCAAGCAAGATGAATATAACAGAGCCAATGGCCAATGCTCACAATTCTAGACATGGCACAGGGACTCAGGCACTGCACACCAAACTGCTGCATTGTGGTTACTGCTGATGCAGCAGACTAACAACTGGAGTAGTCCAGCCATATTATAGTGGAGGTGGGGCAGGGAATGATTACTCAGAGGTTAAGAAACAGCAGAAAGAGAATCCTCTAGATGGAGATTTATAGCAATGCCATCAGGGGTCGTTTAGGTATTTTCAGAATGGTGCTCTTTGATATGCCCCACCGTTCCTACCATATGCCTCCCAGGTCATGATCCAGACCATCAGCCACTCATACCCACCAGGTGCTGTCCTTGAAGGCTCCTGGCAGAGCCCCTGAGCTCTGCCAAGAAAGATTAGAAGTATAATCCATGCAGCGCAATCTATTCATTTACGCCCAGGCCTCAGTTTGCTACATTCCATGTAGTCCTTAATTACCAGAATATAATATATTCTGCAGTTTCCTCATCTGTAAAATGAGTTTAATAACAGCACCTACCCCACCCCCAGAGTTGTTGTGAGGATCAAATGAGATAATAATTGTAAAGTGCCTGGCACATAGTAAGCACTATAGAAACTTTAGCCATTACTACTGCTGCTGCTACTACTACTGCTACTGCTGCTGCTGCTGCTGCTACTGTAGCTACTACTGATGGGGTGCTTGGGTGCCTGTGTTTCGACCCCAGTTCTCCCTTACATTCATCTTGTCTAATAAGACATTGATAGAAGCAGTCTGGATATTTCTAGTCAGCCCTGACCATTAGCTGACTTAGTGATGTTTCAGGCCTAAAACCACACCTCCATGTAACCCTGCCTTAGGCTATTTCCCAGTGAACTCTGGGTAAGATACCTGTGAAGCAGATACAAAAAGTGCATGTTCCTTTAAGTGCTGACCACCCCTTAACCACTCCCTAATCCCATCCCAAAACAACTAATTACCATATTTGGCATGTTTCACCCCAAAATATTCTATATAAACTTTATCTGCACCCCTGTAAGGTTGCAGGTTCCCCAAGAACTCTTGCCCACTGAAAAGCATAATTAATCTTTGCCACCTTGACTTAAACAATGCTTGAGTCCACAAATTCATTCCAGATGGCCCCGACCCTCTCCAGTACTTGGGTCCTTGAGGGGTACTCCCCCTCAACTATCCAGTCTGGGAACTCCAGTCGTGGAGTTCCTGGACCTCATCTCCCCAACCCTCAGCTGCTGCTGCTACTGCTGCCACTGCTGCTGCTGCTGCTACTGCTGTTGCTGCTACTGCTGCTGCTGCTGCCACTACAGGCAAATGATTATTACTCTGTATAGGCATCTATGTGGAGACAATGCTGGACTTGGAGTCAGGAAGAACTGAGTTCAAATCCAGCTTGAGAAGCTTACTTATGTGACCCTGGAAAAGACCTCTGTCTGCCTCAGTTTCCTCATCTGTAAAATGTGTATACTAAAAGTACCTACTTCCAAGGATTGTTGTGAAAATAAAAGATGATATTTTCAAAGTGCTGAGCAAATCCTCAAGCCCCCCAAAATGCTAGTTAATATTATTAAGTGCTAGCTATACATGGCAGAGAAGATACTATCTGCCCTGGTAGAGGGAGCTCATTAAACCAATTAAATCACAAGTTCAAAGAGAAAAAATGAAATTATAACGGAGAATCATTTTTCAACTCTCTTCCCTTTTCCATTCAAAAGACTAACTGCTTTGAAAAGACCCTGATTTTCTCACTTATGTTGGAAAAATTACAGCTAGGTCCTAATTCGTACAAATAATCAATTCCCCTGAAGTGGTCATTTTATTCAAATTTACCTTGCACATTTCTACTACACTGAAACCAATTTCCATATTTTAGACAATTACATCTTTGAATAGTACAAATTCTGGTCTGCTTCAGTCAATTCATTATTTGCACTATTTAGGACCTGGCTGTACTTCAATTAAATCCTCTTCCAATGCTATGGAGTTGGCCCTAAGTTGCTAAAGGCTGGACCTTCAGAAAGAAACCTCTGCTAGGACCTAAGAAGGTTTTGAGTATGGGTCCTGTTGTCTGAGGACCATCTATTGTTAACTTCCTTGGAAAGTTGGCTTCTAGGTTATAGATTCTGGTACCTCAACAACTCATGAAGGCCATCTATCAAGGAGGTGAGTGGCTGATATATTTTGCATATATATATTTATTGTTGGTGTGTTTAAAAATACATAGATACATACAGTATCTCCTATGCCTAGAATGATCTTGCTCAACTCCACCTCCTGGCTTCCCTAACTTCCTTGGAGTCCCAGCCAAAATTCTACCTTCTACAAGGATTTTCCCCAACCCTTCTTAATTCTAGTGCTTTCTCTCTGTTGATTACTTCAATTTATCCTGTATATATCTTTTTTTTTTACATAGTCATTCCCCCATTAGACTGTGATCTTTCTTTGTGTCCCCAGTGCTTAGCACAGTGGCTGGCACATAGTAGATGGTTAATAAATGTTTATTGACTGACTGTCAAACCTACTTGTATATGTATACTCTTGTATATGCATACTCTTGTATATGCTCATACATAGCAACTACATGATATCTTCCCTGATAGAATGTAGGCTCCTTGAGAGAAGGGACTCTTTCATTTTTGTGTTTGTATCTCTAATACCTAATACAGTACCTGGCATAAAGCAGGTATGCTTGCTGGTTGATTGATTGTGATCTTCATAGGTGGAGGAAATACCAAACTTTTGAAATAATGGATCTTTCAAAGGACTGACATTTGAAGAAACATTTTAAATACTGAAACATGCATTTTAGTATTTACCAAAACCGAGGGATGAATATGTACCAAAATCCATAACCTAGCAGCCAACCTTCCAAGAATGTACATATACGATCATTAGACTAATTTTTTAACCACATAGTACAATTTATCAATCTAAATGAATGTTCCCTTCCACTTATTCCAGTAAAGCTACCATTGCTCAGAACAATATGGGAACTCCCTTTTAAGAAATTACTTCAGGGGCAGCTAGGTGGCGCACCAGACCTGGAGTCAGGAGGACCTGAGTTCAAATGCGGCTTTAGACACTTGACACGTGTACTAGCTGTGTGACCTTGGGCAAGTCACTTAACCCCAATTGCCTTGACCCCACCCCCTACCCCCCAAAAAAACAAAAAAAAAGAAGAAATTACTTTAGGGCATGCCATTCGATGGACATATCTTCAATGCATACAATACCTTGAGGTCCCTAAAGCCACCATTCTTTTCTTTCCTGCTCTGCCTTGCCACCTACTTGCCTACTTGCATACAAACAAATCAAGTCTCACATGTCTCTAAGCACATATATATTTCCTAGCTGTATGACTCCAGGTAGATCACTTGACCTCTCTGGGTCCTAGTTTCCTCATCTGTAAAATGAGGGGGTTGTACTAGATGACTTCATAGCTCCCTTGCAGCACTAAATTTGTGGTCCTCCACTGTTGCCCACAAAAGTTCTCTGTAGGAGTATCTCAAGACCATCAATGGTATTTAAGCAGACATATGTTCTGGAA
This sequence comes from Trichosurus vulpecula, assembly GCF_011100635.1. Lineage (NCBI taxonomy): Eukaryota > Metazoa > Chordata > Mammalia > Diprotodontia > Phalangeridae > Trichosurus > Trichosurus vulpecula. The sequence continues at coordinate 48,637,597 of NC_050579.1, forward strand.
TTCAGTTAAAAAAGTTACTTCTCAGTAAATTCAAATGAAGTATCTCATTGGTGATTGGTGGGGATGCCAACTTTCCTCCAATACTTCTCCTCCATGCCACAATATGAATAATGATCGACCCAGTTAAACTTTAACAAGATGAAGTAAGGGATCTCAGAGAGTAGAACTAGACTTTTGACTGTGCAACGGATAACAAATGGCCCCAGGAATTGGAGTTGGGGAAAAGATGGACATGATCTCCCAGGCAGGAAGCCCAAGTCTTACCTGGATGTCCATGCCCTTGTGTTCTTCCAAATGTTGCAAAAGTTCTTGCTTCTCTCTGGATAGCTGTTCAACAAGCTTCTCCTGGGCAGCCAGGCGTTCACTCAGCTCATCGATCCTTCTGGGATAATGAAACAATATCAATAATGATGAGGGTGGTGGGGAAAATATCATCACCTTTGATTTAAGGCTAATGCGAAAGACAGAACAAATAGTCTAGTGAAAAGAGCACTGGACTGGGGAGAGCATCAGGAAAGTCTAGTTTCATCCTGGTACTGCTGCTAACTAGCTCTGTGCCTTGAGGCAAGTCATCAAACTTAATTTTAAATGATTTTCCTCAGCTGGAATCATAGGCTGTTAGAGCTGGAAATAATCTGATTAGTCAGTCAATAAACATTTATTAATTATTTTATTAATTGATATTAAGCATCTACTATGGGCAAGGCACCATGCAAAGCTCTGGGGATACAAAAAGAGGTAAAAAGACAGTCCCTGCCCTCGAGGAGCTTACGATCTAATGGGGGGCCAACAAGCAAACAAATATGTACAGACAAGCTATAGACAGGATATATAGGAAGTAAATAAGAGATTATCTGGTCCTAATGTTGCTATGGAGCAGATGCTTAATAAATGCTAGTTGACTTTATGGTTTGCAAAGTGTTTTACATAATGTTATTTCTTTTGGTTCCCCATTAGAATAGGAATTCCTGGAGAGCAGGGGCTGTCTCTGCTTTTCCATTTGTATCTTCATTTCTTTATACATCAGTGCTTTGTACATAGTAAGTGTTTAATATACACTTTTTCATTCATGCGTTCATTTATTCATTCATTTATAAGGCTAAAACCACCCTATTTTAGCTTTGAGGCCTTTTAGCATTTATTCAAACAACAATGAGGCCCAGGAAAAGTCCTTGAATCAATCAAAGCCACTATGTGAAATAGATGTGTTCTTCTCTCTCTCTTTCCTCCTCCTCCTCAATCAATTTGTATTAAAGAAAGAAGCAATCTTAGAGCCAGGAGGTTGAAGCAAGCATGGCATTTCCAGCACTCTTTGGAGGAGAAAACAGAACTGTAGAAGAGAAGGAACCTATGGACAAGAGGCATTATCTGAGCAGGCTTCTCAGATTTAGAGGACCCAGGCTGAGGGAAATTCCAAGAAAATGTCAGCTGTTTCCCCAACTTCCCCCACAGGACGGATGCCTGCCCCTTCACAAACACTAGAATATGATCTATTGTTTCATTACCGAAATATTCAGTGAGCTGGATCTTGTCCCAGCCATAGAGGACAGGGCTTAACTAGAGATAGATATACATATAAGGTAACCTCTACCCTAATTGTTTGAAAATTGCCTACCTGGAGGCTCAGAGTCATCGCGACTGAACTCAGAACTTTTGGTCTAAAATAATCTCCCCAAATTTGAAGAGGACAGAGCCAAATAGACCTTAAAGGCTATTATGGTGTTCCTTAAGTTCAAAACAAGATAATTCTTGTAACAGAGTGTTAGACATTCATTATTTCTCACAACCCCCGTTATCCCCATTTTACAGACGAGGAAACCATGGCTGACCAATGTGAAGTGACTTGTCCAGGGTCAAACAGCTACTGATCACCTGTGGCAGTATTCAGACTCCAGTCTTTCTGGACTCCAGTGTTCTAATTAACATCTCATGCTACCTTCACCCAAATCTTTCATTTTATATACGATAATACTAAAGCCCAGAGGGAATGCCTTGGCCAAAGCAGTCCATGACAAGATTTGGGATCAGAATTCGGATCTCCCAGCACCGAGTCTGTCCCCTTTTTTCACTTTACTGTGTTGCCTTCTATAAAATGGGATAGAGATACTTTCCTTATTTATTCCTCATGTTTGTTTTGATGATGAACTAGGATCATGAAAATAAAAACATTTTTCTTAAAAACTGAAAAAAGAGAGATTCAGATGTAAAATATAATGCTTGTGGTCACTCATCATCATCATCATCATTGTCATCATCGTTGGCATAGATAAGCTAGTTTTTAGACTTCCCATTCCTCTGGCCAAGTCTATACTGGCCACTGGGAGGGGTCAAGGCTCTTAACCCTGCGGTTTTCCAACCTTTTTTTTTTTTTAAATCTTGCAACCTAGTCCTATTCTTTGCCATGAAGAACAGCAACGCGTAGAATATTTAAGTTGGTGACACTGTGAGAGAGTTAAGAGACTGGTACCCGCACATCACTCCAAGTGCCAGAACCAGATTACTTGTGGTCCAGCTACTGAACCTCCTGGTGCACGGTTTGAGAACCATGATGATCCCCTAAACCCTTCTTTGGGCCAGGGATGGTGGCATGCGTTCTGTCATCAACAAGACAAGAGCATGCGAAGGGACAGAATAAGTCAAAGAGTGGCCCGAGTCACCTACTTGTCTCTCTGGGCCAGGGCTGTGCAGTGGTTGTTGTCCTGACCCTTACTTCCCGCCGCGTCTTCCCCATCCTTGGTGACCTCCTTCAGTTTCTCAGTTAACTCCAGGTTGCATTCTTTCTCGGCCTCCACCAGTGCTGCCATCCGCTCAGCCTCATTCTTTGCAAGTTTGGTTTCCTGGATAGAGAATAAACACCGAAATTTCCAGGAGGCCCCAGGTAAGGCAGGAGCCCTGAAATAATAACAGCTCGAGTATTCAAATATTCAAGAATGGTATGTATGTAACATCATGTTATATCATCGTATCATACTGTCATGATACATAACGTATCAAGAATGATTCAAGAATGATGTGTAACAACGATGATGATTATCCTTATTATGATATAGCTAACGTTTATATAACATGTACTCTGTGCCAGGCTCTGGACCAAGTGCTATCTCAATTGATCCTCACAACAACCCTGGAAGGTAGGTGCTATTATTAACATTCCCATTTTACAGATGAGCAAACAGAGATTAATTGATTTGCCCAGGGTCACACATCTAATATGCATCTGAGGCTGGATTTGAACTCAGGTCTTCCTGACTCTAAGCCCAATGCTCTATCCACTGTACCCATTAACTGCCTCAGTGTATGTAGAGCTATACACTTGCTCACATGTATAGTGAACTACACAGTTTAGGATTGACTTTTCTCACAACAACCCTGTAGGGATTGGGCATTGAAAGCATGATTATTCCCATTGTACAGATGGGAATCAGGATTAAGCAAGCAACTTGACCCTAGGAACCAAGGACTTAGTGGCAGAGCCAAGACTCCAGGCAAGGCCTTCGGACTCCAAGAGCCAAGTGTGAAAACCAGGGACCCTGGGACAGGGACAGGAAGAAAGGTCAGAGGTGATACATGTATGCGTATATACATGTACACGCATGTATGTAAACATACACATGTACAGGGCTATGAGTCCTACTCCCAGACAGAAGAATAAATCCACGTGTCAGAAGCATCTTTTCTGGGGCTCTAGAGCTCATGTTTACCTCCTGCAAAAGCTGTATCTTGTTCTCCAGCAGCTCATACACATGCTCGGTTTCTAGCTGCCTCTCTTCATAATGGCGCCGGAGCTCGGTTTCATTATGGCTGTTCTGATTCTCTGCCGCTGCCCTGCAATGACATGACATTGGCCAATTAGAAGCTCTCCTCACTTCTCTCCTGGCTGTATTTTGGCATTTGTCTGACTTTTCCACCATACCCCCACATCAAGTATTTTCCCTGTCCTCCCCCTCCCTTGTTAACTTCCTTTTGTGTGTTGTCTCTTTCCCCAACCCCCATTAGATTGTAAGCTCCTTGAGGACAGGGACTGTCTTTTTCCTTGAAATTTGTATCCCCAGGGCTTAGCGCACACACACACACACACACACACACACACACACACACACACACATATATATATGTAGCATATAGTAGGCACTTAATATATGTTGGTTGACTGACTGTCTGATGGGCATTAGTGTCCCATGAGGACATCAAGTGCTCTTATGACTTCACGTCATTTTGACCAGGAAGAAGGAGACAAGTTTGTCTCATGGACCTCGGATCAAGGAAGGATGTCAAAGGGTAAACATCTTTCCATCCCCTCTCTGATAATATTTAAGAAACCCAGCACAGTTGTTGTTTATTGAATCACATAGATTATTTGTCTTCCCCCAAATTTCACTGTTACCACAGATTCAAGATAAGAAATGGAAAAGGGGGCTTTTCAGAAAACATTTGAAAGATGGAAGAAAGTCTGCCCAATTCACAACTTTCTATCCCTGGAATCTTCCTTCTTACAGCCTTCTAATCTAACCCAATCCCCTCTTGTTGCCTGAATTCTCATTCCCTCTGACAGCAGATGGTCAAGAGCAGGCTGTCCATTGAAATCTGTGCAGCCCCCATCCAGAACTTTGAAAAGCATTCTTTTGGTGGAGTGCCAACCATTTTATCCAGGAGAGCTCAGGACTTTGGCACAGCTACCCTTCTCCTCTGTCCACAGGAATGCCCAGAGGCCCCAGAGTAAGTGAATCAGGTGCCATTGGCTTATTTATAGAGGGCCAGGCAGCTGTCCTTAAACTTAGGGGATCAAAGAAAGAGAGAAGGAAAGGAAGATGATGGGCATTTTCAGAGCCAAGAGCTGAGTGGTTCTTAATGCAGTTTGGATTTTTATTCCAAGTTCTTAATCATTTCTGGACTACAATCCACTTCCCTCCTCCCCCACCCCATGTCTTCATTTCTAAGGCTGTGGGATATTGGCTAGAGATGCTGAGTCCACAGGAACTCTGTTTCACTTTTGGGGGCTGTATCCAAGGTGACCACAGGAGACTCCCCACTGAGAGCTGACCCTGCTCAATGCTACTCCAGCCTTGCTGAGAAGCTCATTAGGAACCTGCAGCCTCTCCTTCCCCAGTAACTACCCTCTCCCATAGAGTGTCAGAGGTTTCTCCTACTCTCGGGAGCCACTTAACAGTTTCTCCTGGGCTCCCTTGGAATGGAAGACCCATTGGAGAGGGAAAGGAAGGAACAAGCATTTACTAATTCTACTATGTTCCAGGTGCTGTGTTAAGGGCTTTACAGATACTATCTCATTTGAGCCCCACAAAAACCCTTTGGAGATAGCTGCGATGATGATGATGATGGTGATGGTGATGATGGTGATGATGATAAGTGCCATTATGCTATTATTTTACAGACAATAATAATAAAAGTAATAATCACTAACATCTATATACCACTACTATGTGCCAGACACCATGATAAGAGCTTTACCATTATCTCATTCAATCCTACAACCCTGGAAGTAGGTGCTACTATTATCCTCATTTTACAAAAGGGGCCACTAGGTGGCACCATAGTGCATAGAGCCCCAGGGCGAGAAAACTCATCTCCCTGAGTTCAAATGTGGCCTCAGACACTTACTAGCTGTGTGACCCTGAGCAAGTCACTTTACCCTGTTTGCCTCAGTTTCCTCATCTGTAAACTGAACTGGAGAAGGAAATGGCAAGCCACTCCAGTATCTTTGCCAAGAAAACCTCAAATGGGCTCATGAAGAGTAGATGCAAATGAAAAACAACTGAAAATTTTATTTTATTTTACATTTTATTTTTATATTTATTTATAATATTCATATATTTTATATTTATAAATATTATTATATATTTAAATATAATGTTTATATATTTATCTTACATTTTATTTTATTTTGCAGATTTTACAAATGAAAAAACTAAGGCAAGCAGAAGGTTAAATGACAGAGTCATACAGCTGGTAAATGTCTGAGGCTGGATTTGAAGTCAAGTCTTCCTTACTACAGGCCTGGTGCTCTATTTGCTGTGCCCCCAGCTGCCTCTTAGAAGAGTTGCTGCTATCCTGGGGTTGAGGTCAAAAGGAATGCCCAGTACTCCTCAAGAAAATAAACCTGGGGAAATAGATTTGCCCCTGAGTGTTTTAAAACTCCTTGAAGGTGTAAGTTAAACCTTGGTTAACTGGAATCCTTTAAAGAAAATGGAGAGTTAGAGTCAGGTGAGCTTTCCATGCTTGTCCAAAACTCCTTATTTTGTTTCAGTTGGCACAAATTTTTCCAAAGGGTGTTCATCCACTTTTCATTTTTAGCAAGAGACCAGTGCTCAGAAAAGCAAGTACGGGTGGCGGGGCGGGGGGGGGGGGAACGACATTTAAATGATGGAAAAAACAAGAGATAACAATAAAAAATTTGCTTAAAAAGACAGAAAAGCAAGGACTCTTTACTGAGCATAAGTGAATTTTTCTTGAAAATTCAGAATCCTGGTATACCTAAGGGATTCCCTTATCTCTACTTTCATAACCCAATCTTCCTTCAAATATATATATATATATGTTCAAATGCCAATTCAACTTGACAAGCATTTTTTAAGTACCTAATAATATGTGCTAGGCTCTGTGCTAAATGTTGAGGAAAGAAAGAAAGAAAGAAGGAAGGAAGGAAGGAAGGAAGGAAGGAAGGAAGGAAGGAAAGAAAGAAAGAAGAAAGAAAGGAAAGAAAGAAGAAAGGAAGAAAAGAAGGGAATGAGGGAGGACGGAAGGAAGGAAGAAAAGGAGGAAGGAAGGAAGGAAGGAAGGAAAGAAGGAAGGAAGGAAGGAAGGAAGGAAGGAAGGAAGGAAAGAAAGAAGGAAAGAAAGAAAGAAAGAAAGAAAGAAAGAAAGAAAGAAAGGAAGGAAGGAAGGAAGAAAAGAAAGAAAAAGTGTCTGTCCTCTAGAAGCTTATCTTCTACTGGGAAAAAATGACATACGCACAGATAAGTAGACAAAATCTATACAAAGCAAAAGCAAAGCAGTTTTGCAGAGGGGGTGGAGCCCCAACAATTGATGGGAAGGATAGATCAGACAAGGCCTCCTGGGATGGGCAGCTGAGCCTTGAAGGAAGCTAGGGATTCTAAAAGGCAGAGGTGAGGAGAGAGCATTCTGGGCATGAAAGCAAGAGCCTGAAAGTTGTTTATAGGGAGTGCATTGAGGAGAAGGAAAGTGAATTCTATCTAGAAAGAATGTTGGAGGCAGATTATGAAAAGATTTAAATGCCATAAAAGGTTTCTTTGACTAAAGCAGTAAGTTCTTGAGACCCCTGGAATTACTCCTCTTTCAGGGAGTTCTCAAGGTCAAAACTATTTCCATAAAAATACTAAGATGTTTTAATTTCTGATATGATAAATATCTATAGTTATAACCAACATCAAAGCTCTTTGGGGGAGAGGAGGTCCTCAATCATTTTTGGTTCTAGGACCAAAAAGTTTGAGAACCACCAACACAAAGACAAAAGGGAGACAATAATACTCGTTGAGGAAGGGAGGGACATGGACTGTTATTCTTCATTTTGTATTCTCAGTTCCTAGCATGATACCTTGACACAGTAGGCATGTAATAAATGTTTGTTGCTACACTGGATTGTATTGAATCATGCCACCATACTGATACGGCACTCATTGTCCCTGGTGTAGTAAGAGTCAGAGGAACAAGTCAAAATTTCTTTGGGGGTCCAGTGCTGTTTGTTTGCTTTTTAAAATATCGGCAAGCCAGCAGCATTCAGAGCACAGAGTCACCTGGAGGATGGGAGGGACTAGAGCTCAGGTAATCACTGAGAGGCAGCTCACCATGTTTTATCGAGGTCTTGCTGCTTTTCCTGGATTTCCCTCTTCAGGCTCTCTACTTCCACCTTCAGCTCGATGTTCTGAAAGGAACACAGATGTTAGTCATCACTCAGTGCTTGGAAATCCTCATTATCTTTACTACCGGTTGCCGAAGCCTGATGTCTGATTTCCAGTGCAGGAATCAAGCTCCTACAGAACCTGCTCTTATGCAGCCTCTTGGCTCCTCAACATCCTGACCCTCACTGGGCAGAATATCTACAAAAGGATTATATATTTTCAGTGGACTAGGAGATCTTGTTACTTAAAAGTAATCTTAGAGCAAATCCTTCTGGAGAAGGGACAGTACCTGGCCTACCAGTTTTCTCTGGTTGAAATTCTTCACTTAGCTAGACTGATCCCCAGAAGCAGTGTGGAAAGAGCACTGGATTCAGAAGACCATGGTTGAAACCTTGCCTCTGACACTACCTGTGTGACCATGGGTAAGCCATATAAACTACCTGGAATCCAGTTTCCTCGACTGAAGCTCCATCCATTTATGGGCCCTTAGTCCAAATCTTTTCAGTTTGGTAGGACCTGCCACAGCTCATGCGTCCATTTCATAAGCTCTCAAAAATCCAGGGTTCCTTCCTTGTGCTAACAAGGTATCACAGTAATGGTTAGTGGGAGACACGGGTCTCCACTTGTGTCAGCCATCAATGCTTTTAAGCAGGCTGCTGTCCGTAGTAGGTAGGACTCTGCTTAGCTTTTAGTATCAGATGAGGTCGGGAGTGTTGAAGGTGACCTAGCTGCTGTACACTTCCTTGGTGGGAAGAGGGGATAACAATAAAAGCAATAATAATAACTAGCACTCATATAGAGCTTTTTGGATCAAAAGGGCTTTACAAAGACACTTTATCCCATTTTGTCCCCAAAGCAGCCATGGGAGGGAGATGCTATTATGATCCCCAATTTACAAAGAAGGAAACCGAGGCAGGCAGCGGTTAAGTAACTTTTTCAGCGTCTGAATTCAGGTCTTCCTGACTCTAGAGTCTAAGTGATCTGCTAGGACACCTAGATGTTACTGTGAGAATCACATGAGATAAAGTGTATGAAAGGGCCTTGTAAACAGACAGATACACAAATGTTGGGCATTACCCTATATAATACCATGCAGAACAACTTCATTCCACAATTGCTTTGATGATACATCGAAGATTTTCATAGCAGCATTAAATGTGATTGCAAAAACCTATAAATGGCCTTAGAGACCAACAATAGGGAATGATTCAATACATTTTGGTCCATTAATCTTTTTTTTAATCAGATGTGATTTTACTGGGATAGGATACTTCTGGTGAGCAAGTTCCCTCTATCAATGCAGACACATATTTGCTCTTCAACTTATGAGTATTGCTTGTTGGGCACTAAATAGTTAAACAACTTTCCCCCAGGTAGGACAGTCACTATGTGTCATTTTTCAAACCAAATAAATTTTTTTTGGAGGGGGGAAGGCAGGGCAATTGGGGTTAAGTGCCCAAGGTCACACAGCTAGCAAGTGTGTCAAGTATCTGAGGCAGGATTTGAACTCAGGTCCTCCTGACTCCAGGCTCAGTGATCTACTCACTATACCACCTAGCTGCCTCCAAATAACTTTTCAAACCAAAATAGCCAACCCTAGCCATCATTCCCTATATGTGTTGTCTTCCCCTTTAGAATTTAAGCTGTTTGAGGACCAATAAGGTCACATTTTTGTATTTGTATCCACAGGGGGCTTGTTAAACACTTAATAAAAGCTTCCTCATTCGTTCATTTATTAATTCATTCAAGCCAAACTCTCCTCTAATTTCACAAAATCCTACAGGAATAACACCAGATTCTTGATACCTATAATATGGTTACATTGGAATAACTGCCCTTTGTTGTGTTATTTTATCTTAAATCACCTTTTTATGGACCCAGTTAAACATATTTGACAGTCTACAAATAGAATTATATTTTCAGTGCACCAAGAGATCTTGCTACTTAAAGTAATCCTAGAGCAGATCCTTCTGGAGAACAAATAATCACCCCCTAATTTGCCATCTGTATAAATCTGGATTTCCATTTGGGTTCTCTTAGCCCAAATGTAATAAGCATCATTTCCTCAAAATCTGGACTGCATTAACTCGACTGTGGCCCATAATCAGCATGGTTTTTGAGTGTAGACCTATTTTCTTTTTTAAAAAGCTCATTTTCAAGCTGTGACCTACATTCAGGAATGGCCTATATTCAGACCAATGATAAATAGAGTCATGGTTTGCTTAATCAAATGAAACATCCATAAAGTGCTTCACACATTGCCTGGCTCTTATATAGTAGGTGCTATGTAAATACTAGCTATTATTAATATTATTATTGCTGTTAATAATAATAAAGCAAAGTGCACCTGTGGCCAGATCTAGGCTAGCTTTGAGCAATCACAAAGGAGAGGAAAAAAAACTTGCTCTATGCTGGGTTAACAGCAAACTTCTAAATGGAGTCGAGACACAACTGTTCCTTTTTGAGATTTATTTACTGCTCTTCACTTCCTCTGACAAGTGTGACAGTTCCAGAGGAAACAGATTTCCATTGAATATGAAGGTCTAAAAATCCAACTATGTCAGCCATATCTTCCAAAAAAAATTAAAAACCAAAGATTATCCTCTCCTTTTTACAAGGTGTCATGCTCTGGCCAATATCATATTACCTTTTCCACAAATAGAAACAGACAGCTGAACCTGTCCATCAAAAGTCACACATAACCATCTAACGATACAGTATTTCATATTATGTTTTATTCAGAAAGGAATCAGGGCATTCAAGGTAACCTTTGTTGTACTGTTAGGGGAGGGTTATAGGTATACGTGTATGTGTGTGCTTAAATATTGCATCCAAACAGTAGAGAAATCAAGGCACTCTGTGGCAAAACCTGCTGACTGGGCAACTGACTTGGTTTAAGAAATTGTCAAAAAAAAAGATTTAAGTGTGTATTAGTCAATGTGACTACACACACACATGTGCAAGGACCTCTCTGGGCATCCACATAAAAGCTGGTACATGCGGAAAGTGGAGAAGCCAAACTGGAGACTCATCATCAAGCAGTGAGCTGAGAGACTCTTCTCAGAGAGATTGAAAATAACTCTTCCTCCCCCAAATCATGAGACACAAGAGGACTGTGAGTCAGCAGACGGGAGAGTACAGCCCAAGAGCCACAAAGACCACAGGTAGGCACAATGCACGCAAGCTGGGAAAAGCCTTAGATATCACATCACTAGCACCATCACCTACAGAGAAGAAGGAAAAGTATTCTTTTTCAAGGAATTCTGAGAGTTTAAGGGAGGCAGCAGAGCACAGTGGAAAGAATCAGAAGCTCTCCAGTCAGAGGACCTGGATTCAGATGCCATTTCTAGTGCTTATTACCAGTGTGACCTTGGGAAAGTTACCCTTCCCAGCACCAATTTCCTTATCTGCAAAATAAAGGGGTTGGACAAGATACCCCCGAGATCCTCTTTAGCTCTAAATCTATGAACCTATGATGTTGTCTGAAGGTGAACTCCTTCCAGGGTCTCTCTAGATCTGTGGAGGTGAATTCCTTCCAGGACCTAGATCTATGACCCTTCTACTTGTCTGAAGGTGAATTCCTTCTAGGGTCTCTCTAGATCTATGGAGGTGAATTCCTTCCAGGACCTAGTACCCACATCACTGAGACCACAGGTCCATCAGAGTCCTTGCCTGATCCACACAAAGTCACCTAAGGAAGGTTATCAGCATCTATTTTAGAATCATGGAATCTTTGAGTTTGAAGTCAACTTAGATGTCATCTACTCCACACCTTCCTGAAGTATTAACACTTCTACAGCATCTTTGACAAAAGGTCATTGAATAACGGTGAACTCATGACCACCCAAAGTAGCCCATTCTATTTGAGGGCAGTTCTAATTGTCAGGAAGTTCCTATATTGAGCTCAAATCTGAATCCCTGTCATTTCTTATCATTGGTCCTAGTTCTGCTCTTGAGAACCATTCAGACTAAATCTAATCTTTCTGCCATGTAACAGGCCTTAAAAAACATTTGACAATAGTACTTTAAATGAGAAGACTTTGACATTTAAAGAAAAAAAAAAAGCATTGGACCTCCTTAATGTTGTCCAAAGGCCCAGTCCTCAGGCTCCTCATGTAATAGAGACTTAACTTTAAACAGGAAAATAAAAAAGGCAGGGAGTCTTACATTTTGATCATTCTTACCTGATTTAAACACTCGATAAGACAACGGAGAAATAAAAATAATTGAGTGACTTGGCCAAGGAATCATAACGTTTTAGGTGAGGTTAGACCTCTCTGACTATGGTCCTCAAACTCAGATATCAGCTTCTACTTCAACATTTTGCTCCCATCAACAATTGCCTGTCTTTACATGGTTAAATGTGCCCAGGATGCTGAATTCTAGAAAATGTGCTGAGCTAGTACACAAACCCAGCCACAGCCTGACTCGGGATAATTGAAATTCCCAGCCACAATTATGCACTAAAAAATATTTACATGTCATAGTGTGGAAAGAATTCCTGCCTTTACAGGGTGGTAGGAGGGTTTGAATTAGAGATGGAGGGAGGGAGTAGATTTGGATTCCCTAGAATGGACATTCCCCTCCTCTCTATACTGCCCATCCCACCCTTTCCACCATTCACACTACCCATTCCAACTGCCTCTCTCAGTTATAGCTTGGGGACATTTAAAATAAAGGGGGCAAGGAGGAGCAGGGAGGAGAGGGGAAGGAAGGAAGGGCATTCATTCTTTATTGTCCTTATAATGTCTTCATAGACTGGAGAGAGCACAGAGCCAAGACCAGAAGTTTCTGAACACTAGGCAAGGTTTAAACATTGTACCATTGCCTTTCCTCCAAACACATTTACTATTGCATCCTGTGTGTTTTCATCAGAACATTTGAGTCTTTACTGAAAAGTATTAAAACATATTCAGCACCTATTGTATGCATAGCATTGTGCAAATTGACAGTACCAAATGAGTACCTTTGAACCAAAGAGAATAGAATTTTCAGATGTTAAAATATATATGTTTATGTATAAAAAGTAATATTAATGTAGTAGATGTTGCATCACTATAGGGGCCATGCCAGGGAGTATACAGGGGACTCCAGGGGCATGGTTCCTGGGCTAGCCCCTACAGAACCATTTCTATACATGCTCTATGGGGACCACCACTGCTACCTTAAAAAACATCTCTTCTTTTGGGCCATCACAAGTTATACTCTAGTGGTTGCCTATCTCGTCTACTTCTGGTCCCAGCTCTGGCCACAAAGTTAATGAATCCTACATAAAATTATCAGAGTAGCCTTACCTCCACAAAACAGGACATGAAATTTGATAATCCACTAACTACAGGGGGTCAAACCAATTTCAACCACATCACATCGACATGCAAGTGGGATACAACTCTTTTTTCAGTGTCAAATTCTCTCTGTAGCCACTTCCTGCATAAAATCACTCCATCATTGTTCATAAACGCATTCACGCTCCATCTGCAAGCATTCACATGTAGATTGTCCCCATTTTAACTATGGCTTAAGCAGATCCCAAATTGGCTCATCACGGAGGCTTGTCAGTTCTTTGTCAGGTCTTCCTTGTGTTTAGGCAAGGGAGGGGGTGGGGAAGAACATTCTTTCCCATTCTTTCATGTAATCATACAAATATATTTAATGACTGAGCTAAAACTGAATGATAAGAAATCTGGGAGGGTGATGTTTAAACTCTTTTTTCTGGAAGTGCTAGGGGATGCACCCGACAGTGCTATTATAATCTAGGGCAGAGGTTTCCAACAAGAGGCCCTTTCTTGCCCACAATACTCCCAAGGCCCAGTCTGAACCAGATTAAATGTAATTAGGAAGTATTTAACAAAATAAATAAAAATACAATTGAACATAGATGATGTTAATATGTGGTTTTCTAAGTCAATGTGTGACCTGCGGGATCCTCAGTTTAGTGGCCCTTTTTCTATCTGAGCTTGACACTACTATTCTAGAAGTATCTAATCAGGCTCCCCCGATGGATCATGATCATATATTGAACAACCCTTAGTCCTAGTTACATTTTCATTTCATTCTATCTAGCAGAGGGTCATTGGATCAAAGACCAGCGGCTGGAAGAGACCTTAGAGGTCCTTTAGTAGAACTCCATTTTATAGATGAAAAACACTGAGGCCTAGAGATTAAAGGACATTGCTATGGTCAGGCAGGTACTAAGCGGTGGAACAAATATTCAAATTAAAGTTTGGTAACTCCAAAGCCAATGCTACATCTACTCTACCACATCACCTCTTAGACATTATCACCATCATCATTTTATAGCATTTATATTGGGCTTGAAGGTTTGTGAAAACCCTGTTTACATATTATCTCATCTAATCCTTCTGTGGATAGAGCTCTGAGCCTGGAGTCAAGAAGACCTGAATTCAAATCCAGCTTCAGACACTTCCTAGCTGTGTGACCCTGGGCAAGTCACTTTACCCTGTTTGCCTCAGTTTCCTCATCTGTAAAATGAGCTGGAGAAGGAAGTGGCAAAACACTCCAGCCTCTTTGCCAAGAAAACCCCAAACGGGTTCCTGAAGAGTTGGACAGGACTGAAATGACTTCACAAAATCCTTACAATAAGTCTGTGAGGTGGGTGCTATTATCATCCCCATTTTACAAAAAAGGAAACTGAGACTAAGTGACTTGCCCAGAGTCACGCAACTACTAAGTGTCTGAGGCAGGATTTGAACTTGGATTTTCTTGACTTCAGGCCTAGAACACTATCCACCATGCTACCTACCTGCCCCCTGAAATCATAATAGCAACGACAACAATAGCTAAGGTATACAGCACTTACTAAGTGCTTTCCAATTATTATCTCGTCTGATCCTAGGACAACCCTGGATTATCCTTGGTCCTCTTTTCCTCCCTCTCTGCCTCCTGGTGATATCATCCACTCCCTGAACTACAGTTGTCTCCTTTATATAGAAGGCTCCCTAACCCAATGCACTCTCTCATATCCTTACCTCTTAATCAATCACTAAGCATTTATAAAGCACCTACTGTGTACCACATACTGTCCTTCAATTCCAAGCTTCAGTCCTGTTTCCAACTGCCTGGTAGACGTCTCTACTTTAAATGTCCTATTAGAGCTTCAAATTTGATATGTCTAAAACTGGATTTGTTATCCTCCCCCACCCTTTGCCACTCCGCCCTCCCCCACCCCCTACCCCACCATCCCCCTTGGATTGTTGATTTCTATTTAAGATGCCACCATTCTCCCAGTCACTCAAACTTAAAAGGCCAAATTAATTTTTGACTCTTCTCTCATCAACCCTACTTGGTTGACACCATCCCTTCTTTTATTACCACTGTCTTTCAATTCTCCATTTACATTTCACTGGGGCTAGAGCAGTAGCTCTAACTAATCCCTCCACCTCCATTCTCTCAGGCTTCTAATCCACCCTGATAATTGCTTCCAGAATAATCTTCCTAAGCAACAGCTTTGATTCTGTTACTCCCTTGTCCCCAAAGCTCTAATGGCTCCTCCCTCTTAGGACCCCAGTCAGGGCTTTGGGGCAGACAGGATTCGATGGGGGTAAACACTGGGTTGTTTGAAGCCCAAAGATTTCCCTGGGGCCAGCAGAGGGAAGCAGTGGCCTGACTCTGGACTCCAGGGAAAGGAGCCCACTGCTCACAGCTATGATTGGATGGCTACACAGCTAGGGCGGCAGAAACTCCAGTCCAGACACAAGCCACATACCAGAGAGGGGAGCTGATAAGGGGAGACTGGAGAAATGGGTAGTTAATAATAACACATTTCTCTAATGCTTTCAGCTTTACAAAATACTTTCCTTCCAGTAACTCTGGGATGTAGACAGAACAAGAATTATCGTCCACATTTTGTAGATGATGAAACTGAGACCCAGAGCAATTAAATGATTTGCTCATAGGCACATAGCTAGGATGTTGTTAGGGTTTGAGTTCAGATTATAGGATCGTAGATTGTATTTTGTTTTTAAATTCTGAACTTAAACACCAAAAGGGGATTTCCATATATATTTGTTGTTATTCAGTCATGTCCGACCCTTTGTAAGCCCTTTTGGGGTTCTCTTGACAAGATACATGAGTGATTTGCCATTTCCTTCTCCAGCTCATTTGACAGATGAGGAAACTGAGGCAGAGTGAAGTGACTTGCCCCGGGCCACACATACAGCAGAACAAAGAGAGGATTGCATCTAAAACTACGAATATTTCATACCACTTTTCTTAAAAATACATATGTTTTACATGATAGCACATGTATAACCTTATCAAATTGCCTACCATTTAAGAAGAGGGGAGGGGAGAGAGGGAGAAAAATTTGGAACTCAAAACCTTGTAAAAATGAATGCTAAAAATTGTCTTGACATGTAATTGGGGAAAAATAAAATACTATTTTTAAAGTACATAATAAATTCCATGTTACTTTCAAAACTCTCCGGCTTATCTATAGTTCCTTCTCAACCTCCTTCTTTTCTGTGCATTTTAAGAAATGTTTCAGGGACCCTCTTTTTAAAAAAATTTCTATTGCTAATTTTTCCTTCTACACCCACTTCCACTTTAAAAACTGAAAGAAGAAAAATCCTTGTAACAAATAAGCATATTCAAAGAAAATGAATCCACACCCATGGGCTAAAAATGTATATCTTTCTGCACATTGAGCTCATTACCTCTCTGTCTGGAAGTGGGTAACATTAGCATGTTTCATCATAGTTTTTCTGGAGACATATTTGGCCATTGTTCTTAACATCAGAATTCTTAAGTCTTTCAAAGTTTTTTTTTTTTTAATGTTTGCTGTCCTTGTATATAACTAGTTATCTTTTTTTCTACTCACACCATATTACTTAAGATTTTCTAAAATTGTCTTCTTTTATGGTTGTGTAATAGATAATATTCCAATACATTCTCACACAATCTGTTCAGCTAGTCTCTTGACCCTCCCCCCCCAACCCCTTTCCCCTTACAGGTCTTTGCTTTACTTTTAATCAGGATCATAGATTTAGAGCTAAAAAAGCCTTTAGAGGTCATGAAGTCCAACCCCCTCATTTTGAAGATGAGGAAACTGAGGCAAGAAAATTTACATGATTTTCCCAAGAGTACCTACCCTCATTGAACAGTATTTCTAGAACATTACTATGTACAAAGTACTTTGTTAGACCAGGGAAGAGGAAGGAATGAGTTATTGCCTTCCTTTCCTCTGAGTTCCTAAGGTACTTTGTATCTCATTAATTGAACTAATCACTTATACTTTGTTACTAGTAAGCTCCTGGAGGTTACTATCTATCTTACTCATCTTTGGGTTTCCCTGGACAAGCAAACAGTAATGCTCTAGAATGCCCTGACTACATAAAAGAAGGATGTTGAGATAGCCACTGTACAATTAATTATGCAGAACCTTTTATCTAAAACTCTTAAAAGTCTTTACCACCATTAAAGTTTAAGATCTCTCTCTAAGAGGCATATAATTATCCCACTAAAGATGAAAGGTCGTTAAACTGAGGCACAAAGAAGGGAAATCACTTGCCATAGGCTAATGGATGAGTCATTAACAGACCTCTAATGGAACCCCGGACTCTGCCTCCCCACTCTTACCCTCTCATCTCCCTTTTCTAAGAGCTGCTGGGACTTGACTTGTGGTGAAGTCCTTGCCTATTCTGCTCCAGCCAAACTACACCAAGCCTTTGAATTACTGGTTGAGATTTGCCGGCTGTTAAAAGGGCATTTTAATAACTACAAGGCAAATAAATGCCTCTTCCTTTCCTTGTACTATCAGGGAGGATGCCAACCACAAATGAGAACATAGGTGGGAGGGGAGACTCCGTTCCTTTTAGAAGCTTCTTTCTAATCCACCCCCACCGGACTTCTAGAAGGCTTCCATTACTGGTAATTAGATATTCCTGGGTGGTGTGGAGGAGGAAAGTGCATATTCTTCAAGGTGAAACAGTAAAGAGAATATATCATCACCTTCCCCTTCAACAAGTTGAGGAACTAAGAATTCTGGTCTGAAAGAAGGGGGCAGAGGCTAAAGACAGGACCTGGGATTTCACTGACATAGGGCACTCCCAGATGAGGAGACCCCTTCAACCAACAGGTCAGTGCCTTCTCTCCAACTTACACAGTTTTTGAGAGTTGCCTGGATCACTGAGAGATCACCCAGGATCTATATCCTTCAATATATAACAACTATGTATGGATGCTAGACTTGAAATTGCCTTCAGAGTCAGAAAGATCTGTTTTCAAGTCTCACCTATGACAAATACTTGCTGTAGGGTCTTTGGACAAGTCCCTTCAGCTCAGTGCTCTCAGCCATAGGTATCAAACACCTCCCGAGTGGAGTGGGAACCAGATTAAAATGGAGTTGGGAAAGACTTAACAAAATAAAAAGAAATATAATAAAACATAGATAATATTACATTTTAAAACTGTCAACACTTGGCCTCAATTCTTTTTGAGTGACATCAGTGCTCTAGGCAACTCTTTAAGATTCTAAGTTGTAGACAACGTGCCAAGCTACATTGGTATGAATGAATAAATGAAATAGTGCTTATTAAGTGCTTACTATGTACAAAGCACTCTGCTAAGTGCTAGAGATATAAATTAAAAACCTGGAGGCAGTCCCTATTCTCAAAGAACTCACATTTTATTGGGGAAGATAACACATGTAAATAAGGCCCCATGGTTCTTAGGATACATCAGCAAAGCAGATGGTAATGCCTCTTCTTTGTTGTTGAGTTGTGTCTGATTCTTTGTGACTCTATTTGAAGTTTTCTTGGCAAAGATACTAGAGAGGTTTGCCATTTTCTTCTTCAGCTCATTTTACAAATGAGGAAACTGAGGCAAACAGGGTTAAGTGACTTGCCCAGAGTCACACAGCTAGTGTCTGAGGCCAGATTTGAACTCACGAAGATGTGTTGTCCTGATTTCAAGCCCTGTCCTCTATGTACTACCTAACAGGACTTTAATATGGAAGATTTCTTTTTGGGGGGGGGGGGTAGCTGTAGCTTCTGCCTGCAGAAGCAGTTACTAAGTCAAATATTCTCACACAGTTTGCTTCCTGGGAAGCTTCAGGAGGTAGGTTTAAAGCAGGACCTGCCATTCCCAGAGTTCTTGAGCTTATTTGCCTGTGGCAGATGGTAGGTGGTTGTTGGTGGGGGTGGTGATGAGAAAAGTAGGCTCCCTTCTCCATAAGTTCTGTCCTCAGTGATAGCTATGGGAACCAGGCTAAAAGCAGGGCTAGTGGTTTGGGAAACACAGCTATTCCCAGAGCTGTTGCGTTCAGAGTCCTGGACTATCCCCTTTGGAGTCTGAGGAAAGGTGGTGGTCAAGGGAATGGTGGTGATCTGAGCCATGCTGCCTTCCATCTTTCCCTCAGGGTACCTTGCTACTTCACCTAGGCTAGCTTGCCTGTCCTGTCGGTGGTGATTGGTGGGGACCCATAGCTCCTTCCCCATAGTTAATTGCTTCTCTAAATGACAGCAATGGGAACTTGATAAAACTTCATCTGGGAGATCCCTATGCCAGTGAAATCACAGATCCAGTGTTATCCCTAAGAATTCCAATGGTAAGGGTGTGGTAATGCTGACGCACATCTCAGGAGTCTCTCAAGGAGTTAAGTTGGCTAGGTCATGTTTATGCGATTTCTTTATGTTTATGGTCATGTTTGTATGAAGCAACCTGTCTGGATGAACTATCAAAATTATGGTTCTCTTACCTTAAATTTAGAGACATGGGAAGAACCTTCAAACACATCTATTTCAACTTGGTCATTTTGTAGATGAGGAAAATGAAGTCTAGGAAATGACTTATTCTGTCTCTTCAACTTTCACATTGTCCCATTCATTTCCCCATTTCCTCTCACCTTGCCTGTGTCCTTCCCACCATATTCCCTCCATTTAAACTCTGATCATTTTCTGGCTTAGAACACAGATGATGGCATCCAGACTCCATTCTGTTACACTCCAGCAGATGGAAGCAGAGGGCAACTCAACATGACACTGAGAAGAGAGAAATTGACCCCAAAATAGAGAAAGCAGGCTGCCTAATGACACCAGATGACACCAGCAGCTTTGCAATGCGAGGAGTGAATTGCTTTAACTATGTGTGTTCTCTATATGTATATTCCTTCACACATGTTCACTAGCTCCATGTGTTTCCTATACATGAGCCCTGTGAGACATATTTTCTGGACATGTATGTTACCAATGGGTGTCTTTTACTCCAAAGCTGATATCATAACCTGTAGAAAAATGTATTCCTGTATATTTGGGGAGAAATCTTTCTTGTCATTTACTTTTCTAGATGCTATTCGATTGAATGTCTTTTGCTTTGAACTGGTGTATTTTTTACTTGCCTACTAAAAGAAAAACACTGATGGGGGCCTGTGAATATGGTTTTTGAGTGAGTGACAACCCACACTAACAACATAAATAGAATTTGGAACAGCATTCAAAAGGGAACATATAAAATGGGGTAGGGGTGTGCGTGTGTAGGTGTGTGGTCATAAGGCTAAAGCTTGAAGGAACTTTGAAAGCTACCTAGTACGACATTTTATAGAAAAAGAATCTGGGGCCCAGGGAAGTCTCCCAAGCTGACACTGGTAGAAAGTGTTAAAAGTAGGATTGTTTGGATGATCTTCTCAATAATACTACAATAATACCACAAGTTTGAGAATGGAAACTGTAGTTTATGTCCTGTACCACCCCTACCCTCAACCTAAAACAATGTTGAACACAATAGTATTTGGTAAATATTGATGGATTGAGCAATAGGGCAGGGGATGGGGGTCAGCAGTCAGGAGATGAACGCTGGCTGCCGATGAGGGGAGGAAACCTGGAGAAAATAATATTGGGGGGAGGGGGACATGAAACCTACCTTCAAGTACCTGAAAGGATGTTATATGGAGGAAGAGTCAGACTTGTCCTATGTGGCCCAGACTGGTCCTATCTGGGAAGAACCAGGAAAAATGGGTGGAAATTTCAAAGAGGTTATTTAGGTAAGGTTGTGAGGAAAAAGTTCCTAACAATTAAAGAAGTATTCAAAAGCGGGGATGGGCTGCATTGAGATGTCCTCAAACAGAGACTGAGATCTGCTGCTGCTGTTCAGCCACTTTTTAATTGTGCCCAACTCTTCATAACCCTCTTTGGGGTTTTCTTAGCAAAGATACTGGAGTGGTTTGCCATTTTCTTCACCAGCACATTTTACAGATGAAAAACTGAGGCAAAGTGTTAAGTGACTTCCCAGGGTCATGGAGCTAGTGTCTGAGGCCAGATTTGAACTCAGGAAGATGTCTTCTTGACTTCAGGATGGGTACTCTATCCATTGTACCACCTAGCTGCCCCAAGAAAAAGCAAGGATGGGATTCAAATCCACGAGGATCAGAGATACTGGAACCCACAAGTGCAGAGCACAATGGATTAGCAGACTATCACATTAACCACCCAGCAACCTTGTGAATATGTATGGACAGGTGGCCAATGAAGTCCTTTCTAACTTAAAAATTCTATGACTCTGTGAACCCAGGTTGTAAGGTGAGGGAGCACATTCCAGGTAAATTAATCAATAAACATTTATTAAGCACCTACTATGTACCAGACACTGTGTTAGATGGCTTATAAATATTATCTTATGTGATCCTCACAACAACTTTGTGATGTAGGTAGTATTATTCCCATTTTATAATTAAGGAAACTGAGGCAGACAGAGATTAAGTGACTTGTCCAGGGTCCCATGGCTATTAAGAAAGGCCAGATTTGAACTCAGATCTTCCTGATTTCAAATCCAGTGCTGTGTCAAATGTGTCAGAGATAAGACTTGAACCCTGACAAAACACAACAAACACAACAACAATAAATCTTCCTGATACCAAAGCCAGCCCTCTATACTCTGCACCAGACTGCCTCTCCATGAACATAGTGATGTCCATCATTTTCATTTTTTGTGCCATCCTTGGCCCCTTACCAGAAGAATAACTTGGGGAGAGTTGCCCTGGGCACAGAGGAGAGATCTCAGAAAGAGAATCCAACTACAATATGGCCATTTCTGGGTTTCTGAACAAATCTAAGCTGGCTTTAGACATCATGGGTCCCACATTGCTTCTCTAACACTGACTAAATGCTTTTGATAAACTAGGTAACACACTTGCTCCTCAACCACTTTACAAAGTGCTGGCCCCATGGTGGAGAAAGATCCAGAAGCGTTGGCTGAAGGAACTGGGAACACTTAGCCTAGAGAACAGAAGGTCCGGGGAAGTGTGTGCTGGGGCAGAGAGGGAAGACGGGATAATGGTCTGTTCAATCTTGGACCGCATACTAGTAATTGACAGTTACAGAAAGGCAGATTTTATCTTGATTCAAGGACATACTTCATAACAATTATAGCTTTCTGAAAGAAAAATAGGATGTCTCCGGAGGCAGGGAGTTCTTCATCACTGGGGGTAGGGTGGGATGGGGGGTGTCATCCAGTAGGGACTTAGGATTCTAAATTTGGAGCTGGAAGGGACCTTAGACACCATCAAGTCTAGCACCCCTTAGTTTATAGATGAAGAAACTGAGATAAAGCAAAGTTAAGTGACTTGGCCAGGGTCACATAGCTGCCAGCCAAATGACCAAAATAATTCATTTTTTATGAAAACAAGTGACTGAACAATTTTTTAAAAATTAAATTAAAATTTATTTTCAGGTCTACATTCTCTTTCTCCCACATCCCACCCCTCCAAAAAAGAAAAGAAAAAGAAAACTCCTATTACAAACCTGTGTAATCAAGAAAAACAAACTCCCACATTGGCCATGTAAAAAAAAAGTCTCAATTTGTACTCTGAATCTATAACTTTTCTCTCAGGAGGCAGGTAGCATGTTTCACAGTTCATGTCTGAAATTGTGATTTGTCATTGAGTTAATCGAAGTTTCTAAATCTTTCAGAGTTTGGGTTTTTTTTTTGTCTTTGCAATTGTACTGTTATACCAAATATTGTTATTGTCATAAGTACATCTCATTTCACTTTGCATTAGTTCTTTCCAGGTTTCTCTGAAACCATCCGCTTTAACATTTCTTACAGCACAGTAGTATCCCATCCCATTTGGCTGCCATAACTTGTTCAGCCATTCCTTAATTGATGGGCACCCCCTCAGTTTCCAATTCTTTGCTATCACAAAAAGAGATGCTGTATATGTGAGTCATTTCCCCCTTTCTTTGATTTCTTTGAAGTACAGACTGATATCACTGGAACAAAGGGCATTCACAGCTTAATAGCTTTGGAGGCAAACTTCCAAATTGCTTTCCAGAATGGCTAGACCAGTTCACAATTCTATCATCAGTGCACTAATGTGGCTGTTTTCTTGCAGCCCCTCCAGCATTTGTCATTTTCCCTTTTTGTCAGCTTTATCAATCTGATAGGTGTGAGGGGGAACCTCAGAGTTGTTTTAATGTTCATTTCTCGATTAGTGACTTAAAGCATTTTTTCCCTTATGGCTATTGATAGCTTGAACCTCTCCCTGTGAAAACTGCCTATTCATATCTTTTGGCCATCTATCAATTGTGGGAAGATTTTTGTGTTTGTCCTTCTTGAAAAAGACCATGACATCAGGGAAATGATAACATGACTTGCAGTTGACTTTGATTTGAGTGAGGGAGGGCTGTGCAAGGTCACCAGTCTCACTTTCTCCTCCAGAGCCATCTGGGTCAAGTGGCCTGATATCCACCAGGACAACTAGAGATGGATCAGGATGCATTGGAAGACCCTGGCCCTTTCAAGCTAAGGCTTTTTCAGGTTCTCACTTTGAGTGACTTAAGGCCCATTCAGTGAATAGGCCTCTTTAAGAAGTTAATCAAGGGATGACCCCTTTAATCAAAACTCAAAAAAAAAAAATCAAACTGGGAGGGGGAGACCAAAAGAGAAACAGTTACTATTTAGTATTTACTAAATTCTAGCCATTTAGTAAAAGGCAAATCACCTGCTAAACTTGGAGCCAACTTTGGGCATTACAAGGCTCTACTCCAATCTCAGCCCATCTGATCCTCTAGCAATTTTCCCCTTTCCCCAGGTATAGTGGGAATTGTAGGCAGGATGTAGGGAGGCCTCCTTATGAAGAGATGCTCATCAAATTACTTACTTGCTCAACAAGTGTAGGGAATGGTAACAAATAGAGGATTACGATAAAGTTTATTTTGTGTGCTGATGAACTCTTTGAAAAAGCTTGGAGTTTATTATCTTCAAAATTGTTGTAATACCATGAAGGTAAGGACATTGCCTCTGTATATGGGAGTGGGGCATTCAGTCTTTTACAAGGGACCTTACCTTAAGATAGAATGATACCACCATGAGACTAGACCCCAGGGAGTCCCAATGAATGCATGTTAGTGGTTTAAGGTGGCTTCCTCAGGGGATGAGGTCCCTCAGCATCTTCTGTTCCTGGAGGAGAGGTAGAGCCCAAGTGATTCAGAACACCAGGCTTATTGCCTGGATCTGTTAACTGAGCTAGACGAGTGAGCCCTAACTTTCTAAGATTCTAGGAAGCCCCTTAACCTCCTTATACCGTGGAAATCACCAATAAGGCCTGGGCCACATACATTGTTGTGAGGATCCAGTGTCTAGGCAAGTCACTGAAAAAAAAATTATTGCACAAATTCGAAGGATTAGAAGATTAGTCCCCTGGGGTGGAAGGGAAATTTCTATTTAATCCTCACAGTGTATGAAATAGGTCCTCTTATTGACTTTCTGCAGATTCCGAGTCCAATCTCCTTCCATTAAAGTAGTTTACAGCACAAACTAGTCACCAAGCCATCTTACTGTAGGACATAAACCTTTCACTTTCTAGCTCTAGGGCTCAGGGAATAATTAATAATAGCAGTCATGGTAGTGGCAGTGGCAGCAGTAGCAACAGTAATACTAGAACTAATGTTGATACAGCATTGGGAAGGCCAAACCTGGTCAGATTCTCATGGGCAGTTTTACCAGCTCTGGGTCATTTGCCCCACCCTAAGCTGCCATGGCACTCTGGCAACCAATCAGTCAACTACTATGTTCCAGGCACAATGCCATCTACTGAGGATACAAAGTCAAAATTGAAACAGCCTCTACCCTTTAATATCTATCTATCTATCTATCTATCTATCTATCTATCTATCTATCTATCTATATGTATATATATATATATACATATATATATATATATAATTTATTTATTTTTTAGTTTTCAACATTCACTTCTATAAGATTTTGAGTTTTAAATTTTCTCCCCTTCCTTCTCCTCCCCCTTCCCCAAGATGGCATGCAATCTGATATAGGCTCTACTTACACATTCATATTAAACATATTTTCAAATTAGTCATGATGTCAAGAAGAATTAGAACTAATGGGAAGAACCATAAGAAAGAAGAAACAAAACAAAACAACAAAAGAAAAGGAGAGAAAATAGTCTGCTTCCCTCCACATTCAGACCCCAAAGTTCTTTCTCTGGATGTGGATGGGATTTTCCATCATGAGTCTTTTGGAGTTGTCTTAGGTCCTTGCATTGAACGGCCCCTACCCTTAAAGAGATTACATTCTAATGGGGGAGGTGATGTTTACATTTATAGACAGATTTAGGTATATGCAAAACATAAAGCAGATTCAAGGTAGCCTGGGGAGGAGGCGGTATCAGAGAAAGCACTGAGGGGGGAACGGGGTGTCCCAGGAAAGGCCTCATGGAGAAGAGGATGCTTAAGGTGATTCCAAGATTCCATGGAGGGGAGAAGGAAGAGTGTTCCAGGCATGGAGGGAGGGACAGGGCCATGCAAATGGTAAAGAGATGACAGATGAAATAACTATGCCTGGCATAACAAGGAATAATAAGTTGGCCAATGCATGGAGGAGATTTATGTGCAAGAAGGCTAGAGAGCTAGGTCAGGGCTAGGCCAAAGAGTGGAACAAGATAAATGCTCCTCCACTTGTGTGACTCCAGGTAAGTCACTTAATCTTTGTTTTCCTGAGCTTCTTCAACTATAAAATGGGGATTAAAAACAGCACCTACTCTGCAGGGTTGTCATGAGGATCAAATAAGACAATATTTGTAAAGTGCTTAGAATAGTGCCTGGCATATAGTAGGTGCTGGCACATAGTAGGAGCTATATACCTATTCCCTTCCCCTCCCACCTACACACAGACACACACAGACAGACAGACAGACAGACACACACACACACACACACGCACACACACACAGAGTTGAATGAAAAAAGGTCTTGCAAGGAAAAATTCTGGCCATAGGCAATCTCCGCACCAACAAAGAACTTGGGGCTCTCCCAAATCTGTCAGTACACAGGAAGTGGATATAGGTACGAACAGGCACATTTCATGAGGTGTGACTTGGCAGCTCCAGAGATAAGTTGTGCCAGGGTCTGTACCAGGGTGGGTAATATGGCCATATATTACAATGGAGAAAATACATAGGGACTCAGTCCCACCATTAGATTTAAACTTTTATTAAAACCATGTTTTCACATCCTGTTCATTCCTTAATCCATAAAGGCAGCAGGACAGAGGGCATGAGGTGCTGGACCTGGAGTCAGAAAGACCTGGGTTCAAATGCTGCCTCAGACACTTAGTGGCTGTGTGACCTTGGGCAAGACAGCAACCAACCTCTGGAGCTTTGGTTCCCTCATTTGTAAAATGAGAGAGTTGGTCTAAGCTTGCCTTCTAGCACAAAATCTATAATCTCATAATCTTCCCTCTTCCTCACTCAGGGTCTTACAACAGATTAAAAAGCCAAAAGGCAGTTCAGCAGAAATAATCAACACAGTGACTAACAATGCACATGCCATTCCACACCCATAGCCCCCCTACCTCTATAATCAAGGGAGATAATTGCATTTTCTTAATTTTCCAGGGTGAAGCTTGGTCAGTATTTGTATTTAATTTTCTAGGAGACAAGGGCACATAGTCCCTTCCCCAACCTAAATCTGAAGACACAAAATCCATCCCCCTTAGCTCTCTACATTTAAAGGGGTAGGGGAGATGAGATAAATTATTGATCTGTATTGGTGGAGAGAGTTTCCACACTGGAAGTTCCCCCACATTGATGAAATCATACCTCCTGCCTGAGAGTATAAAATAGGAACTACTTCATAGACACAATAAATAGAGGGGCCCTTCTAGGGCTCAACAAAGCTTCTGCCATCTATGGGAAGCTTTTCCCAGTTCTCCTGGTGGTTAATATTCTCTCTCTCTCCAGATTAATTTATTCTCTCCCACCTGTGTTAATATCACTTACCCAGCCGACTGTAAGGTCTTCAAGGGCAAGGCTATTGTGTTTGTCATTTATCTCTGTATCAACAGAAATAAGTGTTTAATAGACTCTTGTTGAATGAATTAATGAATTTTCTACCATTTTTTCTATTCATTTTTCTTGTCTTATTGAGAGAAGCCCAACATTCATAGGATTGTAACCCTTCTGTTTTATAGATTTGCCTCTATCATTGTTCACAGTAATAATCAGAAATTGAAATCTTTCCCAGAATGTGATAGCTATTCATTCCCTATGTCAACCAAGCATAGTTTTGATGGCAGTCCCATTATTTCTGTCCCTAGAGGGTGGTGAAGCAGGGGAGGGAAGTGAGAAAACACACACACACACACACACACACACACACACACACAAAAATACAGATGGCCTCAGTGGTTGTCTCTATCCTTCTTCCCCTCCCCCAGTATTTACCAATACTCTCTCTCATTCTGCTAGAGACTCTCCTTTGACAAACAAGCCTGACTGGACTGAATCTAGTATTGTTCAGCTGAGGCCTCTTCACCATTGAGGCTGGTACCATTGAAAAGGACTGGGACTTTTTGTGTGGCCACAAGCTTTCCCATCCCACTTCAGACCTCCAGAAACACCCATTTTCCTTCACTATCAAAGAACTAACATTCAAAAGGCTCCTTCCTAATGTGTCCTTGGTGATCTACCCAAACGCTTTCTTGGAGCAGTTAGCTCCTTGGGCCTAAGTTCTGCATCTGAGTCATTTGGAATAACATGAAGTTAGGTGGCCTACAAAGTGATGTCTTAAGTTCTTCCTTGTATATATAAGGAAGCAACAAGTTACATACAGCCTGCTGAAAATTTCTAAATGACTCATGATGTCTAAAATCATTGTCTTAGCTTGGAGTCTCTCCTTGCTCCCTGAGGTCTATGCCGAAGCAGGGCTCCATGCCCAGGGCAACTCTCCCCATTATTCTTCTGGTAAGGAGCCTATGGGTCGCTAGGTGGCGCCACAGTGCACAGAGTGCTAGACCTGGACTCAGGAAGATGAGTTCAAATCTGGCCTCAGACACTTACAAGTTGTGAGACGCTGGTCAAGTCACTAAACCCTGTTTGCCTCAGTTTCCTCATCTGTCAAATGAGCTGAAGAAGGCAATGGCAAACCCCTCTATTATCTTTGCCAAGAAAACCCCAAAGCGGGGGGCGGGGGTCACAAAGAGTCGGATATGACAGAAACAACTGAACAACAACAACAACAAAGGGGCCAACCATGGCCCCAAAAGGGAAATCATTGGATGTCACTATGTTCATGAAAAGGTGATCCAGTACAGAGTATAGAGGGGCTGGTCTTCGCAATCACGAAGATCAGGGTTCAAGTCCTAACTCTGACACATCTGGCATAGCACTGGGCCTGAAATCAGGAAGACCTGGGTTCAAATCTGACTTCTCTCACTAGCTGTGTGACCCTGGATAAGTCACCTGGCTTCTGTCTGCTTTAGTTTCCTCAACTGTAAAATCAGAATAATAAGAACACCTACGTCACAGGGTGATTATGAGGATCAACAGGGGAATGTTTGTAAAGTGCCTAGTACATAATAGGCTTTTAATGAATAATTGTTCCCTTCCTCTATTCCCCCAATCCCCAAATCTGGACAAGTCACCTAACATTTTTTGAGGAACTCTGAGATTTGAAGTTACAGACATGTTAGTTAGAGAGAGGGCCATGGACGTGCAGTATAACTAATTCTGTAGTCTCTACTTCCATTATATTCTCCTTAGCACCTGGCTCAGGTCTCACCTCTAACATATTCTGTCTGGGGCAG
Source organism: Trichosurus vulpecula (assembly GCF_011100635.1). Taxonomy (NCBI): domain Eukaryota; kingdom Metazoa; phylum Chordata; class Mammalia; order Diprotodontia; family Phalangeridae; genus Trichosurus; species Trichosurus vulpecula. Next base: position 48,666,525 of record NC_050579.1, read on the forward strand.
GGGTGGGGAGAGGGAAGGAGGAAAGAGAGAACCACCAAGGTTGTCAATCAATCCACAAGCACTTCCTAAGCATCTACTGCATGCCAGGCACTGCGTTAGGTGCTGCAGATACAAAGACAGAAATGAAACAGGCCTGCCCTCAAGAAGCTTGTATTCTTTCAGGGGAAGCGACATACAATTGTCTGTACAAATATATGCAAAATTGAGTGAAGGGAACAGAACCAGGAGAACGTTGTACACAGTAACAGCCACATTATGCGATGACTAACTTTGATAGACTGAGCTCTTTTCAACAATGCAAGGTTCTAAGATAACTAACTCCAAAAGACTCAGGCTGGAAAATGCTATCCACAACCAGAGAAAGAATTATGGAGTTTGAATATAGGTCGAAGCATATATTTGCTCTTTTTTTGTTGTTTCTTCTTTCTTGTGGTTTATCCCATTGGTTATAATTCTTCTTTATAATATGACTGTGATAATATGTTTAATATGAATGTATATATACAGCCTATATCAGATTGCATGCCATCTTGGGGAGGGGGGATGGGAAGGAAGGGGAGAAAATTTAAAACTCAAAAGCTTGTGGAACTGAATGTTGAAAAGCAAAAATAAATTTTAAAAATTTTAAAAAACAAAAAACCCCCAAATATGCAAAATTAATACTGGGCAGTTTTGAAGGGTGTTTGATTTGAGCTTTGAAAGAAACTGGATTTTCAGATTTGGAGCAAATATGGAGACAGCTTTGCAAAGGTGTGACGGGAGACGGAATGTCATGTGTGAGGAAGAGAAATTATCCTACTTTGGATGGACTGTAGCATGTATGAAGACAGTAGGCTGGTTGAAATGCAGGTTGAAGCCTAGCTGTAAAAGGCTTTAAATGCCAAACCGGGGAGTCTGTATTTGTTCTTGGGATAGCAGAAAGCCACTGGAGTTCACTGAGCATCAGAGTGACTTGGTCAGATCTATGCTTTAGGAATATTACTTTAGCAGCTTTGTGGGGGATAGAAAGTACAAGGGAGAGAGAGGCATGAGGCAGAAGATATCGGCTATGATTCAGTCACAATGATAATAGCTAGCATTTATAGAGCACCTACTGTGTGCCGCACACTGGGCTAAGGGCTTGACAGACATCTCATTTTGTTCTCACAACAACCCTGGGATGTAGCTGCTATTATCATTCCCATTTTACAGTTGAGGAAACGGAAGCAAACAGAAGTTAAGGGTCACCCAGCTAGGAAATGTGTAATATGAACTCAGATCTTCCTGACTCCAGGTCCAGCACTCTAGGCACCATGGTGCCACCTAGCTGCCTAGTAGTAATAATAGCAATACTAGCTCACATTTATAAAGCTCTTTTAAGATTTACAAGTACTTTGCTCTCAGGAATTGTGTGAAGGGGGTAAATTTTATCTCTATTTGATAGATAAAAAAACTAAAGCTAGAGTGTAAGTGACTTGCCTAGGGTCACATAGCAAGTACTTGTAAATAGAAAAACTGGACAAAAGGCTGAATACCAACAGCCATGTAATGTCATGACCACTGTCAAGATGTTCACAGACATGGTTCAGTGCAATAAGAAATGAAGTCGAAGCTGGAGGACCTCCAGTTAACTCCCATCTGTATCTTGTTTTGTTCTCAGTAATTATAGGCAAATGCTGATTGCCATCTTCCCAAGAGGAAATTAAGGCACAGGCAGGTTAAATTGCCCAACATCATTTTGTCATTGTTCAGTGGTAACCAGTTCTTCATGATCCCATTTAGGGTTTTCTTGGCAAAGATACTGGAGGGATTTGCGATTTCCTTCTCCAGCTCATTTTACAAATGAGGAAACTGAGACAAACAGGGTGAAGTGACTTACCCAGGGTCACACAGTTACTAAGTGTCTGAGGCCAGATCTGAACTCAGGAAGATGAGTCTTCCTGACTCCAGGTCCTGTGCTACTATTCCACTATAGCACCACCTAACTGCCCAAGGTTATATGCAAGTAATATAATCGTCTATGGACCTGAAAACTTCATTACGTCCACCCACAGCCTTCTCTTCTCTAGGTCGAATAACCCCAGTTGCACTCATCTTTTCTCAGAGGTCTCATTTCCACCTGGCTCTCTTTCTGAGTTTTGTCTGAACGAGCCCCAGGTTCCTCCGTGGCTCAGAATCATAAGTAGCAAGGGGCCGATCTGGGTAGACCATGGACTTCAGCACCAAGAGAAGGATTCCTTCTCCTATTCATGGATGTTTCCATAGTTATAAAAAGAGGACATAGCTTTTTTTTTTTTTCCTGTAAGGATGTTATAGGGTCAATTCAGATTCTCTGTTCCCTCTGGGTTTTAATAAAAGGTACAGTGGAAACAGAAGGTGTTATTACAGGAGAGGCTTTTCATGTATTCAGACAGTAAAAGTCAGTTAGGGTGCCCCAGGCACACCCATCATCTGCATTTGAAAGAGTGACCAACTTTAAATTCTGGAGAATAATAATAGGTGGCATTCACAGTTTTGAAGCTTGTAAAGTGCATTAATTGTACTTTAATTGTAAAGTGCATTCATTCATTTGCTGCTACAGCAATCTGGCAAGCAAATAAGATAGACATTATTCTTCCCATTTATAGATGAAGAAACTGAGACTGGGAAATTACAACCTGCATCTTTCTTTTAAAAAAATGTAATAGTATTTTATTTTTCCCAATTACATGTAAAGGTAATTTTGAACATTCATTTTTAAAAAAAAATTTGAGTTCCAAATTTTCTCCCTCCTTCCCTCACTTCCTCCCTCCCTAAGACAATAAGCAATTTGATATAGGTTATATACGTGCAATCATGCAAAACCTTTCCATATTTGTCATTTTGTAAAACAAGAAACAGATCAAAAGGAAAAGAAGCCCACAAAAATAAAGTGAAAACAGTCTGCTTCATTCTGCATTCAGAGTCCATCAGTTCTTTCTCTGGATGTGGATAGCGTCTTCCATCATGAGGCCTCCCTTAATAGTTCTTTCCTCTGCACCAGAGGTTCTGAACCCTTTCTGTGTCATAGACCCCTTTGGGAGGCTGGTAAAAACCTATGGACCCATTCTCAGTATAATTCTTTCTTGCCCACCTTCATTTCAATTAGAGGTTAGTGAATACAAAGATGGAATTGTTTTTCCCCATCCATGTTCATGGAACCCAGGTTAAGAACTCTTACTCTATGCCACATGTGTCTTCTGCCCCTAGCCCCACCTCCACCCCTCTTCCTTAATCTGTTAAAAGATGTCATAAGGAAAGAAAGGTCCTGGGTTGGAGTAGATGGCTATAATTCCCTGAGACATCCAGCACATGGAGCCCTGAGCACAAGATTCCTAAATTTATCTTCCACCACTTTGATGAATTATGGGGGTCCACATGTGTGGAACGTTGTGTATAATGTCAGATTTTTCCAATGGATTGATTATGTTGAATTTTTCCCCCTGTTTTTTCTTTTAAAAAAAATTCTTCATAATAAGAGATAGTTCTCTGGAAGCCAGGCAGGAAGATACAGAAGGAATCTAGGTGATGTCAAAATAGTAGATGTTTTTTTAAAAAAGGTTGTTTTTAAAGATCCCTAATTTTTTTCCCTTCAACTGGCCACAGGCTGTTTTTGCCTTAGAGAAAAAAGGAATTATGTATAATCATGCTATTTGTCAGACAATAGCATGGTGGGGAAGAGATCTCCTTCCCCTCTTTCTGGATAAGACAGCCATTTGCCATCCTCTCTACTGAGATTAAAAAAACAAAACCAAAAAACTAAATCTGGCTTTTCTTCACAGATTTCATTAGGACTGTTGACTTCATACAAGAGAAGAAATACATGGACCAAGTAATAATGTTTGGCATCCCAACCACAACCCTGGAGATCCTAGCAAGGGTGAACCATTTTCACACTCCTCCCCCATCTCAGATAGAAAGAAACAAGCTGGACAGTTCTCATTTTGTGGCTTGAAAGCCTAGCCAGGATGGCTAAATAGCTTACCCTGAGGAAGCACAGAATAAGTCAAAGGTAGAACAGGGAGGAGGAAACAAGTTTCTTCTTTGTTCTAGTCCTGAACAGGTTCTAATCGATCCTTTCTGACTAAGGGTATTTATCTACCTGGTGCCACCAACTAGCCATCCACGTGCACAAGTGTGTATGTGAAGGGTGGAAAGATGCAAGAGGGGAAGGAGTTATAGGAGGGGTTGGAGAGGGAAAGAGGAGAAGAGTGAGAAAGTTTAGAGGACTTTTTACAGGTTGGAGACCAAATCTGGAACATCCAGAAGGCTTCTCAAGAGCTGTGCAGCTCTGGTCACCTTGTTTATATACCCAGTGCACTAAATTTCCTTCTGCTGAAATACTTGAGACCCTTAGGGTCTTAATCTGGGGTCTGCGAACTTGTGTTTTTTTTTAAATAACTATTTCAACATAATTGGTTTAGATATATATGGATATACACATAGAGAGATCTAGATGTCTAAGACATCTCTGGAGACACATAGATCTATATTTATCAAAAATTTTATGAACTTTAAAACATTATTCTGAGGAGGGATCTATAGACTTTGTCTGATTGCCAAAGGAATCCAAGTCACACAGAAAGTTAAATATTCCTCTTCCTTACAAGAATCCAGGGCCCCCTCAGAATGAGTGATGAGTGCTGTGATAGAGGGCTGATCCAAAGGTTGAGGGAGGAGGAGGCTGGTTGAGTGAAGAGATTAGAGGCCCAGCAGCTGAGGCACTAAGATTAGAATCCTCTCCCCCAAGATCCAGAGAAGCTCTGAGGGGGAGTTCTAAGCCTGATCTGAGCCAGATCACAGGCTCTCTGGAAAACATCTTTCAACCTATCCCTCCAAACCCAAATTTATACAGAACTGCCAAGGCTCATAGCAGCCAACCCACCATTTCAGAGATCTCCCTTCAGAGAGAGAATTCATTCTGATCCTGACCACATCTGGGGCGTCCAGTGATACTTCAGACCATGGAGGTATGAACTGAGTCTCCTTGCTGGGGAGGCAGCATGACAGTGAGTGGACACTGGACTTTGAGAGTTCTTATGAATACTGCTTCATTTACTAGTTGTGTGACCCTAGGCAGGTCAGCTTGGTGGTGCTATAGTGCATAGAGTGCTAGGACTGGAGTCAGGAAGACCTGAGTTCAAATGTGACCTCAGATACTTGCTAGCTGTGTGACCCTAAGCAAGTCACTTAACTCTGTTTGCCTCAGTTTTTTCATCTGTAAAATGAGCTGGAAAAGGAAATGGCAAACCACCCCAGTATCTTTGCCAATAAAACCCCAAATGGGGTCACAGAGAGTTGGACACAACTGAAAATGACTGAACAACAGACGCTTGGCAAATCTCTGATCCTCAGTTTTCTGCAAAATAGGAATTTTTAAAACCTTAAAAATGTTATCTAAACATGAGCTATTATAATTCCCTCAACTGGACTTAAATTTACAGAGACTGCATCTATGATTTAATCATTATAGGGAAGTATATTGGTATAGGATGAGAACATCCCCTCTCCCAAGACAGGTTAGCACCTGCTCTGTATCAGAAGCAGAATCTTGATCCTCATCTTCTTGGTTTCCAGGCCAGCTCTCCACCCATATCCAAACTGCCTCTTACAAGTGATGGTGATCCCCTAATCCAGCTATGAGCTTTCTAACTTTGGTAACCTTGACTGGACCTGGCTGGTCCACAGCTGCTGGCCCCACATAGACTCTCTAATAGATAAGATTTTAAAGTATATTTATTCTAATTACAGCATATCAAAAGATACCTATGCATCACCACTTCTCCAGGTCTCCAGTGGGTAATTTGTAGGCCTGCTGGCTCACCTGGATGTGTGCCAAGTTTATCAGACTCGCTTTCCAGAGTTGTATTCAATTCCAATCCAATCTGTATTCAATTCCAATCCAACCCAATAAACATTTATTAAGCACCTACTAAGCGCCAGGTATACAAATGTAATACAAGGAAAATTAGGAACCCCTGAGTAACCCCTAGCTACTGACGAGCCCCCTAGGATCTGGTGACTCCTTCCTGGAATGTCAATAGATAGGACCATCCCACCTGGCAGATCCTGTCTAGCAGATATCCCTGAGACTCCTTGGCTCCTTCCTGGAATGTCAATAGATAGGACCATCCCACTGAGAGATAACTTGACAGACCCTTCCTGGGAGATATCCCTGGGACTCTGTGACTCCACCAAGGAATGTAAATGAGATTATCCCACTAGTACGATAACCTGACTGAATCTTTTGATCAGCCAGGACCTTTGTTCCTCTTCCCCCCTACTCTGTACCCCCATATCCTATATAAGCCAAGCCATCACCCCAACACATTTGCCATTGATTTGTGGTGCCGTACCCCGATGGCCGCCGGCTAATAAATTCTCCACTTAAAACTTATACTCTGTGGTGTGTCTCGCTCGCTTCTGGTACAACACAATGAATAGAAAGACAGTTCCTGCCCCCAAGGAGCAGGCAAAGGGGAAAGGGAAAATGCAGATACAGACTGGAGTGGGCTGAAAAGTCTGGTTTCTGCCCTATAGAAGGAAGGCATTGGGAGGAGTCTGGTGCTCTCCCACCCTCCAATCAGGGGAGAAGGGGCTGAGGCTTGAGTTAGCAAAGCAGGGATGAGATTAGAGGTGATGAGCTTAACCTGGGAGGGACATCGTCTATGGGATTGAAACCAGGCAGAGCAGCAGATGCAAAGTGGAATTTGACCCAAGGTCACCACTGTAGGCAAAGCAAGTTACCAGGGCAGACTTCTGGTGGTCTTGACCACCACCGTGGTTCAGATTCTGCCTCAGACACAACAGCTATTTGACCATTGTACCTCATTCAACCTCTCAATGCACCAGGCAACTCTGGTCTAAAACTATAAGAGCTGCTGAGGATGTTTGCATCTCTGGAGTTCCCTACACAGATGAAATCATTAGTATAGACCAAAAGAAAAGTAATGTTTTTTGGAGTGGGGAAGGCAGGGCAATTGGGGTCAAGTGACTTGCCCAAGATCACACAGCTATTAAGTGTGCCAAGTATCTGAAGCCAAATTTGAACTCAAGTCCTCCTGACTCCAGGGCTCTACTCACTGTGCCATCTAGCTGCCCCAAGAAAAAAAATTTAAGTTCCTCTCAATATCTCAGAAGCAGAAGGTGCCCCTGGAATTTCCTATTATTAGAATTTCCTTCCTTAAGTCCTTCTGATCCCCAGAGATTCACCACACCAACCTTAGCTATGTTTCCTGGGGGGCCTTAGCCAATACAAATCCCTGATGTGGTCTCACATATCTTTGGCATTAAGGCATAGGGCCTACATCCTTTTGAGGGAGGCAGAGGCTCTGCAGAGAAAGAGCATTCCAAACACTGTCTAATGAAGTGATTAGGAAGGACCCTTTACCCACCACCCACCATCTCCTGATCTAAGGCTTTTCTTCCTGCAGTTACTCAGAAAGACCTTCCTAAGTGAAATCCTCTCTTCCCCTGCCTGGCTTCCCCCAGATAGGTTTCCTTTCTCTAAGACTGCAGAAGGAAGCTGCCCTCTCCTCCTGGGCCAATGCCTTCTGACCTGCGATGAGTGACTTACCCTTGGGCTCTAAGTGACAGCCTGTGCCTTTCATTCCTTACCCCACCCCTTCAGGCACAGCTTCCAAATTACTGGAATGGTGACTGCCCAGTCCAGCCCAAGGGCCCTCCTAAAGTTGCCTGGCAAAAAGCCACCTCATCATGACTTAGCTCCTGAAAGGACAGCATGTACTCTGTCTGAAGGTCGCCTTCTTAGAGGGTGGATCAGCTGTACTTTAAGGTTTGAAGAGACTGGCCCTAGTCCAGTTCTGGCCAGGCCCCCTTTTCATTATCAATCATTCAACAAGCATTTTATTAAGCTCTTTGCTCTGTGCATTGTGCTAATTAATTGCCAGCTATTTGCCCCATTGTGCTAATTAATCACTAGATACATAGTCCTGTTGTGCTAATTAATCACCAGGTATTTACCAAGTGCTTACTGTACTAAACCTGGGGATACCAAGGAAAAGGGAAACTAGCACCTGCCCTCAAAGAGCTTACATTCTAATTTTTAATTTCTATTTATTGTTGTAGGTTTTATTGCTATCTTTTATCACCAAAAATTTTCCAGTATCTCTTCCCCTCCCCCTCTCAGAGAGCCACCCAACATAATAAATAATATTTTTAAAGAAAAAAGAGGGGAAAATCAACAAAACTGACCAATAATCAAAACAGCCTGAAAATATGTGCAATGTGTCTCCCACTGTGCAATGTACCCATATGCACCCATTGCAGCAGATGACTCTGTGTGGGGGTGGGGTGGGGAGCATGCATCTCATAGCTTTTCTTTTTCAGTGGGGATTCTTGTCCAGGCAGGGAATAAATCAGATAGCCCCTGAGGTTCCTTCCAGCTCAGGCTCTAGGATTGTGGAAAGGACGTATTAAGCAGGATGCACATAAAGGCTAAATGATTCCTGTGGCTAGAGCCCAAAGGCAGTCATTTATCCAGGAGTTTCTAGAGCTCTTGCCCTATTATGCCCAATCATGCAAAGGGGAAAACAGAGTACTGGGTTTGGTGCCTCTGAATACATTCCCTAGCATGGTGCCTACACATAATTGCTGGAGCTTAATAAATGTTTTTTGAGATTGACTTTGATAGACTTAGCTCTTCTCAGCAATGCAAAAGACTCCTGATGGAAAATGCCATCCACATCCAGAGAAAGAACTTGGAGTCTGAATGCAGATGGAAGCATACTATTTGCTCTCTTTTTTTGTTTTGTTTTGTTTTTTCTTTCTCGTGTTTCCTCCCATTCGTTCTAATTCTTCTACACAACATAACTAATGTGAAAATATGTTTAATAAGAATGTATATGTAAAGTCTATATCAGATTGCATGCTGTCTTGGGGAGAGGGGAGGGAAGGGAGGCAGAGAAAATTTAAAACTTAAGGAAGTGAATGTTGAAAACTATAAATAAGTTAATTAATTAAAAATGCTTATTGACCAATCTTGACTCCAGAGGAAAGATGAGAAAAACGCCAACCACCATTGCAGAGATGGGAGACCGAGGGTGGAATATTCTACATGCTATCAGATGTGGGTGATGTATCGACTGTCTTTTAGGAACTGCTCTTTTCTCACTTTTTAAATCTTTGTTATGAGAGAAGGCTTGTTGAGTAGGGGATGGAAAAGGATTTATTTAGAAAAGAATGTGGCTTAAACACAAGAGGCATTAATCAAATTAAAATAAATGTTTGTTGAATTGAACTGGGCAACACCTGAAACTGGAGCTGTCCATTCAGGACAAGGGAGTTCTCTGGACAAGGGAGCCTGCTGCACTAGGAAAGAGATTGAACTGGGAGCTTGGGGACCTTGGGCTCTGCCACTAACTTGCTTGAACAAATCACTTCCCTTCATCAGGGCTTTAGATTTCTCGTAATTAAAACAAAGAGTTGAACGAGGCAACTCCTAACATCCTTTCTAGCTCTTAAAATTCCATGATCTCATTCTTCCTTTGGAGGTGACTTTGCTGCCATCTGAGCACTTAACAAGGATGACCAAGCTTCCTTGCTACTTCCCCATGCATGCTCCCAGACAGCAATGTGCCTAACTGAGCCACATTAGAAGGAAGTTCTCTAGTTTAACTGCCACCTTCGACTTTTGGAATATCTTATTAATAACAATGATGACAGCAATATCTTCAGCTCAAATTTGTCTGTTGTACTAAGCTATTACACAGAACAGATACAATAATTTATTAAGCATTTCTTGCATTCAGAGCACTGTGTCAGGCCCTTCAGAAGGTAGAACTGGGGATGCTCAGTCTGGAGCAGAGAAGACTCAGGGGGACATAGTAACTACCTTCAGGTATCTGAAGGGGCTCCATGGGGAGGGGAGATAAGACTCATTCGGTCTGGCTCCAGAGGAGAGAACTAAGAACAGCAGGATGAGGCTGCAGAGGTAAATTTAGGAGAGATTATAAGGAAACTGCCCTCACCACGAAAGCCAGCTCCAAGTAGGCTGGGGTGCTCCTGCCACGAGTTGGGTTGGGTTTCAAGCAGAGACTGAAGGATACCTTGCTGGCTATAGCATGGAGGGAATTCTTTTTCATGTATAGGTTGAACTAGATACCGCCGAGGTCCCTTCCAAATCTGAGATGGTGTGAGATACAAAATCCTTGCCTTCAAGGATCTCATCATGTAGTAGTTTGATCCTCATAGCAACCCTGGGTTGGATAATGCACATATTATTATCCCCATTATTCAAACGAAGAAACTGCCTCCCAACATAAACACATTGTACCTTAGTCTGGGGTAGACAGGGTTGGGTGTGGGGAGATTAGACTCACAACTTATCTCTCTTCTGAGGTAGCAGTGGTCCTACTAAGTTCAAGTTGAAAACCAGCATCACTGCTGACTTCTTTGGGTCTAGGGATTTGAACCTTTTTTCCGCAGAGTATAGATGCTGGGTGAAGTATAATACTTAACTTGGATTCCTGGACTCTCAAATTCCCATGGCCCAAGTTCTAAAAAAATATATCACAAAAGTAGAAGTGACTTGTTGAAGATTATTGTTGTTCAGTCACTTGAGTTGTGTCTGACTCTCCATGACCCCATTTGGGGCTTTCTTGATAAAGATACTAGAGTAGTTTCCTGTTTCCTTCTCCAGCTCATTTTTACGGATGAGGAAACTAAGACCAACAGAGTTAAGTGACTTGCCCACAGTCACGTAGCTAGTAAGCATCTAAGGCCAGATCTGAACTCAGGTCCTCCTGACTCCAGGACCAGCACTCTATCTACCATGCCACCTAGTTACCTTGTCAAAGGTTATACAGTTAATAAATAACTGGAATTGAGATTAAGATTCAGGTCTCTCAACTCCAAGTCCACTAAATCACTCTCTTTATGTTATACCAAACTGTCTTCAAAATAATTTCTCTAAAAACATATCAGATCATGTGCTTCTTGAGGGCAAGGACTGTCTTTTGCTCCTCTGTATCTCCCCTGTGCTTAGAACAGTGCCTGGCACACAGTAGATGCTTAATAAATGTTTAATGACTGACTATAAAACCTACCTTCATTCATGGAGCTGAACTGACCCTTAGGATAAAATATATCTACCCAATCATCTCAAACCATTCCTATTAATATGTACAGGGAAGCAGAAGAGATGCAAGATTCAAAGGAAGTATAGAAGGGAGCAAAAAGTAGGCAGAAGAGTGAGGATAGGTGGCAACAAGATGCTCCTAGAAAAAAAGATGAGCTCATTTGGAGGGGAAAAACTGTTTCTGGCAGTCGATGCTTGCAGAAACTCACAGATCATCCCCCTAGTAACTATTCTAATTATAGTCTCAGCTACCTGGGAACAAGAGATTTCCCTGCCATTGGCCAGGGCTCTTTCTCCCTCGTTGGCATTTCCCACCCTATGGGAGGTATTAGAACAACTGGTAAGTTGGTTGTCTCCATTTCTCTTTAGCATAGGGTAGATGGACCTGTATGGCTTCATAAGGATCTATGTGCATAAAGAAATAGAAATATGCACAGGTTGGTATCTGAATGATCGCGGCTAAATGGAAAAAAGTACCATAGTGCATATTCATAGAAACAAATTAGACACAGTCATTGGGTTGGCTGAAAGTGGGTTTTGAATTGAAATTAGTTTCACCCACCCCCGCTACTCTTTCCTACTAGTTTCTTTACTGGCGAGATAGCCTAAAGTGGTCACAGACCAGCTTTCATCTGATATGACCCCAGATGAATACGTTTTGTGACATTTTCACTGCTGTAGAAATCAAGTCTTAGAGAATCCAAGATCAAATGTAAAAAAACTTGAGCTTCCTGAGTCCAAGGCTCCATTGCTCCTTGAAAAGTGACCTCAACAATCACCCTTAGGTACCTTTAATTGAGAATGTTTATGTAGCTTCAAATACTTCATGAGCAAAAGTGTTTTTTTTTTTTTTCCTGAAGCTGAAGGGAGCATGGAGATGTCATGCTACCAAGGGCTTAGGAAAGTCTGCAGGCATTAGCTCCAGCTTAGCATCACATTGATTGTATTGACATTAGTGATCTGGAATGTTCTATTTATAAATACATTCCCCCAAAGTGTCCTCTTTCATTCTCCTTCCTACTCTTCCCTTTCCCTACCTACCCCATTTAAAAAAAAAATCAGTACAAGGCATCATATTGGTCCTGAGGACACAAAACCTGTTTCCAAGGAGCCTATAGTCAAAAAGAGGAAAATACATGAATACAAATGATTATGTGATAGAGAAAGCAGAGTATGTACTATTAACAGGTCCCCGGAACTTGTCCAGTTGCAACGTATGTATCATAGGCTTGTGATACTGTTTTTGGTTAACAGTACAAAGGAGACATCCAGGTAAAGAGTTAAGAAATTTGAGGGAAGGAATCATTTTTAGCTGGAGCTTTGGAGAAGGCTTCATGGAGGGTATAGCAATTACACTGAGCCATGAAGAAAGAGATTGAGGATTGTCATAAGGAAAAGCAAGGAGATGAGTGAGGGCAGGAAGAGAATGAGAAGGGAAAGAGAAAGATAGAAATATTTATATAGTACCTACTATGTGCCAGGCACTGTACTAAGTACTTTACAAATATTATCTCATATAATTCTCACAATAACCCTCCCAGGTAGGTGCTATCATTATACACACACATTTTACAGTTGGGGAAACTGAGGCAAATAGAAGTTAGTGACTTGCCCAAGGTCACATAGTAAGTGTCTGAGGCTGGATTTGAACTCAGGTCTTCCTGACTCTTGGCCCAGCACTCTCTCCCCTGGGAGCTGCCAAGTAAAGAGAGTAAACAGGTTTTACCGGAACACAAATTACACGGGAGGCAGCCTGGCACTGTGGAAAGTGTGCTGACCGCAGAGTCAGGAAGACTTGGGGTGAGTAAGATCCCTCCTCTGACACCTTGTCATATGACCCTGAATCAGTCTCTTTATCTCTCCAAGCCTCAATTGAAATGAAAGAGATGAACTGGATGTCCTCCAATGTCTCTTCCAGATCTGATCTTTAGTCCTATCATACTATGAGAAGGAATAGTACAAGATAAGATTGTTTCTTCACTTGCACACAAGAATCCATTACCCAACTCCAAGCATTTTCACTGACTCCCCATGCCACCAAGTCTCTCCTTTCTTATCGTCACCTCCGGGCTTCGCTGGCTTCCTCTAAGCTTCAGATAAAGTCCCACTTTCTTCAAGAAATCTTTCTCAATTCTTCTTAGTCTTATAAATAATAATAATGATATAATATTATATAATCAGGGGAGTGGCTAAGTGGCACAATGGATTGAATACCAGGCCTGAAGGCAGGAAGACTCATCTTCCTGAGTTCAAATTTGGCCTCAGATACTTATCAGCTGTGTGACCCTGGGCAAGTCACTTCACCCTGTTTGCCTCAGTTTCCTCATATGTTAAATGAGCTGGAGAAGGAAATGGGAAACCACTCTAGCATCTTTGCCAAGAAAACCCCAAACAGGGTCATGAAGAGTCAGACATGACTGAACAACATATAATAAGTATATATTATAATAAACACTTTAATCATAAATAATAATTAGTTCATTCCCTCTCAGATAATCACCAGTTTATCCAGTTTGTGTCTTGTTTGTGCATAGCTGTTTGCCTGTTATCTCCCTATAAGGCTGTGAGCTCCTTGAGATCGGTTACTATTTTTTGCCTTTCTTTGTATCCCCAATACTTAACACAGTGCCTGGCCCATAGTAGACACTTCATGAGTACTTGCTGACTGACTGACTGAGAGGTATATTACAGTCAGATTGTGGAGGGCTTTGAGGTTTTGAAGTTTTTTGAACAGAGGAGGAACAAGGTTAAAGTAGTAAATTAGAAATATTACTTATTGTCGTTTCTCGTACTCTGCTACGTTCACTGGAGTTGAACGGACCATATAGATGACATTTATTTCAATTAGGAACCTATCCATTGACAAAGAGTGAGACCCTTCATCAGTGTTTCTGAAAATATGGTCAACGCAAAATATGGTCAAATAAATACGGGTTAAGTACCAATAACAGTCTTTGAGGGGGGGGAAGGCCAAAGACCCCACGATGTGCTACTTAATCTATTTTAAAAATCAGGTCATTCCTAATATGAAAATGTTTTACATGATTGCACGTGCACCCATATCACATTGCTTACTGTTTCAGGGAGGGGGAAAGGGATAGAATTTGAAACTTAAAACTTTTTAAAAATGTTTTTAAAAATTGTTTTAACATGTAGTTGGGGAAAAAAATTAAAAATCAGGTCACTCCAAGTAACTAATACCAGTAGGCAGCACCCTGATGTCCTTCTGGACAGCTCATAAAGGGATTTAGTCTCACTGCACAAACCTCCTGACTTTTGACACAGGCTTAGCATACAAATTGACATGCTTCCCTGTCCAGGAGCTGAGAGAAATCAGGCCAAAGCTAAAGGAACTCAGGCAGAAGGCCAAAAAGGAATTTGGTAAACTAAACTCCCAATTTCTTTTTAATAGAGAATAGGCATTTCTACTGAGGTGGGGTGGAGATAGGGGAGTGAGTGAATTTCCTGCCATTTGAATACCTGTATCCTTTTCCATTGTTTATATGGGCAAAGTAAAATTAAGAGTTTGGACAATTAGATGATTCTGGTCCCAAACCTGATTAAAAAAACTAATTTGGCCTAAATGATCTCCATTAAGTGATTCCAGTGATTAGCTTAATCCAGATAATTTTTCAGTCTGTCATTCTACTTTGACTATGGAGACTCAGACAGAGCATGGTAGTATGGGAAACAAAAGAAAGGGCTTCTATTATAGGAAAGAAAGGACAGAATCATGGGGGGGGCACAATAAAAAAATTTGAGGGGAAATAAAAACCAACAGCTAGCAACCATATAAAGAGTTTTTTGAACCTGCTTTCAGGGATCACCTTAAACCCCCAAAGTTCCTCTGGGAAAAGTATCGACCCATTTCACAGATAAAAAAAAAATCAAGGAAGCTAAGAAAAAGTTACACAAGAAAAAAAAAACCCACAAACATCCTCATTCTTGTCCAAAAGTTTTATGCATTAGACTTCGTCGTCACCTTGCAATATTATCACCCAGTTAAACATTTGTAGCCTCAAACTTTATGATGCCTGAAGCTCTGTTCATTGGTGGAGAATATTCTGAATTCAGTTCTCAACACAAAATAACAGTCGGTCATCCAAAAGGCCCTCAGAATAGCAGGCCAGTCAATTCAGAGGTAAAATAGGATGCTGTGTTTACTGTTTAGAGACTGAGCATTTAACACAGAGCAGCAGATTTCACAAATTCCAGGGTCAGGCGTGTTTTTGGTCAGGGATGGGGGCGGGGAAGGGGAGAGATGACATTGAGTAAGCGTGTGAAAACATGGGATTAGATAATCAACAACAAGGAAGTTAGACAAGTCAGCACCCAGAAATTGTTCCCAAGAACAGCTGCAATCCAGAAATATTAACAAGCCAATCTATCTGGGGGTGGGCTATACTCAGCTGCAGGACATTTGCAGTCCATTCTACTCATGGTCTCCCTCCAGAAACAGGAGCTCAGAAATACTGCTGTGACTTGGGCTTCCATCATTAGATGTTTAGGGAACAGAGAGTCATAACTCTAGAGCTGGAAGGGACCTTAGAGGTCATCTAGTCCATCCCTTCTACTCACAGATGAGGAAACTGAGGCCTGGAGAGGTAACACAAGTGTTCGGCTCAGTCCTTTCAGTCGTATCCTACTGATGGTGACCCCACTTGGGGTTTTCTTGGCAAAGATGCTGGAGTGGTTTCCCATTTCCTTCTCCAGCTTATTTGACAGATGAGGAAACTGAGGCAAACAGGGTGAAGTGACTTGCCCAGGGTCATACAGCTAGTATTTGAGACCAGACTTAAACTCACATAAGATGAGTCTTCTTAATTTCAGACCCAGTGTCCTATGCAATATGCTCTATACACCTAGCTGCCCGTGTAGATACTTAGTCACAAAGCCCGCATTTGAACAACGCAGGTTCACCTCTCTTCCCACTGTCCCTTTTAAAAGATCAGGAATATGTGATTAATGTACACAAAAAACAGGAAGCAGTAGTGGCCTGGGAGTGGACATATGGTCTGAACTTATGTCACAGCCTTGAGTTTCCTGAGAATGGGGAAGATCAACAGTGTTATGAGGACCGGGGGAAACTGTACGAAAAGCTCACTCCTAAGTCCAGGAATTTGGAAACTTCTCCCTTCTTTTCAGCCAGTCAATAAGCATTTATGAAGTGCCTACTATGTGCAAAGCACAGGGCTAGGCGCTGGGGATATTTTTTGAAATAATTAATAATGATGATCCTAACTGACACATTTTATACTTTAGCCTATGTTATCTCATTTTATCATCCCAATAAATCTATGAGGAACAACGATAGGTATTTTTATAACCATTTTACAGATGAGGAAGCTGAGGCCCAAGGCAGTTAAATGATTTGCCCATGGTCACACAGATACTAAGTGTCAGAGTCCAGATTCTAGTTCTGGGCGTACTGGGTACAAGGATTGTACTGGGAATACAAAGAGTCAGATAGAACAATACCTGCCCTCAAAGGGCTTACATTTTATTAGGAACCAAGGTCTTTCTATCATACAACATGACTTCTCTTCTTCCATCAAAATCTGAATTAAACTACTATCAGAATCAATCAGTCGATAAACATTTGTTAAATGCTTACTACAGGCCAGGCACTGTGCTAAGTGCTGGGGATACAAAAAGAGGCAAAAGACAGTTTCTGCCCTCAAGGAGCTTAAAGTCTAATGGCAGAGAAAACATGCAAACAAATATATACAAACAAGCTATAGACAGGATAAATAGGAAATAATTAACATAGGGAAGGCACTAGAATTAGAAGAGGTTGGGGAAGGCTTCTTATTATTACAACTGCTCAGATGAGAACAACAACTACTTCTACCAGCCATACATTTATACTGTGCAATACTGGGGTTTCTTTGGTTTATTTGTTTTTGTTTTTTGTTTTTAAATTTCAGCCCAGCAACAACCCTGTGAAGTAGTACAACCCTGAGAAGTAGCACAAGCATCATTACACTACTATTAACAAATTAACCTTGGGTAAGTCACCTTGCAGGAGCAAATTTCAGAAAGCCACATGGGATACAGAGCAAACCAGAGGATGGCAGTCCCAAGGAGAATGCCCTCAAAAGGGAAGTGTCTGCACGGGGAGCTATATTTAAAGCTTTGGTATCAGAAGCCCATGCCCTGCCTGTTTTAGGCAGAAATTGGATTAAGGAGCTAAATTTAGACTGGACTGGAGTTAACCAGATCCCTGGCTTCTCTGGGGAGCTGTGTGCTCCTGTGTATGTGTGTTGGAGTTCAAACAACAAAGAGAGGCCTGGAGATGATTTATGACAGCTCCAATAAGATCTCATTAAGAACAAAAGGTCTGGAAAGTGGGAGTCCTCTCTGAATTAATTAAAAATCAGAACTATAGAATTAAAAAAATCATAGTAACGTGCTTTCAAGTCATGTGAATATTATATAAGTTAGGACAAGTAGCTAGTCACAAATAAAATGAGGGTAAATTAGTTAATTTATATTACATAATGTTCTGTAAACATTTAAATCCTGATTTCTATATTTTTACATAAACATTTAAATCCTGATTTATATACTTTTGAACATTTTGTTCAAAAAGATTCCTTAGAACTATTTCAAATTCTAATTTGGTGGGATCTGAATTAATGAGGTTTAATTCTATTCAATGAAGTTTGTTTCTTCTTCCCTTCCCTCTCTCTTCTAAACAGTCAAGTTTTACTTAACCAGCTGCCCATGTCTCCCACACACTAGGCTGACCTCTCAGAATCATTAAATGGATACAAAATTAAAGGGGGCCTGAAACTCTAAAAATAATATGGAAAAGATAAAGATGGAAGTTACTGTGCATTATGAAGAGAAGGTAGTATATGATTTAGGGAATATGAAAAAGCCAAATCATAGACATGGAGAGCTTTTTATTATTAACCTCCTTGGGCTACGTGCCTAAAACTTTTAGCCACTTAAAAAAAAGGATAATTCCAAATTCATTTACAGAATGGTCAGAGCAATTCCACCAACTATATGACTTGATTTCTATGTAACTCAATAGTTCATGTTTTCTTGGTCCAACTTTTTAAAATAAAGTCTGAGAATATTCCCACATTTTTGGTACCTTCCCTTCCTTTAGATATCTTTAAAGTGCCCTCACAATTTTATCATTTTTAGCATAGATGTTTTCTCTCCCTGCTTCCTTATGTGTGTGGCTGTATCTGTATGTATAAGTGTGTGTATGTGTGTACGCACACATACATGTGTTTGTGGGTACATATACGCATCTCTCTCTCTCTCTCTATATATATATATATATATATGTGTGTATATATATATGTGTGTGTGTGTGTGTATGTATATATATATATGGGTGTGTATACGGTGCAGCTAGGTAGTGCAGTGGATAGAATGCTGGGCCTGGAGTCAGGAAGGTGTGAGTTCAAATCTGGCCACAGACACTTACTGGCTGTGGGACCCTGGGAAAGTCACTTAGCCCTCTTTGTTTCAGTTTCCTCATCTGTCAAATGAGCTGGAGAAGGAAATGGCAAACCACTCCAGTATCTCTGCCAAGAAAACCCCAAATGGGGTCACAAAGAGTCAGACACGACTAAAAAGACTAAATAAGAACAAAAATATATGTGTATATGTCTACTACATTTAATACATATGTATATATATACACATATCCACAAATACCACACACACACACACACACACACACAAATACACAAACACATATTAGATCCTCTCCCGCTGCTTTTCCTATCCCATCTTTTCCATCACACAATTGACTGAAAGATATCAAGAATATAAGATTCCCTTTTTACTTATTGTAGTTGATTTAAAAACACACTTATACACACACTCAACTTGGTAGAACAAAATACCACCTTATAGGCTCTCTTATCATGAGGTGTCTCCAGATCATATACCAAGATCATTCAACAGTCCTTAGAGGATGAAGTAATAGAAATAACTATTCAATGACACTTTGATAGCAAATAACAAGCAAGCATAAAACTGGGAGCTGTGTGCTCACTAAAAGTATTTGCCGCAACAACGGAGGAAATTTAAAGCTGAGTTTAGGTCAAAGAAGAATTCCTTCCTGATGGCAAGTGCTCCAGATGTTCCAGTATAACATTGTATTGATTACATTAAACCCCGAAACATTGCAGAGCCTCTTGGAAGAGATCTGTAATCACTCGAAGGAGTTTGGCCTGTCCACGGGAAGGACAAATAAAGACTTTCTACAGTCCAGATTTCAATGTGCATCTGAATGGACACCCTACCGAGATTATTCAATAATAGCTGTATATCTACCTGTAAATACAGGGTGTCCCAAAAGTCATAGCGCAGTTTCAAGCTTTAATAATTTTAAAAGTATAGATGCCACAAATTTATAAAAACATCATTTTAAGGTTATTTAAATTTCTTTTATACTTTAGTTTTGTGAATTTTGAATAATGAATTTTAATTTTAATTTAATTTGGAGGATGACCCTTTCTCAGACCAGGTGGGTGAGTAGAGGAGGTCCTCTTGCTCGGCCACCTCAGTTACCTGTTATGTCTCCATTAGAATTTTTCTTGTGGGGTGACATTAAAACAATCATGCATGCCTTAAAACCTTATTCCTTAGAAGATCGTTAGGCTAAGATTATAAATGTAATCCTTTCAGTCATTGATGAGTAGCAATTCATGTTGCTGGTCAGTCACCTCTGACTCTTTGTGACCCTATGGACCTCTGTCTGTGGGGTTTTCTTGGCAAAGATAGTGGAATGGTTTGCCATTTCTTTCTCCAGTGGCAAAAAGAGGTTAAGTGACTTCCCCAAGGTCACACAGCTAGGAAGTTTCTGAGACTGGATTTGAACTCTGGTCTGCTCGACTCCAAGCCCAGTGCTCTATCAACAGCACCACCTAAAGTTTGAAAATCAGCCACAGCAATGCCTAGTACGACACACCGGTTATGTTGAACTTTAATTAAGAAACATGTTGATATTTAAAATATGAATATTTTAAAATTTTATACAATTAGCTTTTCAAATGATTTTGGTAAGTGTGTAGCATTTTTACTTCCAAAGTTATTAAAACTTAAAACTGCACTAAGACTTCTGGGATGATCTGTATGCATCCGTGTTTGTGTGTCTAGGGCAGACAACACAGAGATAAAATGGATTTTAGAAAATTGCAAAACACTTGTACAGACCCCAAGTTTGCCATAAGAGCAAAGGCCCATCTTCTGAATGTGAACACTTTATCAGCATTGCTGTATAACAACATTGAGACCTGGAATAGGATTGCCTCTGAAGAACTGAAGAAGGCCATAGAGGATGATGGCAGGTGTGATCAGAGACTGTAATATCTATATAACCAACAAGGAATTCTGAAGGACAGGAATAAGGGATATCATCAAAGAGCTGTATAATGAAAGAGAAAATGGACTGGTCATATGTGAGGGATGACAGACAGACATATGGCCAGAATGCTCTACTGGCCCCCTTTGGACCAGCGTCAACCAGCATGGGCAGGCGTAAATGGATCACAATCTGCACTGTTGGGGGAAACTACCATGTCAATGAGATCAGAGAGTCATTTGAGTATCTAAGTTTTTCCTCGAGTCCTCCAATATGGACTATTTTCATTCTGTGTCATCTTTGAGAATTTCCTGCTGCCTCTTGAGTTAAAAATAAGAAACTAAGGCTCAGAAGGTCTGTGTAACTTGTCCAAGGTCATAACAAGAAAATGGCAGGGCTAGGATCTGATTGAAGGTCTCCTGGCTCCCACAAGAGCTGTTTTCTGCCTTAAACTATGTATACTCCCTTCCTCTAAAGTAATTCATTCTCAATAAACATGCCATTTACAAAATTCAAGTGGCCCACTGAAGTGGAGGACAAAAATTCAACACTATAGATTGGTCACAATATTAGAATTAAGTGACAATGGAAAGTGAATATTATATATGTATGTCTTTGACTAGCATAAGGACTGGTCTTAGAGAATATTGGGAAGCTTTTGTTTTTTTTTAGTATATCTCCATCTGCCAGGTACCCACATTTCTCCCAATTGCCCAGGGGCTTCCTTTTTCTTCCACCATTGGGTTTTGTCCCATATTCTAGACCAGCGATCCAACTTGTGGATTGTGTGTGAACTCCGGGGTGAGATGGTATAGTTATTGCGAGAGGTCTGAAAATGCCTATGCAACACAGGCCATCCGCCTTGTCGTTTTGATCATGTTTTAAGCAGATATATATATCATCAGTTGCCCGAATAAATAACAGGTGTCACAGTTTGTCTTTCAAATACATTTGGATGTTATCACAGTTAATAAAATGCAAATCCATCTGAAAGTATTTATTATATAATATATAATAATTATACATATTATGTATACATGTATTATATATGTATGTATGTATGTATATATATATGTATATAATTACAATTTCATAATGGTCCCTTGTCACTATATATCTGTAGTGTGGCAGAAATAGTGCTGGACTTGGTATCAAAAGAGACCTGGGTTTAAACTTGGGACTTTGAGCCTCAGTTTCTTCATCTGTACAATGGGAATAATTAATCAACAAGCAATTATTAACCACTTAATATGTGCATAGTGTATGGGATAGAAAACCAAAAATAAAACCACCCCAATCCTTAAGGAGTTTTCTGTCAAGGACATCCTAGTGGGGGAAAACAACACATAGACATTTAAGTGACTATAAAATATATACAAAAAATACAAAGTAACTTGGGAGGGATCACTAGAATCAGGAAAGGCCTCCTGCGGGCGGTGGTCCTTGATAAAACTACTTGCAGTGGTTACCTTAGTGAGTCACTGTAAGAATTCAAAGAAATAATGTAGCTGTTTTTATTTGCACCTCTCTCTGCTTTATAGATATTTGTATATTCATTTTCTCTTCTACTCAATTATATCTAAGCAGAATGGAAGTACCTTCAGGGGAGGGTTTATTCCATTTTGTTTGGGATCTCCCCTCCCCCACTCCCCAGTAGGGCTTTGCTCATAAAAGGCCCTTCTGATTATGAGTTCCTCAAAGGCACCAACTTGATCCTGTATCTCATTCATTCATCACCTAACATAGTATTGGTTTTTAGTAAACACTTAATAGGAGGCAGCTGGTGGCTCAGTGGGTAGAGCGCTGCGGCTGGAGTCAGAAAAACCTGAGTTCAAATCCAGCCTCAGGCACTTCAAAGCTGTGTGACCCTGGGCGATCTTAACCTCTGATTGCCTGACAAAATGGACCCACTGGAAGCACCGAAGAAGGAAACGGCCAGTATCTTCGCCAAGAAGACCTCAAACGAAAGCACGAAGAATCGGTCGTGACTGAACAACAACAAAAGCATCTCTATGGATGCTTGTTGAAATTGGCTAATGTGATTAAAAACTCATTTAATTTCAAGAAGTAGAAAGATAAATGGACTTGGAGTTGTGTCTGCCATTTAGCAGATATGGAACACTGAATGAAGTCACTGAATTCTCTGGGCCTCAGGATCTATTATAAAATGAGGGGGTTGAAGTAGAATACACACACACACACACACACACACACACACACACACACCACTGAATTCTATAACCTAAGAACAACTTAATGTATTACCCCTGCCATATAACAGCGGCATTATACCTACAGATAACATATATGTGTGTGTGTGTGTGTATATATATATATATATACACACATGCATATATGTATGTCTCACTAGTATTAGCTAGCAAGACCTTATCCCAAAGGAGGTATGGGGATTTCAGAGCTGTGATAGGGCTAAAGAAAGGAGGGATGGGAACAAGCATTTATTAAGTACCTACTATTTGCCAGACACTGTGCTAAGTGCTTTATGATTTATTATCTCATTTGATCCCCACAAAAACCCTCGGAGGTAGGTGCTATTACTACTGCCATTTTACAAACGAGGAAACTGAGGCAAATGAAAGTTAAATGACTTGCCCAAGGTCACACAGCAGAGAAGTAGCGGAGGCTGGATTTGTACTTAATGCTTCCTGACTCCAGGCCTAGCACTCTAGCCATTGCATCATCTAGCTACCTTTAGGCCAAGGGAGTGGAAAGCAAACTTGGAGGGTGGGGAAGATGAAGGCAGTTTTCCAATGTTATCAGTTGGTGACTACCTATTCCATCTCTCTGTATTACAAAACTGAGGCAGGATTATACTTGGGCTGGATTCTGACAATGAGAAGAGATGCTGCCTAGATCTCAGAAACAATTCTATTTGGGGTGTGTCATTTCATTAAGGGCAATTACATTATGACCCCTAATGCATGTCAATTCACTGGGAAGACATCTCCAGAAGACAGGAAAATATACTACTTTCCAGCAAAAGGAGAGTGTCCTCATCTAAAAAGGAAAGGTGGGTTGGGGAAGCTAATTCTGCAGATAATTCAAAAGCTAATATCTAGTTTCCTTCCAAATTATTTACATAATTCCCACCATACCACCCTTGGCTCTTCAGAGGCTAACGGAGATGGTTCCCCACAATTCTCTGCAAAAATGAACAAAACTACTTGAGATTCAAACCAACAAGCATTTATTTCTCAAGCTCTCTAGACAGCTGTCTAGGACCACAGGTTACAAATGAATTGCGGATGTGCATCTGAGGGGGTTTCCAAACCAGGAGGTCCTTCATTGATGAAAAATAGCAGCAGCTGCTGTTTTGATGGCCCTTTAAGGTTTGCAAAGCACTTTACATATTACTTCATTTGACCCTCATAACAACCCTGTCAAGTAAATTCTATAGGTATTAATAACCTCCTTTTACAGCCTCAGGAAGCTAAGACTCAAAAAGGTGAAATGATTTGCCCAAGGACACACAACTAGTGTGACTGAGGCAGAATATAAACCCAAGTCTTTGTGATTTTAAGTCCAGTGTTCTATTCATTAGGCAACACTGTCTCTCTGGATCTCGGTATAGTCTCCCTCATCCCACATAGCCAGCTGATCAACTGCCAAGTCTTGTCAAATCTACCTCTGTAACATCTCTTGCATCCCATTGTCCCCCTCCTCTGGTTCAAGCCCTCAACACTTCTCCTTCGGATTATTTCAACGGGCTCCTATTTATTTGGTCTCCTTGCCTCGTCTGTCCCCCTTCAAATGAATGCTCTGCATTAGCTTCCAAAGTAGCATTTCTAAAGCATAATCCTGACCATATTATTCCCTTGAGCAATATAAATTCCAGTGGTTCCCTATTACCTCTAAAATCAAACTCCTCTAAAATAAAAGTTCTCTTCAGCTTAGCTCCAACCTACCTTTCTCTCTTTATTATTCACCATTCCTCTGTACGTACTCAGAAATCCATCCACGTTGGCATTTCTGCTGCCCCTCCCACCCCTCTGCCTTAGCATGGACTATCCAGCCTCTTGTATTTGTACTTAGAATGCACTCTCATTTACCTCTGCCTCAGAATCTCCAAATTCTTTCAAAACTCATCTTAAGTACCACCACAAGTCTCTTCTGTGCCCCTCCCAAGCTAACACATACCACCTTATATTACTTTGTATTGTCTAATTATAGAATTGTATACAGGATGCCTAACTATATAATTCCAAATATTATTACTTGTATTAACTATTATTTCTTTCGTGTATATACTTAAATGAATATATGTCACCTCCCCCCATAAAATGTATGCATCATAAGTGTAGGGATTGTTTCTTTGTTTGCCTTCTTATCCCCAAATAATAGCATAGTACCTCAAACACAGCAGCCACTTAAGAAATGTTTGTTTCTTGATTTATCCAGATGCATCATTGCCTCCCCCTTTCCAAATATGCAAACCACCATTGAAAAGACAAAGACAGAAAGAAATCAGTCCCTATGAATAAGGAGTTTACATTCTACTGAAGGAAAAGATAAAACATTTAAATAGACAGACAAATACAATATGATTACATGTAACAGGTACTTAACAAATGTTGGTTATATGGAACTTTAATGCTCCTGTAACATTCAGGGCCAGTAGCAAAATCCTGTCTGCTCAAATACCCATTTCCTACTTGCATGGGGTCCTATTCATCATCTGACTGTCCCTTCCCATTTATTTGAAAACCCTTCAAACAAGACACTGGCCATGCAACATACAAAATAGCTGGGGACAGCTTGCATAACTATCTAATAAATCCAATACATGCTTGCTGAATCCAAAGAGCTCCGACTAAAACACAAGGGTGGAGGCAGAGAGCAGGGGAGTTATCCAGTTAGCTGTTCACATTGGTAGAATTCACTGAATAATTGCTTGGGGCTCCATTTGCCTGGTAGATGCCAGTTTTTAATCTGCCCTGAGTGCCCTAGCTAGGAGCCTTCATTCCATGAAGCCTACAGCCTGATTTCTCCCTCACAGGGGCCTTACCGCCAACCAAATTTCAAGTTCATCAGTCAAGGTTTTTTCCACGACCTTCCCTTCTACCTCCTCCAAGGCCTGTTAACCAAAGGGCACCTTATAAAAGACACTCCCCTTCCCACCCAGGATTGAGAACTGTTTAAACCAAGGTGGTGAAAGGCCACGCACCCTGAGAGTAGAATTAGGAACAACAGGCAGAAGTTGCAAGAGAACAAATTTGGGCTTGATGACAGTGCCAGAGTGCAGAGGGCTGCCTCAAGAAATGGGGCAAATCCCCTCTTTGGAGGTTTTCAAGTCCAGGTTGGACTGTCAGCTACATTCTACTGGGAATTCCTTCCATGTACAGGTGTACATGTACATTCTACTGGGAATTCCTTCCATGTACTAGATGGCCATGAGGGCCCCTCCAACTTTCAAATTCTATGATGCTGCTTGTCCTTCATCTCAGGGCAGAAGCTACCCATTCAGCCTCCCTGACACCAAAAACACCCATGTCACTAACAGCAAAATATCAGGTGCTTAGTTATATAATCATTTCCACACTTTTTGTCATCACTGAATTTCACAGTGAACCAAATTTTCTTCTTCCTTCTCTCTCTCTCTCTCTCTCTTACACACACGCACACACACACACTTCTCCTTCATGACTTCCAGACCCTGACAGATCAAACTGAACTAGACAGAACCAGAACAAGCTTGGTGAGACTAAGCAAGCCCACCTCGAACTGTGCTTCCACAGCCCATGCACAGCCACGGCCAGGACCCTACCCTCAACAGGAACAGGCCAGGCCCGCTTTACTCACCCTTTTGTAGACATCTTCCTGACTGGCCTCATACTTCTGTTGCATGCGCTCCTCCAGGAAGTAGATGCGCAGCTTGAGACTGAAGTTCTCCTTCTTCAGGTCATTGAGGTGCTGGGACAGAGTACGATATCCATTAGACATGGTGGGCAACCCATGTGGCGGAGCATCACCAATCCCCCCGCTCACCCGAGGAACATGTCAAAGCAACAGAGGGGCATAAATCAAGCCAGATGGGAAATTATGGAAGGAGACAGGCTGGCCGGCAAGGGGGGTGGTCTATGCCGGCAAGAGGGGCGAGGGCTTTATGGACACATGCTCCCAAGCAGCCTGCTTTCTCCAGAGCCTTGCTTGGGATTTAGCAGCTCACACTGGGTGCCAGAGTTCAGCCTGCTTTCCTTTTTTACCACGGGGAGATATTTGTGGAATCCCTGACAGGGGAACATGCTGCATGAACTCAGACACAAGTGGTGTTATCTGATCCCAGGCAAGGAATCGACTGTCACCCTCCCAGAGCCTTGCTGGCCCCACTGCAGGCAATTAACAGCTTCTCCAAAGAGAATAGGGACTGGACCCCAGAAGCTTCCAGGAAATCAGAAAAGATGGGGTGAGGAGGAGAAATGGAAGACAGCAAGAGAAGGGTCAGGACAGTGTGGGGACAGTGGTTGGAGAAGTAAAAACCAAAAGAGGGTAACCAGAGGGAAAAAAGAAGGCAGCTGGGCAGGAGAGCCTGCTCAACATGGGCTATATGCCAAATGTCCACTTTCTGTGAGGTGTGGATCTCAAAGGGCCACTGCTAGGTTTCATTATCCAGAAAGAACTCAGATTTCCTTCTGTGACCACACTGCCTTTCCTCAGCCCAATCAATATGTGCAAACACACACACACACACACACACACACACACACACACACACACACACACAGAGACAGCTCTCTGGTGACCTTTCATCATCTATCAAAGGACCATAGTATGTAGAAATAAAAGGGATTATAGAAAGCTTTTGTCTAGTAAAAGCACCTCATTTTATAAATGGTGAAACTGCCCAGAAAGGCAAAGTAATTTAACTTACTTCAAGGTCACAAAAATAGTAAGCAGAGTTGATATTTGAACTCTGGCTAATTTGGGGAGAGGCAGAAAGGTAACTGAATTTGGGGTCAGAAAGCCTGCATTCAGTCCTTAGCTCTGCCACTGAGTAGCTGCATAACCCAAAAGGCAAGCCATTTTATCCCTCATAGCCTCAATTTTCTAACCTGTGAAATGAGGGCAGGTAGGTGGCATGGTGGATAGAGCACATGGCTTGGAGTCAGGCAGTTCCCGAGTTCAAATCCAGCCTCAGACACTTGCTAGATGTGTGACCCTGGGCAAGTCACTTAACCCTGTTTGCCTTAGTTTTCTCATCCATAGAATGAGTTGGAAAAGGAAATGGCAAACCACTCCAGTATCTTTGCCAAGAAAACCCTAAATGGGGTCACGAACGTGACTAAAACGACTTAACAACAACAAAGTGAGTGGGCATTCATTGTATTTTTAAGCCCAACACCTTCCACAGTGCCTGGAACATAGTAAACAATAAATACATAATGATTGATTCCAACTTTAAGTCTTTGAGCTATTATCTGTAAAATGGGGAATGGGGGGAACAGGCAGAACTATCTTCATGTTGCCATCCAGCTTTAAGCTTTTGGTTCTAATACTGCACTCCAAAGCCAATGTTTTCTCTCCACATTCTAAAGGGAGGAGCTGTTTTTCCTATTTCAGTTTCATCTTACAGACTTAAAAAAAATCTATGCTTTACACAAACTTACAAAGGGAAGACCGCCAAGTGATCATCTCTAGGGAAGGGAAAGAAAACAACAGAAAACAAAATAATGGCACGTGGGGCAATTAGCAAGGAGAGCAGAGTTTGCAGGCAGCTTTGTCCCTGACCAGCCCCGCCTGCCCGCCAGCCCTGGCACCAGCCTTTAACTCCCTCACCTGTCAAATGAAGCCACGATCTCAGCTCCAGATAGTGCAGCTTAAGAGCTCTGAATGACAGCTGAGATCTAAGCAGGAAGTATTACTTACCGTACACCACAAGGAACAATGAAGGTGACTGAAAGACAAGTCCACTGCCGAGACACCAAGCACAGGGGCTTGATGTGGACAAAAGGGTTCAAGAGGAGGAGGAAATCTTTCATCCTCAAAGCCTTTATTATGCCTCTTCTCTCATTAAGCTCCTTGAGGGCAGGAACTGGTGTTTTGGATTTTTTGTTTTTGTTTTTATCTCCAGCCCACAGTAAACATTTAATTAATGTTTATTGATAGACTAATAACTACAGAATTGATTTTTATGTGCATGTGTTGTGCCAATGAGATTTTTTGAGCCTAAGACAAGAACCATGCGATTTACTCATTTTTGTGTTTCCTGAGATACTATGAAGGCCTGGTGCTGTTCTTGCCACAGCAGAATCTGGGGGTGCGCTGTGAAATTCAGTGAAGATACACTATCTTTCCAGTCCTTCACATTCTTTGTCACAATGTCATTCATTCATTCAAGTGTTTTTGGAGCAGCTGCTATGAGAACACCACCATGCAAAGTATCTCAGGAGATACTAAAATTATCACACGGTCTTTGCCTTTAGATGGCACAAGAAAACATGCACAGAGAGACCAATTCCATAGTTATTAATCAATCGATGGGCCTTTATTAAGTGTTTAGTATGTACTGGGCACTATGCTAAGTTGGAGATGCCAAAAAATAAAAACAACTACAACAAAATCCCAAAACACTAGTTCCTGCCCTTAAGGAGTTTACATTCTAAGAGAGGAGATAACGTAAACATAGATCAGCACATAAACGACAAATATTGAGTCGATGGAAAGTGGCCTTAGGAGGGCAGGCAGTGGCAACAGGGGAGACTGGAAAAAAAACCGTTTAGGGTGTGGACCATGTCAATTTATAGGGAGCCTTAAATGCCAGGATAGAGGCAAAAGGGAACCTGTGAAGGTTTCTGAGGAGGAAAGGAGGAGAATGACGTGACTGAAGTAGAGGGTTCCAGGTAAGGAGAAATGAAATTAGGCAAGATGGATTCTTTCGATAGATAGCCTTGAATGCCAGGATGAAGAATTTGGATTTGCTAAGCAATGGGGATCCATTGTAAGTTTTTGAGCAAGGGGAAGACGATTTATCCTTCTCCACAAAATATGAAGTCTAAAATATTTGCCCAATCCCCCAAATGCTTTTTTGGCAACAATTCATGGCTCTCACTTGCTCCTTCCCTAATTTCTTCTTCCCATCTCTCTTCAGTTACGGAGCTCCAAACTGGAAATAGCTCCTAATAATGACCAATGGTGATAACAGCTGGATTGTTGGCCAGTTGTTAAGTGTCCCATCGACTTGATACATGTTGGTTTTTTAAAAACAAAACTATACTTGATGAATCATATTCAACTCAGCCACCACACTATCCTCCCTGGCTCTTGTGATAGAATAATAATCGACATTTATAGAGAATTTCAGGATTGGGAAAGTGCTCTGTGCATATTCTCCTATTTGAGGTCTGCGACAACATCATGATGTAGGTAGTAGATGTATTGTGGCCTTTTTTAAGCTCTCACACGTCTTTACCTCTCTGTAGCAGTCGACACTCCTGAGCACCCTGTCCTTCTGGATAGCCTCTCTGGGTTTTCAGGAAACCCTCTCTCTCTTGGTTCTCCTCCAACACATCTGACCATTGCTTTTCAATCTTCTTTGCTGCACTATCATGGCACGCCTCATTATTATAGACATGCCCAAGGGTTTGTCCTGGGACCCCTCTCTTCCTCTACACCCTGTCATAGGTTCATAGAGCTAGAACTGGAAAGGACCTTGAAGGCCATCTATTCCTACCTCTTCATTTCACAACTGAGGAGAATTGAGACCCAGCAAATGGACAGGCAGGTGGGGCAGTGGATAGAGCACCAGGCCTGGAGTCAGGAAAACTGGGGTTCAAATCTGACCTCAGACATTTACTAGCTGTATGACCCTGGGCAAGTCACTTAATCTTGTTTGCCTCAGTTTCCTTATTTGTAAAATGAGCTGCAGAAGGAAATGGCAAAACCACTCCAGTGTCTCTGACAAGAAAACCCCGAATGGGGTCACAAAGAGTCAGACACAACTGAAAAACAACTGAATGAGGTTAAGTGATTTGCCCAAGTCATATGAATAGTGTCCATGAGTGTCTCTCTTTTGGTGATCTCATTAGCTCCCAAATATTCAATTATCATTTCTATTCAGATGACTTCCAGGTCTACATCTCCTATGCAAGTACGTTCCTTTGTTTAGAGTTAACATTTCTGGAATCGCCCTCTTCATACCTGGCTTTGATGGCAACTTAGAATAGAGGTGTCAAACGTAGGTCAGCTGAGAGAATGCGGGAACACTCCTGAGTACAGGTCAAACTAGACTAAAGTATAATTTGGGAAATATTTAATAAAATAAGTAAAAATAAAATAGAACGTAGATAATGTGAGTATGTGGTTTTCTAAGTCAATCCTCAGCCTGCGGAGATCAGTATGCCTGAGTTTCCTCATCTATAAAATCAGAATGATAACAATAGCACCTACCTCTCAGCATTGTTGTGATGATAAAATGAGATAGTATTTGTAAAGTGCTTTGCAAACCTTAAAGCACTATATAAATGCCAGTTATTATTATTATTATTGTCATTTTCATCATTAGCATTATCCACAATCATTTACAGTTATGACTCTAGTCTTGATCGTAGGGCTACAACTTGAATAATTCTTACCTAGTAGTAATTGCAAGAGATCTCAAGTAGCTTGCTTGTAGCAGAGCCCCAGAGGAGTACCAGGGGAGGGGAAGATGAGTCATTGGGTGGGGATTTTATCATCCACATGACCAGCATAGCCAGCCACTGGTGCTTAGGTAAAATTACCTACTCACGGTCTTACAGTAAATTAGGGGCAGAGCCAAGACTATAACCTGACTCGATCCTGTGCCCCTTTCATTAAACCTTCTAAAATCTCTGAATAATCCCTGAAACCACA
The DNA here is from genome assembly GCF_011100635.1 of Trichosurus vulpecula. Lineage (NCBI taxonomy): Eukaryota > Metazoa > Chordata > Mammalia > Diprotodontia > Phalangeridae > Trichosurus > Trichosurus vulpecula. The sequence goes on from NC_050579.1 coordinate 48,697,802, forward strand.
GTCACATTTAAAATATTCGAGAAATACCGCAAGTACCCGTTTTCCCATCCAAACCCCAGGAACCATTCCACTAAGGATTTTATCTTCTCCAAAGCCCTTTCTTGAAATAACAGGACTAATGATAGGAGAGACAACAAAGGAATCATTACATCAGTCTAAAAAATAAATCCTGCATTAGACAGATTCATCACAGGGCTAAGCCTAGCAAGGACTCAGATGATCCCCACCCATTCCCTTTCTTCAGACACAGACACCAACCACCCCCGATCCCAGAATAATAAGGTATCACATTAGATGCCGATGAACTATATAAAACAAAAACACCTCCCAAAAAATAAACAACTACTTCCCGAGCCACCAAAAATAGATGGTGGTGCTGAAAGTAACACTGGGGGTGGCAGTCATGTGGGCTGCACAGAGAAAAAAGGCTCTAAGCTGGACGTTTCTCTTGCCACAAGCAGGGGTGGGACATGTCAAGTTTTATTTAGGATATTTGGTCATATTTAGGATCATGGGAACATAGACATAGAATGAGAAGGGGCTTTAGAGTTCATTTAGGACAAACTCCTCTTTATTCAAATGAGGAAACTGAAGTCCAGAAAGACTAAGTGACTTGCCCATGGTCACATGGATAGTAAGTGGAGGAAACAGGATTTGCACTCAGGTCCTCTGACTTCCAAGTTCAGCATTCTTTCCATTGTGCTATGACTCCCAAACCAGGAAGATAATTTGCTGAGTGGCTGCTATTCAGAGCAAAGATTGACCCATAACACACCAATTTATTCAACCTATTAAAATTGAAGGCTTTCCCCTTTCTTTCCTCCTGTCAAATCCATCAAATCCAACAAGCGATATTACATTCCAGGGAGGGGGGATAACATGAGCAAAGGCCCATGGATGCAGGATGGAATGCCAAGCCCAGGGAGCAGTAAGGAGGTCAATGCCTGTTGACATCAGTTGGGAACAGCAAGGGAAGAACCTGCCTAGCCATTATTGTAATTAAAAGAGATTGACATAGATCTTTGGGAAGAGGTTGCTCATTGGAAAATGTCTTTATTTTCTAAGAATTCTGCTTTTCTATCTTTTAAATTTTCAATGAAATCTTCCTTCTGTCATTTTATATTTTCAAGCTTTCAAGGAGAGTTGGTACTCTGTATGGTGCCAAAGTGTGTTTTCCCTAAATTTTCTGGGTGAAGACCTCAAGCCAGAGTTGCAAAATCCCTCAAAGGGAAGCAATGAGTCCTTCGAGATGCAAGAGCTTCTGAAATAAGAGTCACAAATCCAAATATCATAGCAGCTAAATTTGTAAAGGAAATACCTACAGTCTTAAAGAAGAATAGGTAAAGTTGATAGCCATAGATTTTCCCACACTATCACTGTCCAAATATGACCAGTACTCCAGTGATCCATGAGTTGCCTACTATGTGCAAGACCTCTGCCAGCTGCTAGAGATACAAAAATAAGAACAAAGATAGGCTATTTACACTCTATGAGGAGAAAGCACACAGAACCATGGCATCTCTGAGTCAGACAGGACCTCATGGGCCATCTAGTTCAACCCACATGTACAAGGAGGATCCCCTCTAGACCATTTTCAAGAAGTGGTCATTCAACTTTTGCTTAAAGACCTCCAGTGATGCCTACCTCCTGAGGCAGCCCATTCTGATTTTGGATAGCTCTAATTTTTAGGAAGCTTTTCCTTTTATCAAACCTAAACTTTCCTCTGCAGTTTCTATCTGAGGCTCCTGGGGGTGCAGAGTACTAGTACAGTACGACGAATACTAGTTCTACTTTTTAGAAAGTTTTTCCTTTTATCAAACTAAACTTTCCTCTGCAACTTCTATCTGAGGCACCAAGGTTAGCCCAGACAAGGCTGGGGACCTTTTTATTCATATCTGTAGAGATTTTAACATGGGCTGTATTGGGAGATCATGGAAGCAATTCTGGGTTGGTGAGGAATAGGGAGGTGGGGAGAAAATGGGCTTAAAAGATAGGATTTAGGTAGAAGCTACCCCCCACCCCCTCAGAGAATGAATGCTGCCCATTTAAGCCTGTAGCTTGGGGTGTTATGCCTTGGGACAACATGGATAACACAGACATCTGGAAAATCCAAGGGACTCAACAAAAAATGAAGTAAGATAATGAATGATTTTATAAACATTGCCCTATAGTCCTGGTAGAAAGGGGAGAGGGGAAGAGAAAATCTAAAAGTTGTGTTTTACTGTACAATTAATTAAATAAAAATCAACACAATATACATTTATTAATTGCTCTGTGCCCACCACTGACTAAACAAATCTTCTCCCCAACCTGTGGCTCATACAATCCCAGAGGTCCTAGTAGCAGTGCCCAGCTGTGTCACGTCAGTAACAACTGGACCAGACACACACAGAACTGGCAACCAATGCCAAAGAGCCTGAAGGAAGCAAACTTGAACTCCAGTAGCAGGTGGAGTCAGGATGGAAGACTTCCTAGGGTTTGGGGCTCAATGTCAACTGTTTATGGAACACAGTATCAAGGACACAGGAAGTTATGGCCTTTCTGTATTCTGTCCTTGTCAGGCCATGTGTAGAGTATACTCTCTCTATATATAGAGTCCCTACTGAGGATGTTCCAAACCTTCTCTTCTCTCCTCAAGCCTCCTACATAATTTCTTCTCCCCACCTTCCCACCTAGATAATTCTCCTCATGCTCCCAGCTAGTATGGTGCCTAGCATATGGTAAGCACTTAATATTTGCTGATTGGTTGACTTCTTGAGAAAACAATCCATTCATTTTGAGTTCTTTCTCTTCTCTAACATCTTATAAGTCCGTGGCATCATTCCGCAATCTCTCCTCCTTTATCTAGTTCCTGGTGAAGAGATGGTCCTTTTCCCCTTCCAAGGCCAACCTCTATATCATGTGCCCCGCATCTCACCCCATCTCATATTCTCTAGCAAACTGGCACCACTGTCATCCTTTTTTTTCTTAACTTCAATCTCTCCCTATCTACTAGCTCCTCCACTGCTTCCTACAAACACACTCAAGTCTCCTCCATCTTGAAAATGAAACCCAAACCTTTTCTAGACCTTACCATCTGTTTAAGCTATAGTTCTATTGCTTTCTTCCCTTTTTCAGCCAAACTCCTGTTTATACTATCTACATTCAATGCTTCCACTTCTTTTTCTCTCATTTACTCCTTAACCCTTTGCAAGTTGGCTTCCAACGTCATCACTCAATGGAATTGTTTTATCCTGAGTTACCAATAAGCTCTTTAATTCTATGACCTTTTCTCAATCTTGATTTTTCTTAACCTCTCTGCATTTGACATTGCTGACTGCCTTGTCCTTCTGAATACTCCCTCTTCTCTGGGTATTTGTGACCTGGTTTTCCTCCTACCCATGTGATTACTCCTTCTTAGACTCTGCTGGTTCATTATCCATAACATGTTCCTTAACTAGGGGTGCATCTCAGGCCTAGAGGCCTGTTGTCTTTGTTCTCTATACTCTCTGTCCTGGTGACTTCATCAGCTTCTATGGATTTAATTATTATCTCAGGCAGCTATGTGGCACAATAGTTAGAGCACTGGGTCTTTTGAAATACTATCTCAAACACTAGCTGTGAGACCCTGGGCAAGTCACTTAACATCTCTGTTTCTTAGTTTCCTCCTCTGTAAAATGACTCTAACTCATCTGTTAGACTCTAAGGTCTCCTTTAGTCCCAAATCTATGCTCATACGATTTCAATGCATTCGGGACATTCTCCTGCCATCCTGCTGTTCTTAAACCTCTGGGGCCCATGAGCTCCTGATTGGTGAGGATTCGCCATATCTAGCTACTCTCAGACCTACTGCACTATAGCCATCTGTCTTCCTGCTCAAGAACCCTTCCCCATTACTGCCTCTTGCTCCAGGAACAGTAGTCTAACCAACACAACCATTTCTGGAAAGAACATGTCAGTCAATTGCTTTACATCTCCACTCACCATTCCCATTACTTCTTGCACTAAAACATGCTCTTGGGCCACCATTCCCCTGCATCTGTTGTTTTCCCCTATGAGAATACAAGCTCTCGATGGCTGTATTCCCAGCATTTAGCACTGTGCGTGGTATATAGTCAGAACTGAATAAATGATTTTCATTGAATCATCCATTCTATGCCAATGACTCCCAGATTTATATATCCAGCCCCAGCATCACTCTCAAGCTCTAATCCTATATCACTAATTCCTATTAGAAATTTCAAACTAAATGACTGATAGGCTTTTAGAACTAAACAAATCTAAAACAGAACTCATTATCTTTTCCCCAAAATCTGCCTCTTCTCTGAAACTTCTTTATTTCTGTTGTGGGCAACACAATCCTTCCAGTCAACCAGATTTCAAAGCATCATCCTCGATTCCTCACTCCACTTTCCCCACGTATCTGATCCATTGCCAAATCTTGTGTCTACCTCCACAGTATCTCTCACATCTACCCCCTTCTCTCCACCTACATAGCCACAACTATAACCCAGGCCTTCATCACCTGTTGCCTAGACTCTTAAAATAGCCTCCTAAATGGTCGCCCTGCTTCATCTCTCCCCATGCTATTCCATCCCTACAGAAGCCAAAGTGATTTTCCTAAAGCATGGGCCTGACCACATTGTGCCCCTACTCAATAAACTCTAGCAGATCCCTATTATATCTAGAATTAAATATATACTCCTCTGCTTGGCATTTAATGAAAGCCCTTCACAATTTGGTCTCAAAAAGCCTCATCATTTAAAACAAAAAAACAAAAAAAAAGCCTCATCATACATTTCTCACTCCCCTTCTCATTCAACAAAGTACAGCCAAACCCATCTTCTAACTGTTTCTCACACACCTCCAGTCTCCAGACCTTTCCACTGGCTATCTTCCATGGCTGGAATGTACTCCATCCTCACCTGTCCCCCTCAGAATCCTCTGTTTTCTTCAAGACTCTGTTCAAGTGCCCCCTTTTATTTCCTGATCCACCCAGCTCCTAGCGGAGCTACCATTTCACGAGACAGCCTAGACTCATTCACTTCATTCCTGGCTCAAACCCTCTCCAGATGTCTCTCTATTTCCTTAACAGTAGCCTTCCCACTCTGAAGGTGCCTCTGTCCTGAAGCTTGCTCACCTGATTGTTGAGTCCCTAGCCCACATGAGGGGTCCAACCATGATCACTTCACTCATAAATCAACCCCCTTCTGAATTTTCTCTCCACATCTCACTCCCCACCTCATCTTGCCACCTTGATATCTTTCCTTAAAATGTTTTCTCTCTTCATGAGAACAGAAGCCCCCTAAAGGGCACTATTTATCTTGCTTGCTTGTATTTATATCCCTCATACTTGGCACAGTGACTGGTACTTAATATTCTCTCTCTTCTTTTTCTCGCTGTCTCTCTCCTATACGTGTGTGTCTCTCCTCTCCTCTCTCTCTCTCTCTCTCTCTCTCTCTCTCTCTCATTTATCTACTTATTCACCTATCCACCTATCTACTTATCTATCTATCCATCTAACTACCAGTGCCTCCTCCATCATATTTAATTTCTCATATATAGGAATATTTATCCCTATATATGTGTCTATATACATGAGTCAACATGGGCACATATAGGCATATATGTGATAGATTAAATATGATGGATGGATACACACACACATATGGAGACACACACACACATGTATATGGAGAGAGAGAGAGACACACACACACACACACATACACACATATATGCCTATACAGGTCCATATTGACTCTTCTTGCTAAATTATAAGCTCCTGAAGGATACTTTGCCTTTGCATCCTCAAGTTAGGGTAGTACAGGGCCCCAACACATAGTAGGTGCTTGATAAATGCTTGTTAACTGATTAACCACCACGTTTCTAGGAGGGCCACTGGCAAGCTAAAAAGCATTTAAAAGACTACAAAAAGGATACAGAGTACCCTTGAGGTGACATTACAGGAGGCACAGTTGAAGGAATGGAGATGCTTAGCCAGGAAAGCCTAAATGTCAACTGCTATTATGACTGTTATTAATGTTTGACTATGTGATTAGTAGTGTGTGAGAAATAATAACTAGTTAAGGAGAAGTGAAAGTCTGAGTGACTGATTGGGAATGTACTTAGAAGTGGATCCTTTGACAATTTTCAGGAAATTCTGACCCTGCTCCCCCTTTCCCACCTCCCCTCCCCACACTGTTCAGGTTGTCTACTTGGGCAAATTTCCATTTAGGAAAGTGAGAATGAAGTCAGGCATTGAGACAGGGTCCCCAACCTGCATCCAACTTGTGAGATTAAGGCTGGGCAAGGTACTAATTAAACTGTAAAGATCAGAGAAACATCCAATTAGGACGACCTTGAAGTACCACATTACATCCATCAAACTGGAAGAAACATGGACAAAATGACAAGGCTTAGCATTGGTGTGAAAATTCGTGGATATTTCTGATTCCCAAGGAAATGACACTCTATTAACATTGGCGCTAGAACTATAAATTGGGGCCTGCTTTTTGGAGATTAAGCTGGTGATATGCAGTATATATTACATAATTAATCATATATTTTGGCCTAGTGATTCCACTGCTAGGCCTTTACTTAGATGAACAAATATTTATAACTGTCTTAATAATTTTCTAAAAATCACCTTTATGTCCAATGATTGCGTAATGGCTGAAAAAGATTGTGGGATAAGAATTCAGTAGAGGATTACTGAGAAGAATCATAAGAAGTAGCCTGATGGAGTAAAAAAGCATTGAACCTGGAGTCAGGCTAGCCCTAGGTTTGAATCCTCCTTCTGAAACATCTTCAAGCGGATGATCCTGGGCGTGATGTCCAACCGCGCTGAGTCACAGTCTCCTCAATATAAAATGAAAGTAACAACGTTTGCAGCACCTCTCCTATAAGGGTGTTGTAAATAATAAACAAAGGAATGCAAGTCGACACTTTGTAAAGTCTTAAAGCTTTTTATGGGACAGCTATTATTACTGCCTTATTAAAGAATGAAAAACAGGAATACCAACTAGGAGGAATGGAAAGCTGCCTACGAAGTGCTGCGAAAAGGATGTGAGAGCAGAATTAGAAGAATATCCACAATAACTATGATTGTATAGAAAACAGCAAAGAAAAAAATAATAATGTGTAGGTACCCAGGGGAAAGGGCAGCTAGGGGGCACCGTGGATACAGTACTGGGAGTGGAATCGAGAAGACTCCTCTTCCTGAGTTCGAATCTGGCCTCAGACACTTACTAGCTATGTGATCCTGGGCAAATCACTTAACCCTGCTTGCCTCAGTTTCCTCATCTGTCAATTGAGTTGGAGAAGGAAATGGCAAAGCACTCCAATATCTTTGCCAAGAAAACCCTAAATGGGGTCATGAAGAGCTGGACACAACTGAAATGACTGAACAATAACAATTTAGGGGAAAACACAGGAGATTGGGCATAAAGAAGTTGGTATTGGTTTTTATTGTGTAAATTTTTCTTGTAAAAATGTTGGTTAGATGATACAGTTACATTTAGAATTTTACTAATTATTTTGTGCATTTGTCTGTCTCTCTAGACACTGGTTAATTTATAATTTTTTAAAAGTATATGTTATGAAGCCTTCAAATTTAAAGCCCACCTCCTCAGGACTTACCTAGCCATACCTAGCTGATGTGTCCTTTCTATCCTCAATTATCTTAGAGGATTTATAGTGTATAGCATTCATTTGGTAACCAGTTACCTTGTAACATCTCTTCTGTTGCCCCCGTCTTCAGAACTGAAATTTTTTTCCGATTAGTCACTGTTTCTTAGGTTTCTTGTCTTTCCTATGCTCAACCACGTAAATTCCTTGAGGCCTGGGTCTCTGACTTGTTTGTTTGAGAACTCCTCACAGGCCATGTGCTACACACGGAATAAATTGGAACACAAATATCTGTTGATTTGATTTGAAATTAAAAGCTCTCCTTAATGGAAAACTCAATACACAGAGGTTATTTTAAAAATCTACAAGAATTGCTTGATTTTTCTAATCTGGAGGCCTTTGGATCCAGAGTTGCAGCTATAAATGGGACTCTCAAGAAGCCTTGGAGATGATTTGAGGAATGTGTGACAAGCCCCCAGTTTTTTACATTTGAAAAGAAAAAACTACTCTACTTCCATGCTCAGGGTTCAATCTCCCCTACTGGTTATTACCTCCACTAAAAGTTTCCTCTGATGCCTCATCATTATATGTCAGTGAACCTGGAGCATGCCAATGGAGGGCAAGTTCTGCAAAGTCCTACCATACTGGAAAGCCTTTGAGGATATATGGATCTGCCAAACTGTATGTCTATTGTCCAAGGACTAGCCTAGTTCACTTTGAGGAGACTCCCCACTAGGCTGGCCAGAGGATGACTAAATTTTCAGCCTTAGAAACTCTTAAACACCATTAACTGTGTCACAGAGGGCTTCTGATCTGAATCAAAAGAGGGAACACACCCAATGACTAAATGATGGTTCCTTGGAGCATTGGTTACTGACTGACTTTCTGAATGTGAGAATCTGAGGGGAATGAGACATTTGGGCCTTTGTGATTTGGACATACAAATTGTTTTCTTCTGAAATCATGCCTGGAAATTTTTCTTATGACTGATTCAAGAGACACTCTGGGAAAACATAGAGCCCCCAACTTGATATAGCACGGAAAAATAGTCCCTGGAATTTCTGAAATTTCCACAAGAGCGGGTGAGGTGGAGAAAACACTTCTAATGGTAACATTTCCAAAGAAATACAATTAAACCATAGTCCAAGTAGAAAAGTTTGCCAGGGGTTAGGCCCCCAACAGGCTGACTCACTGTGGTTGGACTCAGACTGCCAGAGTAAGCCCAGCTTCTGGCTATAAATAGCATGTACTTGCAGCTGTCTTTGCTGGAGGTTTCTGGATAAAGGAGACATTGTGGGGGAGGTAGAGGCATGAAGGTAGGCAGGAAAAAGTGTGTGCATTCCAGGTTGGGGGAATCTCAAAGGTAGGAAAACAAATGATACATTCAGGGGACAGTGAGAGGAAACCAAGGTTGCTAAAGAGAGAGGTGATATAAAGAGAAAGCTCCCCCATCCCCACCCCACCCCTCTCTTTGTCTGTCTCTGTCTCTCTGTCTCTCTCATACACACACACACACACACACACACACACACACACTCACACCAGCACCCTCATGGGGCCTTTCAGTCTGACACCAAAAGCCCCATGCTCCTCTTCTCCTGTAGCATTAGGCACTGTTTAGGAGCTTTCTCCATTAGGCCTTCTTCAAAATGCCTTCTGTAATTCTTCTTCTCTGGCTTTTGAGATAAGATAAGACTCTTCCTTTCCTACCACTCTGACTGCTTCTTCTCTGTCTCCTCTCTCTTCCCAACTCACCAAAGGAAGATATAATCCAATGGTCATTTCTCTCCTGGGTATGCTTCTGACTTTATGGACTCTGCTACTATACCTCAACTGCCTCAGCACTTGGGGCCTCCTCATTCCAGAACATCCATCGATCTCTGCATCCTTCTCACGCTGGAAAAGCCCTCTATCACACTGACCTCCCTTTCTCATTGGTGAGTTCCACCTACCCATGGCTTCCATTTTGAGAGGGACCTAGAGTTGCCATTCTTCATTCCCCTTGAGGCTTTGTTTCTCCCTTTCCCTGACTCTGACATCATGCCCACTGGGTACCTTTTCCCCCACCTCCATCCCCCTTTCAGCTCCCTTTTGTGTGTTGTCTTCCCCCATTGGAGTGTAAGCTCCTCGAGGACAGGGACTAGCTTTCTTTCTTCTTGCATGTATATCTCTAACACTTAGCACTGTGCTTGGCACATAGTGAGTGCTTAACAAATGCTTGCTGCTTGCTGTCTCTTCAGTCCTTGCCCCTCTACTCTTCACTCTCTCCACTGTCCCTTCTGATCTTACCAATCAAACAACCAGCATTTATCAAGTGCCTACTGTATGCCACACCCTATGCTAGATGCTGGATAGACAAACAACAAAAATGATACAGTCCCTGCATTGGGGAACAAGTGGGGAGGGGGAAGGGGAGAATCAGGAAAGGCTTGTAGGAGAGGACACTTGAGCTGAGCTCTGAAGGAAACTAAAGATTCTAAGGAGAGAAGAGGAGGAGGAGGAAGTACATTCCAGCAGTGGGAGAAGAGCTTATACAAAGGCAGGGGCAAGAGAGGAGATGTCATGAGTTACAGGAAGGCCAATTTGGCTAGAGCATAGACAGACAGATGGAAGGATGGATGGATGGAGAGAGAGAGAGAGACAGATAGATATAGATACACAGACAGATAGATAGGATAGACGGATAGATAGAGACATATAGATACACAGACAGATATAGAGACAGACAGAAGGATAGACAGATACAGAGACAGACAGATATATAGATAGATACAGAGACAGACAGATAGAGACAGATAGAAGGATAGATAGATACAGAGACAGACAGACAGACAGATACAGACAGAAGGATAGACAGATACAGAGACAGACAGATATGTATATATATGTATATATATATATATACATATATATATATATATATATATATATATATATATATAGATAGATAGATAGATAGGTAGATAGATAGATAGAAAAACAGGTTGGAGCCAGATTGTGTGACGGGTTTTAAATGCCACACAGAGGTGTTCGTATTTGATGCTAGAGACCATAGGGAGCCACCCGTGATCACATTTATGTGGATTATTCTCAGATCTGAAGCCCTGACTTTTTTCTCTAGCTCCAGTCCCATATCTCCCACCACCCACTGAGCTAGCTTTCCTTCCTGACTACCCTATAGCTATTAATTATACTGTCATCCGCCCAGTCACACAGGCTTGAAACTTATGAGTCACCTTTGACTCCTATTTCTCCCTCACCACCCCCCAGCCCTATCTAGTCACCAAGCCCTGATAATTCTTTCTTCAAGGTGTTTCTTGTCTCCATGTGTCCCTTCTGTTCCATTCCCAGAAACACTGTCCTATTCTAGGGTTTTATTGTTTCATTGCCTGTCCATCTATGTCTGAGTTCTTTATTTTAATTCAATAAATATTTATTCTACGTCTGATTTCTTTATTTTAATTCAATAAATATTTATTCCCTCTAAAGTTTGTTCTGAATACCTCTGCTGGGTTAATTATCCTTAAATAACGATTTATTTATGCACAAAAACCTCCAGTGATTCCCTGTTGCCTAAAAGAGAAAGTTTAGCTCCTTAGCCTGGCATTCAAGGTCTTTCACAGTATAATGGCAACTCACCTTTCCAGCTTTCTCTGTCACTATGCATTTATGTTCTGGAACCTTTTGCCAGTCACAGAATCAGAATTTCTAAGCTGGAAGGGAGCTTAAAGGTTATCTGAGGTCAGAGGACTTGGAGTCAAATCTTTGCTCTGTTATCTGCTATATGACTTTGGGCAGATAATTTAACCCTTCCTTACCTAGAGGCCCTCATCTATAAAATGAGGGGATTAGACTAGTGACCTCAAAGGACATCTCAGGTTCCTTATGGGTTTAAGCCCTCTGAGGTCTACAGTGAATGAGACTGACAGCCTGGAGCAATGGACCGAGTGCTGGGTATAGCAAGAAGGAGGTCTGAGTTCAAATTCTGCCTCTAAGATTTTGGTTTGTCACTTAACTACTCTGAGTTTTGTTTCCCTCATGTGTAAAATGAGGATATTGATAACTTTAATACCTATGGCACAAGGATGTTATGAGACTCACATGAAATTATAGATATGAGGCACTTTGCAAACTTTAAGATTTTACATAAACATTATTATGATCCCATTGTCATAGCTGAAGTGTATATCTCCTCGAACCCCACCCACCCATCCCTTCCCTCTAATTTGAAAACATTATTCTACTCACAGATCCTACAACATATCTTTTGCTTTCCTACATCCATGCTTTGTCTCATTTTCCTAGCTCGGAACACCCATCTTTCTCTCTATCTATCAAAATTCAATCCATTTTCTTTTCTTTTTATTTTTTTGGAGGGGGGAGAGCCAGGCAATTGGGGTTAAATGACTTGCCCAAGGTCACACAGCTAGTTCATGTCAAGTGTCTGAGGCTGGATTTGAATTCAGGTCCTCCTGACTGCAGGGCTGGTGCTCTATTCACTTGCCACCTAGCTGCCCCTTAATCCATTTTCAAGAGCCAGTTTGCATCTTTCTTTCACCATGAAACCTTTCAAGAAGGCACAAACTCATGGTACACTCAGCTGCCCCTGAAACTATAGTAGTCCTCATTTCCTGAACCATTCATTTGGTAATGGATGACATACTCCCTGCCCATTAATAGGCTTCATGCGGAGCCCATTAAGGGAAGCTTGCTTATAGGAAGGCTTCCACACCTTTTGTTAATAGGCTAATTAGGCAATGAGTCTGGTTGTGATGCCTTCTGGCTCTGAGCCTATCAGCTGAAAGAGTATATATTGTGAAAGATGAACTTTTGCTTTGGGGGCTCTCTTATGAGAAAGATGTTGTGATTCCCTGGTGGGGACTCTGAGTGGCCATATGTTCAGAGCTCTCCAATTCTTCAGAGGTAAAGACTCTCTCGATTCAGCGGTGGATGGAAAGCTTTGATTCAGGCAGTAGAGCCCTGTCTGTTGGTCTTTACTTCTCTTTTCTGTATTTCCTGTGTTTGCATGTTATGTGATTAAAAAATATTGTTGACCCTTGAAACAGCTGTCTTTCCTTAGTAAAGCAGATCTAAGAACCTGTGCTAGCACCCATCCTGCCTGTGCCAGTGTGGTTGCCACTACACATACTTATTACTTTCCTTAACACATCTTTTCTTCTGTTCTATTGGGCTGTTATTTATTTAGAATCACAGAATGCTAGAACTGGAAGGGACCTTAAGATCCTCCAGCTATTTACATGTATGAGGAAACTGAAGCCAGATTAGTGTCTTCTAGGGCCAGGACTCCAATGCATGCCCTCTCCTCACTGTAATTCCAGGACGCTTTCCACTGGACCACACTACCTTTCTCTTACATCACAAACGTTGGTTTGTTGTTTCTCCGAATAATAATGATAATAATAATAATAAAAGCTAGCATTTATATGCCACCTATTATGTGCCCACCTAGCTTTTATATGACACTCACTACATGCTAGGCACCATGCAAAGCACTTTATAGAGCATCTCATTGATCTTATCCTCACAATAAACTTGCCCTGGTAAATAGGCACTATTATTATCCCTGTTTTACAGATGAGGAAACTGAGGCCAACAGAGGTTAAATGATTTTCCCAAAGTCAAACAGCCAGTCAATGTCTAAGGCCACCTTTGAACTCAAGTCTTCCTGACTGCAGATCCAGTCCTCTGTCCTCTATTACACCCAGCTACCTGCAGTGTCACAGTGGGGGAAAAAACTGTCATTTGATCCAGAAGACCTAGGTTACCATCCCAATTCTGTCATTTATTAGTTGTGTGACCATAGGCAAGTCACAATCTGAGTCTCGGTGTTGTTGTTCAGTTGTTTCGGTCATGTCCAACTCTTCATGATCCCATCTGGGGTTTTCTTGGCAAAAATACTGGAGTGGTTTCCCATTTCCTTTTCCAGCTCATTTTACAGATGAGGAAACAGAGGCGAACAGAGTGAAGTGACTTGCCCAGGGTCACACAGCTAGTAAGTGTCTGAGGCCAGATTTGAACTCAAGTCTTCCTGTCTCCAGATCTGGTGCTCTACTCACTGTGCCAGATAACTGAGTCTCACTTTCTTCATCTATAAAGTAACATCATTCCCATCAAGTGCTTCGCTAGGAAAGTAAGCACTTAATAAATCTTAAATACTACGATAAAGGCCTTAAAAGCCAAAAAAATGTGATTTATTGCTATCATCACTAATGATAATCACGTTCAGCTAGCTCGGAAAGGAATCATTCTGATGTGCCTCCCCACTAATCACAGTCCACCAGCAATTCCCTAATCTGTAAGACACATAACACATTGCCTTCAGAGGGCTCAGAGTTGGAAGTGACCCGAGAGGGTGTTCATTTGTTATCTCAATCCTGTTTGACTTTTAAAGCCCTTCCTTACTGGATCTCTTCCTACCTTTGCAGTCTTCTTATACCTTTCTCCTTTCCACATACTCTACAATCCAGATACATTGGCTTTCTTTATGTTTCTCCCACAAGACATTCTTTCTCCCAACTCCACGCATTTTCTCTATCCCCCATGACCGAGATGATCTCTCTCCTTGTCTTCACCAGTTTCCTTCAAGTTTCAGCTAAAATCTCAGACCTTCCTGGTCCCTCTTAAGAGACTACCTCCAATTTTTCCTGTATATATCTAGCTGTTTGCATGTGGTATCCCCTATTAGAATGTAACCTCCTTAAGGACAGGTAGTATTTTTGTCTTTCTTCGTACTCTTAGCACTTAGTACAGTGCCTAGCATATGGTATATACTAGGTCCTTAATAAATGCTTCTTGATTTGACCTGACTTGAACACTGTATTGAATTCATTCCATACCAGGCGATCCAACAAGCTGGAAGGCAGCACTTCTCAGAAGACTAGGCCAGTTGTCACCATGTGATGAATCATAAAGATTTCTGCAATGAGCCTCTGGCAAGCTAGACTTCGGAGCCTTGCTTCCCCTCTCTTTCCCTTGCTCCAAGGGCTATTCCTACCCTTGCTCTATGTTGAGCCCTATTCTCCTATTCAACTGAGTCACCATGTCAGTTCCTCTACCCTCTTGGACCAGAAATCATCTATACAGTCCCTTTGAGCTGGTTTTCAAGTGCTAAACCTACAACTCTTGGCTTCACAGCAACTGTACCTGCATTGTACTAGGTACCCTTCTCCTCCACTTTTCCATACATACCACCAACAAATGTTGGTTACAAAGGCTTAGTTCTTTTTTTTCCTCCCCCACCCAACCTCTTTTCAATACTAATTTTTGTCAGTGATCTTAGAGTATTTTCCTTTCCTTTCTTTCCCTGAGGGATTCTTTCTCTATAAAGATGAAGTCACTGACTCATCTTCAGGAGACCTTGTACATGAGGCCAAGTCATCCACATTCTCTTTCCATGACTTGTGCATATGCAACCAAAACCACATTCACAACACACAAGCAAGGTTCAGGGTTGTTATTTGTGACTCTGGAATGCATCAAGTACAAACACTCCTCCCACCCCAAGTCAACTCCTAACCTTGCCTTCAATAGGTGAGGCAGGGGTGGGTAACCTGCAGTGTCAAGGCCACATGTAGCCCTCTGGGTCCTCAAGTGCAGCCTGTTGACTGAATCCAAACTTCACAGAACAAATGAATTCCTTTAATAAAAGGATTTGTTCTGTAAAGCTTGAACTCAGTCAAAAGTCTGCACCCAAGGACCTAAAGGCCACATGTGACCTTGAGGCCGCAGGTTCCCCATCATTTGCCCAGTGCTTTGAGCAGTTATATTACAGAGATTCATTAATCCTATGAGAATAACGTTTTCTTATTACCAAGTAAATGGTGTTAAAAACCAAACTGCTTTTATTTGTCCCTTATCAGCTAGGTGTATATATGACCTGAAACACTGAATATGAAGACTACAGAAAATCAGGGGAAGACATATGAACTGATACAAAATGAAGTAAGCAGAACTAGAAAACAACATGAATAGTAACTACAACATTGTAAATGGAAAGAACTACAACAGAAAAACAAATGCTATGTAATAATAATGATAGGCCTCAAAGGAGAAAGGAGAAAATGCACGTCGCTTACTCCCTCTTTGTAGGTGGGGGTCCATGGAAGTGGAGCACTTTGTATAGTATAAATCTTGAATAAGGGATTGGCGAGTTTTTGAAATTTTATTTTTTTTCTTTTTTCTTTCTTTTCTGATCTTTGCTTTAATAATAATTCTCTGGGGAAGGAAAAGGGGAAAGAAATATTAGGAAATGAAGGTGAAGTAAAAATAAAAGATATGAGTGAAAATTTGAAAAAGAAAACAAATATGAACAAGCCTAGTCAAAATTGTAAAGTCCTCAAAATTTATCTTCTGTCCTTGGCAAAGATGTGATTAGCATGGGTTAATCAGGACTGTGTCCCAAGGTGCTGATCTAAACAGTGGAAGGGAAATCTTCATGACCTCTGGATGCACCAATCATGACCCCCTTCTCCTCAAGTCGTCTTCCTTTCTGGGTTTCACCCTCTGTGAGACAATCCTCAGAGCCAACATATTCTCCTCCCCTCCCACTGCACTTATTTTGGCAGCAGCCATCTCCAGTTGTCCTGATGGATATCTGGCCACTGGACCCAGATGGCTCGGGAGGAGAAAGTGAGGCTAGTGACCTTGCACAGCCCTCCCTCACTGAAATCCAATTCACTTGCAAGTCACGGCATCATCTTCCTGATGTCATGGTCCTCTTCCAGAATGAAGGACAAACAAGGACAATTTATTCTGGATTATTCTCTGGGCCACAGCTAAGCAGCCCTCATCCACACCCAGGGCCTGACCATCCTCACCCATCACCTCTCCTCTCAACTGAATTTTCCTCAGGATGCATTTGGCCCAGTTACAGTTCTCATCCTTGATGCCTTCTTACCCTGCCCTTTCTCCCCACTCAGTACTACCCCTTTTGTCAGATGCCCAATATCTTTCTCTTGTCTTCAGCATCTCTTAGGACTAGGAAGGCTTATACATGAATCATTTACATTTATACTTAGATTTCCTGATTGATTTATAATTCATTATGAAGCACTCAGTCAGATGGGTTAATCAGCACTTACATTTTAAGGCTTTTATCTTTAATTGTGGAATCAGAGTCTTTGCCCCTTGAATTTCCGGACAATCAGTTCAGAGAATTTGGAAGGGAGGGGGACAGGAGAATCTCTGAAATCACACTATTCTCTGTAGGAATTAGTGGTACTTTCTTGGCTCTGGAACTCATCATCCCTTAGGACAGATCTCTTAGAGGTCCCCACTCTTCCCATGGGTCCAGTCATCTCCTACTTTGCTTCTACCTCCCTCCTCTCTAAGTTGCATTTTGGGTTTCCTCTATCATGCTCAGACATCTATTCAGCCTGGAAGCTAGCTCCAAGCCTTGGAATTCACCCGCTGGGAGTACCCTCTACCCTTGAGGCCTCAGCCTCTGCATAGCTCCTCCTAGAACCTAAATTTCAGGAGGATGCCCTCCAGACATCCTCTACAATGCCTCCAGTGAGGCTGATGACTTTGCAAAACTCTGCCTCACTTAAATTCAATTCACTTGCAAGTTAAGACATCACCCTCCTGATTTCATTGGTCCTCTTCAAGAATGAAGGATGAACAACAACCACCTTGTTTGCCTCAGTTTCCTCATCTGTAAAATGAATACCTTTGAGTGTCTCCCCACCCCCATGTCAGAATGGGAGCTCTTGGAGAATAGGGGCTCTCTTTAAAATTTATAAAGTTTTTAGCCTAGTTCCTGGTAAGTACATAGTAAGTGCTATTTAAATGCTAATAATAATATTTATTATTATTATTATTGTATTTGGATTCCCAGCACTTAGCATAGGGCCTAATGAATAGTAACTGCTCAATAAACCCTTGCTGACTGACTCGTTGTCTTTACCTTTTTGATCCTATGGTACTAACAATAATCCCACCATGAATATTTTATTGTTAATTTTTTTAAAATTTTGTGTTCCAAATTCTCTCCCTCCCTCCAATGCCTCCCCCCGCCCATTGAGAAGGCAAGCAATATGATACCCATTATACATGTAAAGTCTTGCTAGACATATTCCCATATTAGCCACATCTAGAATGTATATTTTATACTTTCTGGTGCACTTAGCACTTTCCTCCAGTAACCTCACCCCTTCCCTTATTTAATAACCTAGTTAAATAGTCCCTCTAATTTGTTCTAAGTTTTTGATTGATGACCAAGTTGTAAGAACAATGAGCCCACATAAATCGAAGTTAGGGTTGAAATGTATAAAACATACAATACAATTAATCTGACAGATACTTAAAGATTTATTGTGGATCAAGACAAAGGAGGATAGTTGAGAGCAGCGGTGGGGAACCTGCAGCCTCTAGGCCACATATAGCCTTCTAGGTCCTTGGGTGCAGCATTTTGACTGAGTCCAAGTTTTACAGAACAAATCCTTTGACTAAGGGGATTTGTTCTGTGAAGTTTGGATTCAGTCAAAGGGCCACACATAGCCTCAAGGCCACAGGTTTCCTGCCCCTGAAGAGTATCAAATTTTCACTGAAAGGATGAAGAACAGCTGTGTAGGAGGAGTAAAGGAGAGAAAGAGAGCGAGAAATGAGAGTCAGTTGTTAAAGAGGCAAATTCCAGAGTTCAGGACCTTGATGGCCGTCAGTAATGGTGAAACACTCCAGTGGATGGTCGAATTAGCAACTGAACATACAATGATAATGGAAGAGTTCAAGGAATTGTGAGGACAGGGGTCCATTATGTAGGTGGCACCATAGTGCATAGAGCACTGGGCTTGGAGCCAGGAAGACTCCTCTTTCTGAGTTCAAATCCAGCCCCAAACACTTACTAGCTGTGTGACCCTGGGCATGTCACTTCACCCTGTTTGCCTCAGTTATGTCATCTGTAAAATGAGCTAGAGAAGGAAATGGCAAACCACTCCAGTATCTCTGCCAAGAAAACCCCAAATGGGGTCACAAAAAGTTGGATGTGACTGAAAACAACCAAACAACTATAAAATCCTCTCTTGACCTTGCCGTCCCTACAAGCTACCAGCCTATATTTCTCCTGCCTTTCCTTTCCAAATTCATAGAAAAAGCTGTCTATAACCATTGCCTCAAGTCTCCCATAGACTCGTTATCTTCCTCCCTCCACTTTACATTCCACCTCTTTTCCTCACTGGCACCACCCACCTTCCTAGTCACCGATATTCACTTGGAATCCTCTCTATCTCTTTAGGCTTCCTCAGCCTCCTGGTCAATCGGTAGCCAAATATTACTGATTCTACCTTCACAGGATCTCCCAGATCCACTCCCATCTTTCCTCTCATAACTACCCTACCTGTGCCCTTCATCATCTCTCACCGTCCTATGGCTGGAGGCATCTAATTAGTCTACCACTCTCCATCCTTCCTCCTCTTGGAGCCCTCCTCCACACAGCTGCAAAATTATTCCTAAAGCACAGATCTTTGCCTGCCTGCCACTCCTCTGTTCACAAAGCTGCTCTCAATCCTTCCTACGATAAAATCCAAACACAAGTATGCATGTAAAACCCTTCACAATATGATTCCTGTGTATCTTTCTAAATTGTTTTCACATTGCTTCTTTTCGTGACTCTCTGACCTACACTTTTGTTGTCCAGTTATTTCAGTCATGTCTGGCTCTTCATGACACCTTTTGGGGGCTTCATTGACAAATATACTGGAATGGTTTACCATTTCCTTCTCCAGTTCATTTTACAGATGAGGAAACCGAGGCAAACAGAGTTAAGTGACTTGCCCAGGGTCACACAGCTAGTAAGTGTTTGGGGCTGGATTTGAACTCAGGAAGAGGAGTCTTCCTGACTCTAGGGCTGGTGCTCTATGCACTATGGCGCCCTTGGTGCCATATGGTGCACTATAGCAGTCCCCTTGACCCACGCTGGCCTAATTCTTGTTCCCCATACTTGAAATTCCATCTACCATCTCCACACCTCCACAGACTGTTCTCTACACCTGGAACCCTTCCTACTCACTTCTGCTTTCAGACTCCCTTGTTCCTTCAAGATTCAGTTCAAAAGTTCCATCTTCTACAGGGGGCCTTGCTGTTCCTCCCTCAACCTCCTCCTCTTCAGTTGCTTGTGCCTGTCCCCCTCCCCTAAAACTTACTTTGTTCATATTTTGTATTGATTTATCTACATATTTATTGTTTTCCCCAAAAGAGTATAAATTCCTAGAGGGCAGGAATGATTTCTTTTCTTTTTAAAAATTTTGTATGCTACAGCAAATGCTTAATAAACATTTGATTGAATTCAATTTCCTCCTTCGTAAAATGGGGGGCTTGGGTTAGATACCCTCTAAGGTATCTTAACTGTATCTAACTTCTAACTGTAGAGTGATGATCCTATGATTCCCAAACAAAAATCTGCCTCTTTTCCATTTCCAACCGTTGCTCCTGGTTCTGTGTCCTGGGACCAAGAAGAACAAGATATCACTTTCTCATGTGACAGCCCCCCCCAACATATGCAGCTAGCATGGTGCTCCCAAATGGCCTCTTCTCCAGACTAACAACCTCCAGTTGCTTCAACCAATCTTCATACACCATGATGTGAAGGCCCTTCACCATAATCACTGCCCTCCTCTGGGCACTCCATTCTGCCATAATTCTTCTTAAAATGCAAGCAGAACTGTACAGAATACTTACAAATGTGGCCTATTTAGGGAACAGGTGAGTGTAAGATGTAAGCATGTGGGCACAGAGAGAATTTAGGAAGGAAACTTTGAAGGCTCACATGTACATACATAAACATGCCCATCTCCTTTGAAATTCTGCCCAGGAAGCAGCCTGTTCCCGTCCCTTCTGGAGGCCAACACACTTGTCATATTGTGCTCCTTCCTCACCCTACCTGGGGGATGCTAAGGAGGGGGTATAGATAGGGACAATCCAGGTACCATGAACTGGCCCCATCGGGACACTGGAGAATGTGCTTAGGGATATCTGAGGCTGAGATGTGAGCAACAAACAGAAAGTACTAAGGGTTGAGTTTGTTTGTTTGTTTTAATTTAGTTTAACAGCAACTGCTTCTATATAGTTATCCCTTCTACATGGTGGAGGGTTAGGGCCATGTCATCCCCACACTCTGGAAAACCTACATAAAATTTTTTGGCTCTCCCTTTGTACCAGAGAAGAAGTTTGAATTATTATGGTATCACAGGAAAAATGTATTGAATATTATACAATACTATACATATATTTTATGCATTTCTGAGTTTCTAAACTTTTTCTGCGTCATCTGTTGGCCTTTGTGTGTCATCTGTGGCTTCCACAAAACTCCCCACAAATTCCCCTTTAATTTCTTATGCCTACCCACAATATATCAAAAACATGATAGGGAAAATTGCAGTGCAGAAGGGATAACTGTATGTGTAAATGAAGTTTCTGATGAAGTGAATCACTGAAATACCTTTTAACCAGATCTGAGATTTTACTAGCTTAGGGAATGCCTTCAGAGAAAACTCCCAGTACCAACATAGATCAGCAACTTACAATAGTAGAGAGCTGACTGTGGCACTGAGAACTTATGCTCCTTGTCCAAGGTCACATGACCAGTATGTGTCAGGGGCAGGACTCGAATTCAGATCTTCCTGCCTCTGAGGCCGATCCTCTTTTCCCTATGCCACGATGCCGCTCACTATTGAAACACATGCTCTGTTAATGCAGATTTTATTTTATCATTTGGGCCAATCATCTTGGCCACCTCTTTGCTTCTCGATCTTGGCTCCCCGGCATTGGCTCCCCAGACCAAGGGGACAATGAACACCAATGAGTAGAAAATAGGCTCTGTGCTCTGGAAGGATGGAGCCAACAACTTGGCAGCCCCCTTCTAAAAGGTAGCTGATTCTTGATCTAAATTCTACAAGATAGAATGAGATATTAGAGCAGGAGCTAAGCATATGCTTACCCAGAGAGTACACAGATCCCACCCTTAAAGGATGATGCTTTTCCTTCTCTCTCTTCATTTTATCTTGTCACTAGTCCAGGGTGAGTTTCAAAACTTTTTATTCTATGAGCTTCCTGCATTTCAGCAGGGAGACAGAGAGTTTTTTTTCACTAGGCAAAATACAGTATCAAGGCTCTAAGGTTTTGCTGCTGACAGTTAGGCATACTAAAGCCAAAAATGAGGTCTAGGTGAAAAAGAACAATGACTTGGATGTCTTAACTTGTATTTTGACTTTTATTCATTTGCATGCTAAACCAAAGAAGTCTTGGGGAATATATAGCTCTAAAATGGATAGTTATTTGTAACAAGGCTTTGTTCTCTGCTCAGCAGAGACTACGTCTCCAGCAGTCACCAGAGTAGCCTTCAGCTGAGACCACGTTCCCAGCAGTCACCACAAGATCAGAGAAGCAGCACACCCAGGAGAGAGGCAGAGATACCCTATTCACTGGGGAGTAAGATTGCTGATAGTGGAATGATGATTTCACCAGAATATATCACTGGTTTCCCACATACCAAGTGTCAAAGGGGTGAAAAGTCCTTCCACATAATTTGCCCTGGCCACTTGTGTTCCTAGGCCTGCTCTCCCTCATGAATGATCCCAATACATGCTTACTCTCTACACAGACGATATGTGTATTTGGAGGACAGAGTGCATTAACTTTACTGAGGGGGTGGGTGTCTTATTGCAAATTTTCTTTTTATGCTATTTCATGAAATGCCTTTGTTTTGTGCTGACTGCGTCTTCTTGTTGACTAGAGGAAAAGTAAAAACAATGATGGGGGCTTGTGACCTATGGCATTGAGTAAATGTGGACCTAGAGAGTCCCTTGATCTTTTTCTGGGTAGATCTCCTGGGTGCCCCATGGGTGGGTGGGGGCTCTAGGTACTACACTCCCAAACACCTCTTTACCAAAAGAGAGACCAAAAAGCTGGCTGTGTGTTTTGAGACACTGCTGTTAAACAGCTCTATACAGCCCTAGCTTCTCTCTTCACACTTTATCAGATCTCAAAGACTGGGAGAGAGAGAGAAGAAGAACAGGGAAAGGGTCCGCCATGTTGGCAAAGTTCCTAGTTTGCCACCCACCATCGCCACCCAGCTGTTCAGATCTCTAAGCTCTAGCAGTTAAAACCTACAGTTTATCCTTCACCATCAAAACACAAAGCTCCCAAATGCAACACCACTACCACCGGACAGATCTTACAGAGCCCTGCATTTCTGGTCTTTAAAACCCACTCAAAAACTCCCAGAGGGCTCTTGCAGTAACCATAGAAACGTTTAGCAAAAGAGAGAGAGACAGAGAGAGAGAGAGAGAGAGAGAGAGAGAGAGAGAGAGAGAGAGAGAAAGAGAGACAGAAAGAAGGTAAGTATTTTTTATGGAAAAGCACTCTTGGCCCCCAAAGAATGTCAGGGAGGGGAGGGTGTGAATTAAGTCCTACAGGGAGGCAAATGTAATCACAAGACTTGGTGGTTCGGCCAGAACTCATGCCATCCCTATTTAATTGAGAACCACTTTCAAATGGAAGCTATTTATACAGGGGGAGGGGAGAGGGAGGAGAGTTTGCCTACCTAGGACTGAGGGATTCCCTAACCTCTCAGGCTATATGTACCCTCACATAGAATGACCTCTGGGCATCCCCCAGGAGGTACCAGAGGATATTTACCTCTTCTATAAAACAGAGATAACAGCACCTATCTCCTGGGGTTGTTGTGAGCATCAGCTGAGATATGTAAAGCACTTTGCAAACCCTAATGCACTATCTAAATGTAAGCTATTATTATTATTATTATTAATCCGGGGTATTGAGATCTAGTGTCTATGGTGAGACTAGGGGACATAGAGTTTTTGTGGGAACATCTAGTTCAGGATGGCTTCAAGCCCAGGGAGCAGTACGATTTCAGGACTCACAGGAATTTTAGGCTACTTTTGGAGATCCCTGGGAAGAAACTTAGGGAGTTAAGGCATGAAATAGCTTCACTCCTCTGGGATTAACCTGAACCTGAACCAAGCATAGGCCAGGAATATGACTGATAGCCTACAATCTCCCTGGAAATGAACCTAGGAGCCTGCCTGAGTTCAGCAGAAGAAACCTATAGGGGTCCCAGTGTATAGCTCTTGGACCATCTGCCAGAAGATTAGGGACTCAACCTCCCAATCATGACATTATTAATCCTTATGTGATTTTACCATGGAGTTTATTCTATAGATAATACTCTCTCATCATACCACCACTTTCTCTAGAAATAGCAATAGCCACCCCAGACACTTACCTTTTCAAAGTCTCTGAGGGCTTGTGTTTGTCCCAAAGGGGCCTTCTCAAATGCTCTTAAGGAATGTGTCTGCCCAAAGGAACCCTTCTCAAAACTTCTCCAGGGGTGTGATTGCATAGGGGGACCCCGTTCTTTAGTTTCACTGAGAAAAGCTGCCAAGAAAACAGGGCAAAAGAAGCATGGTCAATGGCAGTCTGTGGTCTGTGCCTATGTTAATTTTTTTTTGCTCCTTTTTTTCCCCTTTGGTATCTGCAGAACTCCAGTTCACTGAAGCATGTGTCTATTTGGAACAAAGCACATGGGATGGCTTAAGACATCATGCAAATAGCTCTTCTTCCAGTCTACAGAGGCTCTTTAATGCTGCTATCTGAAAGCATCATCATGATTCCTTAGAGGGATCATAGACCTAGACCAAGCATCAAGTTTAGGCCTCTCTTTTTACAAATGATGAAATTGGGGCCCAAGGAGGGTAAATGACTTATCTGAGATCACACAGTTAAGTGTCAGAGAGAGGGTTTAAACTCTGATCCTCTAATTCCAAAGCAAGTTTTCTTTGTTTTGTTTTTTAATTTTTATTATTTTATTTAGTCATTTATTGCAATTAACAAGCATTTATTTTCCCTCCCTCCCTCAGGGAAAAAAAGGAAAGAAGTCAAGCAAATGAATTCCCATATGGCCATGTCTAAGAATGTGTGACTCATTCTACAAATTTAGATTGTCAATAAGTGGGTAGCATTCTTTCTCATCAGTCCTGTGGAATCATGGTTGATCAGAGTTTCTAAGGATTTCAAAATAATTTGTTTTTACAATGTCATTGTTTACATACCAAAACTTGTTCAGTCCTTCCCCAATTGATGGGTACTCCCTTAGTGACCCTTAGTCCTTTGCCACTACCAAAAAAGACTGAGCTATAAACATTTTTGTAAATATAGGATCTTTTTCCTCTTTCTTTGATCTCTTTGTGGTATAGAGCTAGTAGTGGTATTACTGGGTCAAAGGATAGCCAGTGATCTTTGAACCATGGCACAAAAGGATACGGCCCTTTTGAACCAGTATCCTCAGGTCATTTTGTCTTGGCCAAAGAACGGTGGCTAATTTGGGGTTAGGTTCCTACTAGGGAGGTTATTACTGTCGTTGTTTGTCCTTTGTTTTCAGAGGACCATGGATTTCAGTGAAGGAGGGCTGTGCAAAGTCACCAGCCTCACTTTCTCCTCCGGAGCCATCTGAGTCCGGTGGCCAGATATCAATCAGAACAACTGGAGATAGCCCCAAATGTACAGGGGCAAGCCAAACTATAAACAGATACATTAACAATAGGGCTCAATTCAACAAAAAATTCAATTAAAAGGAGACTTATTAAGCATCTACCGTGCTTCGCAAATAATTAAGCAAAGCGCTATGCTAGGTGCTTGGGATATGTAACAAACAAGGGAGATAATGAAGAATAAATGTACATGTCAAAGGGCCCAACTAGCAACAATAGATCAAAATTGCAGAAAGGGAACTTCAGGTTTGAGACAAGGAAAAACTTATTAACAGTCAGAGTCATCCCAAACTGGAATAGACTATTTCCAGAAGTAGTGAGATCCCCTTCATTTCAAAGTCTTCAAACAAAGCCTGAATGAGCCCTTGTTAGATGCACTATAAAGGAAATTCAATTTAAGTATGGATTGGGCTAGAGGTCTCTTGTAACTCTGACATTCTGCAGTTCCATAATTCTGTGGAAAAACATGATACAAGGAACAGTGGGATACGTAGAAAGAGAAGGCCTAGATACGAGCACTAGGATTATATAACAAAAACAGTAACCACAACCGCTAGCATTTATGTAGCACTTTGAGGTTCACAAAACTCACTGGATCCTTACATCAGCCCTATGAGGCAGGCTCTATTAATATTCTCATTTTACGGATAAAGAAACTGAGGCTGAGAGCAGGTAAGAGACTCACCCTGCCAGGATCACACCACTAGCAAGCGGCTAAAGCCCAATTTGAACATAGGGCTTCCTGACTCCAATCTCAGTGTTCTACCCACTAAACCACCCAGCTGCCTCCTTAGGAGAAATTTGAGAAGAGAGAGATCACTTTCCCATGAGAGAGAGAAGAAGGATTCCATGGCAGTGGACAGAAGAATTGGAACCCAAGGTGGGACACAAAGGGATGAGACTTCATCAAACAGAAGTTAGAAGTGGCAGGGGTGAAGGGTCCATCCCAAGAAATGGGGACAGCATGAGCAAATCTTGAAGATGGAAGATGATATGACGGGAACTGGATAGAGAGTTTGGTTTGACCCTAGAGTGGGGGTGGGGAACCTGCAGCCTCAAGGCCACATGTGATCTTTTGACTGAGTTCAAGTTTTACAGAACAAATCCTTTTATTAAGGGGATTTGTTCTGTGAATTTTGGATTCAAAGGGCCACACTCGAGGATCTAGAGGGCCACATGGGGCCTTGAGGGAGCACTGCAGGTTCCCCACCCCTGCCTTAGAATATACCAAAAAGAATAGTATGAGATAAGGCTATGAATGTGGGTTGGAGCCAGATTATGGAGGAAAGTGAATGCTAGGATCTGGAAGTTCCTACTTTATGCAGAAGGCATGGTATGGGGGAGAGACAGACAGACAGACAGACAGACACACACACACACACGTTTTTAAGTTGATGGCTGTCCAACTTTTCTCATTCCAGCTGAATCCCAACCTGAGAGAGCTGGAAGCAACTTTAAAGATAATTTTGTTCAACCCTGTTACTTTACAAATGAGGAAAGTAAATGACTCACCTGAAGTTACTCAGCCAGAATCACTGCCATAAAGAACGTGCTTGGGCATGGGAAGCTATTTTAAGAAGCACCCAGAAGGGGGTGCCGAAGTGCCTGAAGCCTGTTCACATCATCAATGCAACACCTGCTGCTGGATTGACATTGGCAGGAGGGAACTGGGCAAGGAGGTTGGCTCAGATGAGAATAGAGAAGGGAGTAGAATTGAGGAATGGGGGAAAGGAGAGGGGGCAGATGGGAAGGAAGGATTCCTTTTTTAGAATTTGATCAGGGTGGGTTAAAAATCCATTTATACTATGGTGCTCCCCCTTAGAATGAGAAGTGGGGCATAAGGAATGTCTAGGACTCACTGGCATATACTGAGTCGCTCCCCAGCACCAAAGTGGCAGGGTCCCACTTTTCAGAGCCACACACTGGGTGAGTGATAGAGAGGTGGGCACACATACATAGAACACCTCATGGGCTTGTACTGCTCAGAGCTGCGCCAAAACTAACTCTACCCAGAGAAGCCTGGACCCCCAGGGGCATGCAGAAAGCCAGAAGCTAAAGGGATGGTGACCACAAGAGAAGAGGTCTACTCTGCTCCCTGGGGTTCAACAGAAACAGGGCACTCACTGAGAGAAAAAGAGACAGGGAAAGGGGGCAAGGACCTAATGTAACACCCTCTGGCTTTAAGAAATGAGAAAGATAAACAGAATTTTTAAAGCCAAATGAATCAATAACCTTAAAAGCAGGATGTCTTTTCTTCCCCAGTGCTTTAGCCAATACCCCCACACTTGTGATTCAGTCATGTCCAACTTGTCATGACCCCATTTGGGGTTTTCTTGGCAAAGATACTAGAAGGACTAGCCATTTCCTTCTCTAGCTCATTTTCCAGATGAGGAAACTGAGGCAAACGGGGTTAAGTGACTTGCCCAAGGTCACAGAGATACAAAGGGTCTGAGGCCAGATTTGAACTCAGGAAGATGAGTCTTCCCGACTCCAGACCTGGTACTCTACCCACCGTACCACTTAGCTGCCCCAGACATAGTAGGCCTAAATTATCTGTTAAATCGAATCTCCTTTTTTTTGTAGGCATGAATCAAGAGCCTTTGCTATGAACACAAATTCTCAAAGAAGCAAATACAGCTCAAAAATCAACCGCTAATAAATTGCAAGTCTGCCTCACCATAATTCAATCAAAATCAGATGAATACCAAAGACACCAAGGAAAGCCTGATGGGACAAATAATACTTTGCATTCTCATCAATTCTCTATTTTTCCTCCCAAATGAGGAAGAGACATCCATTCATTCAACAAATGATAGAAAGCCTACTATAGTGGAGAATACAATGGATTTGAAGTCAAATGACTTAGGTCTGAGGCCCAGAACTCTCATTTATAGCTGCAGGACTCTGCAGGATTCTGCGCCTCAGTGGCTTCATATGTAAAATGAGAATATTATTTGTACTACCTACCTAACAGAGCTATTATGGAGCTCAAATGAGACAACATCAGTAAGAACATTTTAAAAACATAAAGCATTTTATAAAGTGAGCTATTTCTAAGAGCCACCAGGGTCTGGCAAAGACAGTCATCTATTTGGGGTCGGAAAACCCAGGTTTGCATCCTGCCTTAGCTACTCCCCTCATGCTCTGACTCTAAATGAGTCACTTAACTTATTAGAATATGTTTCCTCTCAAAAAAAAAAACTGAGAATAATACTTGCCCAACCTACCAGGATAGTTGTGAGAAAAGTGTGTTACCAACCTTAAAGCATTATAAAAATGAGATCTGTTAATATTTAACAGACCTTTCCTGAGCACCTAATATGTGTGAAGCCTGGTGCCAGGAGAAGACTATCTATTAGTCAACTGTTTTAAGTAGATAGAGCACTAGAACTGGATAGAGTAGGGAAGACCTGAGTGCAAATGCAGCCTCTGATGCTCACTAGCCGTATGACCCTGGGCAAGTCACTTAACCTTTGTCTGCCTCAATTTTCTCATCTGTCAAATGAGTTGGAGAAGGAAATACCCATCCACTTCAGTATCTTTGTCAAGAAGACCCTAAAAAGGGTCACAAAGAGTCAGATTTGACTGAAACAACTCAGCAACAACAAAAATGAGGATAATTATAGCTCCTACTTTGTTGGGATTTTTATGGATAATATGAGAATATAAGTAATTCGCAAACCTTAAGGTGCTAATATAATTGCTGATGATGATATCAAAAGTATGGACAATGGGGTCATAAGGAAATGAGAGGTAAGTACTTGTGTCCTTCTTACCTGCTACATGACTTGTTTTGGGCACCATTTCTCCATCATCCTCCAAAAAATAATCCCTGTAGGGAGAAATGAATGGTTAGATACTTATCTACAGCCCCCAAGGAACTCTACCATCTTCCTTTTAATAAATGCTTTATTGATGCTTTTTTAAAACATTTTTGGGACTAACATCCTCCCCATTAGAATCCAGCCTTATGACTTAGAACTTTTAATTCTGCCTTATAGTTAAGCAAAACAAATGACACATTTGCTAGGTATGTTTCATTCTCCACTTGTAATCCACTACCTCTCTTACCAAGAAGTTGGAGGCATATGCCATTAGTTTTCTGGAGTCCAAATTCATCATTGCATCGATCTGAGTTTGGCTATCTTTTAGCATTGTTTTCCCTGACATTTTTGAGGTCACTGTGAACATCGCTCTCCTGGTTTTATATCACTTCATACTAGTTCCCCAGCGTTTCCCTGAATCTTCCTATTTTCTATTTCTTAAGCCGCTAACACAGTCCATCACTACATCTTATTCAGCCACTCCTCAAGCAGTGGGGATCTGCTTTGTTTCCAATTTTTTTCTATGAAAAAATTGTTGCTACGACCTATTGGTTTATTATGGGAACTTTCTCTCCGTGGCCCCTTTGGGGTATATATGTCCACTACTGGTAAAGATGGGTCAAAGAGCCTAGTCACCATTATAGGGTACTTTCGAAGCATTTTCCAAAACAGTTGGACAACTCTCACCTTGGTGTGCCGATGTGCCTGTCTTCCTACAACCCTTCAATATTATTCCCATCTGTTATCTTTGCCAATCTCCACAGCACACCAAGACTTCAGAATACTGCTAGTTCCAGTATTAATAAACTTCTCTGGTGTATCCACACACACACACACACACACACACCAGAGACATATATATATATATATATATATATATATATATATGTACATATATACGTAGATATATAACACATTATCCAGTCAGCCTTGGTACCATGCTGAAGCTGGGAAGCCAGGTAAGAGTCTATTCAGTATAAAAAACATCTTTCTTTCTAACAAAGAATACTAGTACAGTGACCAAAGGAGAACAATAGACCTAGAAGCATGCCGCAGCTTATCCAGTTTGAGACTCATCTAGGCCCTCTGCTTCCCTTTCTTCTCCCTTAATGACCTACTAGTTATTTTGCTTAAAAAAAAAAGTTCAGAAGGTGTACTAGGTAAAGGTCAAATTGTTGCTACTTATTGACTAGTTCGACAAAAGGGATTAATTGCAGGGGGAGATAATTTGGGAGTTGGTGAAAAAAGATTGCCTACCTCTCCCCCAAAAAAGAAAAAAGGAAGAAAAAAGGGATAGTCAGTATTATTTTTTCAATGTACAAAACAGAAGAGAAGGAAGCACAGGCAGGGAGGATAGCTTTGAAAGTTACATGTTGAATTTATTATATACTTAAAAGGAAAAACAGGCTATACATAATAGAGATTCATAGTTTCATGTGTAATCCTAGTTTTCTGATCCATTTTATACATGTAAATGTTCATTTTATTTGGTGTTTATAACATTTTTTAAGTTAAGACAAAATAAAATCACACAAACAGACTTGATAGCAAGGAGGCTACAGAACTGTTTTGTATAAATTGTGGGTAACATCAGCTTTTCTCCGCTTCTAGGTTTTACTTCTTGCTCTTTTATACATACCCCCATTCATTCTATGAGTGATGATACACCTCAGAAAAGATAGCTTTAAAAAGTCAGGATATCACCTCACTACGATCAGCTTTTAAGATGCAGTTTCTAGGAATGCATTCTCTCTAAAAGAAGGGGTCATATAAATGCCTACTCCCATGAGCATCGGAAGCATCACAATCACAAGAAAGAGAGCCATTTACAGGGCTTGGGCTAGTTACTTCAACTCTATAGGACTCAGTTTCCTTCTCTGTGAAATGATGGAATAAGATAGCAGGCACATGGATACTTCTAGCTCTAAAACTTTACAACTCCATATTCTAATAGACATTTAACCAAACCAGCCATTAGACCTTTCTCCAAGGAGCTCCGTAGCTTTTGTCCTCTGGATCCAGACATGATCTCACTCACTGCATCTCAGATTATACATTATAGATTGGGTGAATCTGTACAAAGTATGACTGAGTGTGGAACATATGGTCAGTGTGGACAGAAAGCAGCCCTATTGGATGGCTCTCTGCTTCCATCCCTGGCCCTAACTTGCTGCTTAGCCAAGGTCAATCAATAAGTATACTGTAGGGCAAAAAAGTCGATTCAGATGGACGTAAAGTTAACAGAGGTACCAGCGGTTCCTCAGGGGAAGGGGAAGAATCACTTTAGCTCTATTAACATCTCAGGTTTCCTCCTCCCTTGTGCCCAGAGAGTAGAGCTATTTCAGCTGCTCAGCAAGATCGATAAGGAATTTAATACTCCCTAAGGGAAGTAGATTTAAAGTGGGGAAAAATAAGGGGCGTGTGTCTATAAGGAAATAGGATTTGCAAAATTTTCTGCTGATCTAAAATGTGAAAGAAAATTGGAGGAAGAATAGAAACGGGTCCTAGTCAATTTAATTGAGCAGGCATTTAATTAAACACCTACTTATAAATTAAACAAACAAAAAATTCTGAACATAATGACCAATCACAATTCCAGAAGACTTGTAATGAAACACGCTACCCACCTCTGGACAGAAAACTGGTGGACTCGGTACAGATAGAAAATGTTTTTTTTTTTTTAATCTGGAATGAACAATGGGGAGATTTGTTTTGCTTTGATTTTACATGTTTGTAGCATGTGTGTACGTGTTCTTAATGGATGGGGGAGGGGAGAGAGAGGGAAAGGTGGGGGAGAGAGAGAGGGAGAGAGGGAGAGAGGGAGAGAGAGAGAGAGAGAGAGAAACAATGAATGTGGATGGGAACATAAAATTTAATTTTTAAAAAATTAAGTACCTACTATGTGCTAGGAACCGTACAGACACAAATAAAGCAATCTCAGCCCTTAGGGAATTTACATACTATTGGAGCATAAGTGTGAAAATAGGGATATACAAAATAGGGAGAGGGTCTGTACCTGTGATTTAATTAGTACTATAGGAAACACCCAGGTGAGGAAATTCCCTCCACCAGTACAGGTTGGCACTTTTCTTTGAAACTTATAGTATAAGAGAGTTAACTAAACTAGTGAGAGGGCCCAGGGTCACATAGTCAAAATGTGTCAGTAGCAAAACCTGAACCCAGACCTTCTGAGAACTAAGGCTAGTTTTCTACTATATCACAACAGGCTGTATTCTCTATATAAAACACACAAAACAAAGTAATGGGGGTGTGGAAGGAAAATACTAACAACTTAAGGGAATCAAGAAAGGCCTCCTCTAGCTACGGCACAAAAATTACACTTTCAAAGAAGGTATAGATTTTACTAGCTATAGGTGAGGAGAGAGATAATTCCAGGCGGGGTGCGCAACAGGGGAATGTCACATATACGGGACATAGGTAAAGTCAATCAGGCTTAGAGAGCTAAGTCTTCCCTTAGCTCTTCTCCCCAAACTCCACATTACAAACAGAGGCACATACATGAAGGACAGTTCTGTATTTCCAGGGCCATCCTGGAAGTATCCAGGGTCTTGAGGAACCCTGTAGGTTAAAAGGATCATTAAACAATAAATAAGCTACTTTAAGAGGGTGTTAATGCTACTTTTTTCACTCAATTTATCCTTTTTTAAAATAGCATTTTATTTTTTCCAATTACATGTAAAGGCAAATTTTAACATTCAATTTTAAATTTTGAGTTCCAAATTTTTCTTCCTTCCTCCCCTCCCTCCTCCCTAAGATGGTAAACAATTTGATATAGGTTATACATGTGCAATTGTATAAAACATTTCCATACTAGTCACATTGTGAAAGAAGAAATAGATCAAAAGAAAAAAAAACCATGAAAAATAAAGAAAGTAAAAATAGTATGCTTTGATCTGCATTCAGGCTCCAGCAGTTCTTTCTCTGAATGCTTCACTTAGATTTTCTTGCTTCTTTCTTGGCAATATGGCTAATATGGAAATGTTTTGTATGATTTCACACGTATAATTGATATCACAATTGCTTATCTTCTCAAAGGGCTGGAGACAGAGAATTTGGAACTCAATTTTTTTTAAGAATGAATGTTAAAATAAATAAAGTCCATTAAAAAAAAAAGAGAGAGAGAGGGTGCTGCATCTCCCTAATCCCCTGGGTTTGAAACTCCTGGAGAAGTGCTCCACTTTTTCCTCTCCTTCACCTCCACATACTCATCACATGCTAAAGTCTTGTCAATTCTACCTCAACAGCCTACCTTGAATCTGTCCCATCCTCTCCCTTCACACAGTGAGGTAACCGCCTTGCCTCAGGATCTTATCTTACCTAACCTGGATAACTGCAACAGCCTTTGCTCAATCTCCCTGTTTTCAAGCTCTCTTCTCTTCTCTCAATTATCTATTCAACACGAGTCTGACTGTATCACTCCCTACTGCCTCTAGGATCAGCCTGAGTTTGGTTTTTACTTTCATTTATTTTATTTTTAATTTATGGAATAAAATAAGCATTTTCATAACATAATATAAGAAAGATGGTTGTACATGAAACTGCGAATTTACTATGTACAACTTGCTATTTCTTTTAAATATATAATAAAGTTATCATGTAAATTTCTTTTTTTCCTTCCCACCATCCTGCCCTAGAGATGGCTACCATTAGACACAAATACGTATATGTATGTGTATGTGTCTATCTACATACAAACGTGTGTGTGTGTGTGTGTGTGTGTGTGTGTGTGTGTGTGTGTGTAAAATTACTCCACCATCTTTCCAGAATGCACCCTCAGCTCAGGTTTTAAAGCCTTTCACAATCCCACTCCAGCCAATACCTTCCATAGGCATAGTTCTTACTACTTTTAAACTGACCCACTTTCTGTGGGTCATTTTAGAGCTGCATATCCTATCTGTAGGCCCTTAGCCTGTCCCCTACACCTAGAATCCCCTCCTCACCTCTTGCTTCTTAGAAGCCTTAACTTCTTTCAAGATTCAGCCCAAGTTCCTCCTACAGAAAGCCCTTCCTGATTCTCCCCAGTGGTTAGGGGTCTCCTCCACCTCTTCCTCCAATGATCCTGGATCTCCTTATCCATGTGCATCATGGACCCCCCAAGACAATGGACAGTCCTTACTTATGGGCAGATACTTTGCCCCAATTTTTGTTTCTGTGTTACTGTTGCCTAACGTAGAGCCCTGTTCATGGTAAACACTTTGTGCCTAAAGAACTGAATGCCTAGCATATTGGAACAAAGTGAGAGTGCTGGCCGTGGCCACCAAAAAGCTCCTGGCAGTAAGTAATGTGTGTCTCTAAGCCATTAAGAGCAACCAAACCTGGGAAGTTGTTGTAAATCTTTGTCCTCTCTTCTCCTATTTGAACATCCCAGCACATGCACACTCCAGTAGTGCCTTGTAAAGCATACCTCATTTTATTGTGCTTCGAGATATTGTGGGTTTGGTGTTGTGTTTGTTTTTATTTTTCAAATTGAAGGTTTGTGGGTCAAGCAGGCCCACCAGCCTCATTTTTCCAACATCATGTGCTCACATTGTATCTCTGCGTCACATTTGGGTAATTCTCACAATATTTCAACCTTTTTCATTATTATTATGTCTCTTCTGGTGATCTGTGATCAGTGATCTTTGGTGCTGCCATTGTAATTGTTTTGGGGCCCCACAAACCCCACCCATGTAAGATGGTGAACTTAATTGATAAATATTGTGTGTTCTGACTGCTCCCTCTGTCTCCCTTTCTCAGGCCTCCCTAATCCCAGAGATATAACAGTATTGAAATTAGGCTAATTAATACCCCTCTACAATGGCCTCTAAGTGTTCAAGTGAAAGGAAGAATTAATTGATATGGCAAACTTCATTGTTGTCTTATTTTAAGAAATTGCCACAGCCATCCCAACCTTCAACAACCACTACCCTGATCAGTCAGCAGCCATCAACACAGAGGCAAGAACCTTCATCAGCAAAAGAATTATGACTCACTGAAGGCTCAGACGATGGTCAGCATTTTTTAGTAATAAAGTATTTTTTACCTAAAGTACATACTTTTTTTTAGGTATAATAATATTTCACACCTAACAGACTGCACTAGGGTAAATCAAGAGTAAACTAGGGTAACCAAGAGTAAATATAACATTTATATGCACTGGAAAACCAAAAAATTCATGCAATTTGCTTTATTGCAATATTTACTTTATTGCAGTGGCCTGGAAACAAACCCACAATATATGCCTGCATAACTATTAATTCATTAGCGCATCTAGATCTTATATGTTATTTGAACATGGCTGGTCTTCCCCCAGCCTCATCCTATATCTCGATTTTCTTTTCCCCTTGAATAAGTGAATTTTCCATTTACCCATAATAAACTCTGTCTCTTTACTTTCTCACCAATTAGTTAATACCAGTAACCTACCTCTAAGGAATTACACTTACTATGCTACTGCCAACCAATTTTCCCTAGTTAATCCTGAAGCATTAAAAACTCTTCACCCCCTCTTCCCAAATAGCTAAGTACCCACATATCTGTGGACCATTGTGTGGGATGTATCTCCTCAGTTTATTTATAAATAGGTTTATATCACTATAATCAATTTCCTTATTAAAATTACATTTTCATATTTCTAGGGTTTTTTTCCTTGATCATCCAGAATCATTAGTTAGGTTTAGAAAGAGATCTGACTGGTCTGAAATAAAAAATTGTATTAGTTTCTTCCAAAGTTACTTAACACCCTGCAATCATCTGATGTTGGCAAACCAAATTCTGGATGCAGGATCATACAGTGAACCAAAACCTTGAATCATAGAACCGAGACCCAAATCCAGGCTTTGCCACTTACTGTCTATGGGAACCTTTGGTAAGCCACTCTGTTTGTCTAGAATTCAGTTTACTCATCTGTAAAGTGAGAGGTTTGGACAAGAGGTCCTCCTTCCGGCTCTAGACCTACCATCCTATTGATGTTTCTACAGATGATTCTTTCCTGGGTTTGTTCCAAATATGGTGACTTGGAGTTGCCTCTTTAGCAAAAGGGACATCCCTTAGACTTCCATTTGCATCAATGAGATTTTATTGACTTTTAATGACTGTTACAGACCACATTAACTCAGAGGGATGGGAGCATAGCAATCTGATGACTTCATAGTCACAAAGCCGGTAATGAATTGACTCTTACTAAAATCTTCATTTGTCCTGATCTGCAGCCTGGAATACCCATCCTTTCCATCTTTGCTTCTTGAAATTGTAACCTCCCTTCAAGCCCAATTGACACACTATCTCTGCCATAAGCTTTTATTTCCTAGTTTCCTGAGCCAAACATAATTCTCCCTCCTCAGTGATAGAATGGCATATGGTGCCCCTCATTTATTTTCCCATTCTCTTTCATATAATAGTTACTTGTGTACGTGTACTATTTTCCCTAACAGAAAATAAACTTCCTGAATGCAGGTGTTGCAAGGTGGAGGGAGTTAGTCCCTGACGAAATGATTTCCCTTATCCTAGGATGTAAGGAGGTATTAAACTAAGTGTAAAGATGAATGTAATCACAGAAAGTAAAGGGGTAGGTTGAAAAGATGAGGAAGTGTTGATGTGTTAATGAGGTGTTCACATTCTCCTACCTTTTTATGAAGTTTGAAGTTCTTCCTGATAGAATAGGAAGTACAGTTTGTCATTAAATGCTAGAAGACTAGTCATGCCCCTGGTCACCTTTAAAAATACAGCTTGCTAAGCCACTCAGTTAGCAGAGATAGGACCCAGCAGTGAATAAAGAACCTAGCCTCTAAAAATGAATCATTCTTCACCTCATGGGGGGAGGAGAGGATTTCTCTCTCCTCTGGACCCTCTTTGGTAATGACTATTTGAAGTTATG
Organism: Trichosurus vulpecula; assembly: GCF_011100635.1. Lineage (NCBI taxonomy): Eukaryota > Metazoa > Chordata > Mammalia > Diprotodontia > Phalangeridae > Trichosurus > Trichosurus vulpecula. Next base: position 48,734,632 of record NC_050579.1, read on the forward strand.
CAATTACATCTACTGGCTAATTATTAAAGGTAAGCTCACCAGTGGGAACTCATGAACTATACTTACTAGTTCAGACAAATAGGGTACCCTTGAACCCAAGGGTGGTAGCCATCCTCTGGGGAAGCATCCCAGAGAAGGGTGCTACAGAGGGACCATGTTTTGGTCTTCTTTATATCACCTAGCAGAATGACTTGCATGTACTAGATGCTCAACAAATATTTGTTGACTCAATCTAATACAACCTCCTATTCCCTCCAATTGTTTCTTCTACTACACAGAGGTTTTTAACCTTTTTTGGTACTGTGCATCACTTTGGCAACCTAGTGAAGCCTAATACTCCTGTGGTTTGTTGCCTACATTAATAATTGAAGAAAATGCTACATTTCAGTAAGAGGTTAATGAAAATAAGATGTGATTTTACCATCCAAGTTCACAGACTCCCTAAAATCTATCTAAAGGAGTCTGCGGACCCCAGATTATGAAGCCTTGCTCTACAAGATCCCCTATGCATACGCTGGCATCTGCTCGTAAATATAAGCACTGACAGAGAACTCACCATCTGGAAAGGGAGCTCATTCTATTTTGGGAAAGTTTAATAGTTATTAATAGTTACGTAAGTTTGTGATGGATTCCCTAAGTTCTTCCTTATATATACTAAACAGAAATCTGCCTCCCTTTAACTTGTACAAAATGGTCCAACTTTTGCCCTCTGGAGCTTTGGAGAATAAGTCTAATCCCTCTTCCATATGACAGCCTTCAGGTATTTAAAGGCTGGTATCATGACTTTATTCCTTCTTGGCATGATTCCTTGCAAGATCATTCCTCAGCAATGTTCTTTTTAAAAGCTATGATCATAGCCAAGAAAATTAGGAACAAATTATGTCCAAGCCCCTTTGAGAGAGGTCCGTGAGAACCTGGGGACCTTTATCCCAGTTCTTCTAAAGGTTTTCTAGAACAGTGGTTTCAATCCTCATCACCTCACACCTAGACTATTGCAATAGTCTCCTGGTTTGTTTGCTGGTCACTTGAATCTATCCTGTACTCAACTGCCAAATTGATCTTTGAAAAACACAGGTTTGATCATATCACCATCTGCCTCCCTGGCCCCCCGCCACCCCAACGCCAGTAGCTCTCTATTTCCTCCAGGATGTGATATAGCATACTCTATTTGTCTTTTAAAGTCTTTCACAGGCTGACCCCTTCTGACTTTCTCGGTCTATACTCTACAATCCACCAACAATGAGTGACCTTCTTGACCTTTTTTGCACATGACACCCCATATCCCAAATACGTCTTTTCACCAGCTGTGAATATGCTTCTTCCTCACCTCTGCCTCCCTTCAAGTTTTGATTAAAGTCCTACTTTTGCACCCCCCACCCCTACCCAAATCCTGGTGCCTTCCGTCTGACATTACTTTCAATTTATACTTTCCATATTTCACACATACAATTTTTTGCAATGTTATTTCTGCTATTATAGTGCGAGTTCCTTGAGGCAGGGATGGCATTTCTTTTCCTTATATTTATATTCCATTACATGCTTGGCACATAATAAGCTTGATTTTTTGTTTTGGTTTTTTTGCAAGGCAATTAGGGTTAAGTGACTTGCCCAGGGTCGCACAGATAGTAAGTGTCAAATGTCTGAGGTCACATTTGAACTCAGGTCCCCCTGACTCCAGGGCCCGCACCCTATCCACTGCGCCACCTAGCTGCCCCTTAATAAATGCTTGTTGATTTTTTTGGTCTGCTACAATACGCTGTTGATTCATATTGAGATTTTAGTCTATCAAAAACCCTGTTTTCTCCCCCAAACTTCTGTTTAATAATGCCTCCCCAGTCTTGTCAATGTCCCTTTTACACTGCATCTGAAGACGATTCTTCATATGTCTCATCAGTGCAGAGAACAAGACTATCTGCCTTGATGTTTCTACCACTGTCCTGATACTTCTACTATTGTCAAACAAAGGCTCCCAGGGGTTCCGCTTCTCAACCCACTGAAGGCCTTTGGTGCAGTCACTGAGCACAGACCACTCTGAAAACTCAGGGGGACATGACATCATTGTAGTTCTCAAAGAAAAAACAACCAAAGTGGGTTCTCATTTGCTTTCTGAACCCCTGACTCCCTGATGCTGAATGTGAGTAGAAAGAGCGTAGCCCAGCTGCTCATTTGTCGATTTTATCCTACTCCTCCCACTTCTGAGTGGTTGCAAACTGCTCCTGAGTCCCTTTCCCACTTTTCCTTTTGACCTTTGCCTTTTCTTTCATTTTCCTCCTCTTCTGTCCCCTCCACAACTCAAAGCTACAAATGGCTTTGGGGGTGATGGTAGAAGGGGGGTTGGGAAAAGAGATTACTATAATTTATCGCTACCTTGGCAAACTTATTTGGAATAATTAACAATAATAATAACAAAAATAATAGAGTTAGGTGCAGTGTGTTTCCCAAGGAAAGGCTGCTGGGGGCTGGGCTAAGCATCTTCCATCTGCCCCTAAGCAATCACTTCAAACTGTACCAGCACAAGGCATCCTCCACCTCCTGCTGCCAGCCCAGTCTCCCAGCTGGGATATAGAGAACCCCTAGCACAAAGAAGAACAACCCTCCTTTCAACTTCAGATCTCTCATCTCCATCTGGACCTGTCCTTGAGGGTAGAGGAATAGCGCCCTCCACTCAATGATGAACATTCTCACGCCTGATCATATCCTTCAAATCTCAGCGACTTTCACCTCCTATCAATCATCATCCCAACCCCATTCCATACCCATCCCTTACCACCCATTCTCATCCCCCTCAACCCTCCCACCTCACAGTTTCATCCTAACTCCACCCAGCCCTTCCAATACACCCTCTGGAATGCCTCTTTCAGAGGTAACAAATTTCCTTTCATCTTAAATCTAGTCATCTCTCAATCCTTCCATCTAGCAGCTCTTACTGAAATCTGGTTTTTTCCTGATGACACAGCCTCCCCGGCCACCCTTTCCAGTACCAGATATACCTTCACTCATTCTCCTCGGCTCACTGGTCAAGGTGGCAGGAGTTGGAATACTGCTTGTTCCCCATTGCCATTTCCAGGTTCTCCCCTTCCTCCATCACTTGGGAACTTCTCTTCCTTTGAGTTTCATGCTACTCACATCTATCACCTGATCAAAATCCTGATAGCTATTGTCTACAGATCACTACCCCCCACCCCTGCCCAGGTCATTTACCTTTCTCAATGAGTTTGATACCTGGCTTACCATTTTTCTCTCCTCCCCACCTCCTGCCCTCATGCTAGGGCACTTCAACATACATATTGATTCTCCCTCAACACTGTTGTTCAACCTCTTCACCTCCCATGAGCCACTCCTTCATTTTACCTCAGCCGCACACAAAGATGGTCATACCCTTGATGTTGTCATCACCTACAAATGTACCATATCTACATCCAAGAGTTGTGAAACCCAGAAAAACCTGAGAAGACTTATATGAACTCATGCAAAGTGAAGTGAGCAGAACCGTGAGAACACCGTATACGGTAACAGCAATATTGTAAGGATAATCAACTGTGAAAGACTTAGCTATTCTGAACAAGACAATGATCCAAGATAGTTCCAAAGGACCTATGATTAAAAAAAATGCTATCCAGAGAAAGAACTTCCAGAGAAAGAACTGATGAACTCTGAATACAGATTGAGGCGTACTTTTTTTACTTTATTTTTCTTTTTTTTGTCTGTGTTTTCTTTTACAACCTGACTAATATGGAAATATATTTGTATATGACTTTAAATGTATAATCTATATAAAATTGCTTGCCTTCTCAAGGAGTGGTGAGGGAAGTGAGCGAGAGAGAGAATTTGGAACATTTTTTAAAAGTTCAAAATTCTCTCCATCCACTGTGCCACCTGGCTGCCTCAGTTAGATATTTTGGAATATATATATATATATATATAAAAATTAGATTAAATAGGCCTTTAAAAGTGGGTCAGGGAAACAAATATTGAGCTATTTTTCATTTCCTAAAGCCCTAAATAAAGGGAAAAAAGGATGCTCCTAAATAGCCACTGTATAACTTTGAGAATCCTAAAATTTCTTTCAACATGAGGGATGAGGAGAAAGGTAAGTATTTAGGGAGACAGTCAGACTCCTTTACCTTAATATTTACAAAATGCCTATGCATCTTTGTGCCTGTGCCTATTCAATAAATAATAAACTTAAAGAAGTCTGTCTTCCTAGATGTTTCCCTATTTCTATATAAAGTCCCAAAAGTTCTAAATAAGCTTTAATAGATTAAAACTGCACTAAGACTTTTGGGACACCCTAGACATACATGTGTGCACACATAAAACCTAATCAGTATCTTCTAGGAGCTTATCAGCCAAGAGTCAAGAGTTGTTGGTCTGTGTATCTGCAGAAAGTCTTTTTTGCTATGCTGGAAGAATCTTGTTCCCCTTTTCTCTGCTCATCTCCAAGCCCATGTAAATGTACAAGGGTTGGAAGCAGTGTGAGAAATGTGGCCTACTTTCTTCCTGCATGAAAGTTTGGCCTGGAGAGCTCGTGCATTCTAGGCTTTCACAAGCGGTGCCTGTTCAGAAACAAAGACATTTTGAGCAAAGGTGCCCTCAGGGACCAATTTCTGGGCTTCCATTTCTATTCATAACTTGCCAGTTCAATCTGCTCGCTTGCTCTGGATTTTTCCTAAATTGTGACCTGGTGATGGAGGATTCTATATCATTCTAGACCCTGGGGTACTGGTGGTTTCAAGATGAGTGTTATTATGCCTCTGAGGTGAGTTTTAATCTTAAATCCTGGTCTCAAGCAATTAATCAAAAGATAGGAATTGTCTTTGATTTTGTATTCGTCCCCTCATTGCTTAACACAGTGCCAGGTAAATAGAAAGCGCTTAAAATGTGTTTTCTTTCATTCATTTTTTAAAAATGAGCTATTTATTGCCAGGCACTGTGCCAAGTGATGGAGACAAAAATTAAACAATCCCTGTCCTCCAGTATAAATTCACCTACAATTCACACAGTTTGAAATTTCTTGACAAGGTGGCCCTCTCTGGGACATTTGGTGTCATGTGACCACCTTGACTGGTAGGTAAAGGGAACAGCAAGCACTGGCCCTCTCCTGAGATAAGCCATTCATGTCACTTCCTCAGCCTATACCAAGAGCTTACAGATTCACTTGTTCCCCTCAGCCTTTCCATGATCATCAATTGCATCTCTGCCAAAAGGCAAGAAGGCAGGGTAGGGTAGTATAGTAGAAAACACCCTGGATTTTTAACCAGAGGATCTAGGTTCAAATCCCAGGACATTTCCCCTATGGGCCTCAGTTTCCTGATCTGTAAAATGGGGAGTTGGACTAGATTATCTCTAAAGTCCCAGTCAGATCTAAATTTATGATTGTAGGAGATAAAGGAACAAAGGCACACCTCATTAAAAGGAAAAGACCCATAGGAATTCTTCTGACATTTTCCTTCCTTCATAGCTCTCTTTGCCCTCTGACACAGTTTGCCGGAAGATGGAAACTGTAACCTCTATTTCGTATAGCACCAAGTACCCCTTTTGGCACAAAGGTCACAATATCCTATATCCCAATGCACTGAGGCAGAAGCAAAGGTTGCAGAGAGCAAGGATTTTATATAAATGTTAGTATAAATTTCTAGAAATTAAATATAAATTTGTATAATGTATAAATTTATATAAATCAAATATAATTTTATAAAAATTAAATATTTATATATATATAAATTTATATAAAAATCAGCCTCCATTTTCTTCCGATGCAAGACCCATCATTACAACTCCTGGGAACTCCAGTGCTTAATTGGTCAAGACTTGTGGAGCAGGGACAGATTCATTTGTTAGCCCTGATGAGCAAGCGTGCTCCCAGCTTGTCATCAGTACATTAACAATGCACTCTCCTCCAACACAGACAGCAATTACACCCTTCACTCAGCTCACTCTATTCATTGGGAGTGCCCAGGGCTAAATGAAGCACTCTGGGAGGCACGTTTCTGGGTTGGCAATCTCTAACAGCTGGAAAGGGAGGTCAGCTCCATTAGCAGTGGGTACCTGCAACATTCACTTTGAGGGAGGGGGGAAGGGAGGAAAGGGAGGGAGAAACCATACTTTAAGACCTTCCCACTTCTTACATCAAACCTTTGGAAGAAGAAGCAAAAATAACTGTAAAAACAGACATGCCGCCCCACCTTCCATGAACAAACCTGCTCCCTGAAATAGCCCTTCTAGCTTTGAAAGAGATACCCATCAAGGACCTGCTCACTCCACACCATTCCTATGAGGAACGAATGGGATAATTATTTAAATTGCTTTGCTAACCTTAAGGCCCTATGTGAATGTTAGTTATTATGAGATACTTCCAATTGATAACATCTCTCATCTCTATATAATACTTTAAAGTTTACAAGTCCTTTCCTTATCTTATAGATGAAGAAACTGAGATACAGGGAGATTGATTGAGTTGCCTAGGTTCAAATCTCTCTCTTTCCCTACTTTCTCTCTCTCTCTCTCTCTTTCTCTCTCTCTCTCTCTCTCTCTCTCTCTCTCTCTCTCTCTCTCTCTCTCTCTCTCTTTCTGTGTGTGTGTGTGTGTGTCTGTCTGTCTATCTATCTATCTATCTATAAGTAGGGAAGAAAACAAGAATTTATTAAGCACCTACTATGTGCCAAGCGCTTACAATTTCATTTGATCCTCACAACGACCCTGTGAGGTAGATGCTATTAATATCTCCATTTTACAGTCGAGGAAACCAAGGCAGACAAAGGTTAAATGACTTTCCTAAGGTCACACAGTTAGTGTCTGTAGCTAGATGTGAACTTAGGTCTTCTGACTCCAAGAACTGAGCTCTTTTTACACTGAAGTACTTTGTCTACCACTTCACTTCTCTCCCTGCATTGCAGGCCCTTCTAATTTATTCTTCAACTCTACTCTTTATCATTCCTAATTGTGAAGGTAATTTGCTCTTTCTATGTCAAAACATGGGGCTTGTGCTCAGAATATAGTAGCTGAAATTTTATTGAATGTTTTTAAAGTTTGCAAAGCAAAACCTCTTACCTACATTATCTTACGTCAGCCATATGTTAACCTTGGGAGGTGCTACAGGGATCATATCCAGCTTACAGATAAAGGTGTGGCTGCTCAGAGATTGAGTTGCCCATGGTCTTACACTAATATTAGGTTTGACAGGTCAGCGCTCAATACAATTCACGCTACTGCCTCTCTAGGATGTGGTTTCTGAATCCGTCACTACCTCTGACTTCTTGACTGACCTGGGGATTCAATTAGTCTTTCAATGACTCAATTTCACTATCTGGAAAATAGCAGTAATAATAACCATTCCCTAGACTGACCTATAATATGAGATTTCATTGTTAATATCTTCTCAAAGCCTTCGCTCACTTGAAGAGAGATTAGAAATGTGAAGTGCCATATGAACGAATGAAAAAGCCATTTGTTTCAAGCAGGGCAGGTAGGTGGCACAGAGAGATAGAGTGCTATGCCTGAAGTCCGGAAGATTCATCTTCCCAGGTTCAAATGTGGCATCTGACTTTTACTAACTGTACAACTGTGAGAGAGTCACTTAACTCTGTTTGCCTCAGTTTCCTCATCTGTAAAATGAGCTGGAGAAGGACATGGCAACCCACTCCAGTATCTTTGCCGAGAAAGCCCCAAATGGGGTCACAAAGAGTCAGACACGACTGAAATGACCGAACAACGTGTTGAACACTATTCTTGGCATATGTAACATTATATATCTATGCTCATCCCTGTGTTGACTGCTCCTAAGCAATCCAGTAGCTTACATTCTACCATTAAATGTTTCATCTTATTGCCCTGGATTATACTCTCTTTCTTCCCCCGTGGACCTTTTTGTACGAGTCCCTAATGTTCAGTACCTATCTCAGATTCTAGGATTTCTAGTTTAGCTCTGGCTTTGGGTTTGTCTAATTTGCCAGTTCACAGCCCCCAGTAGATCGCCAGTTCCCTACCAGGGAGTCTTGTTCATTTCTATTTATTCCCCAAGCACTTAGCACAGTATCTTGTACACAGAGATTAAGTAATGTTGGTTGAATTTAATTTGATTGCATTCTCCCCCTTTCTCACCTTTTTAATCACATAGTTCTCTATACCCTAAGTCTCCTTTTTGTTCTCTGCCTGATAAAGTTTTATTCATTATATAAAGCCCAATACAAATGATTCCTCCTTGAAATCCTTGCCGATCTTTCCAGTTAATCATTCAATTCTTACATAGCACTTTGTTTTGTAATACTCTAGTGCATTTATCACATAATAGCATCTATTATAGTAATGTTGCAACTTTTCCCCTTAATAGACTATAAGTTCCATAAGGGCAAAGGGGATGTCTTATCTGTTGATCCAGAATTAGTTAAATAACCAGATGATGTGAAAAATCATTTATGGATGTCAACCTGGAGGGAAGTCTCTTTCAGCATGCCTCAATAACCTGTCTTTGTCCCCATGTGGACATCTTTTTCAATGACTCAGATGAAACTAGCAAAGGTGTTCCTAGCAAATCGCAGACAACACAAAACTCAGAGGGATACCCAACCCATCAGAGAGTGAGTTGAGAACCCAAAATTCCCAAAAGATTAGAATGATGAGACAAATTTAACAATTTAAAATTAATAAGAATGAATGAAAGATTCTATATTTGAGGCCAAAAGGGCACAAGGGGGAAGGAGGAAGGGAACAAACATTTATTAAATGCCAGGTGCTAAGCTAAGCTCATTTGATCCTCACAACAACCTTGTGAAGTCATGTAAGATGGAGCAGGTTTGGCTCTATCTTTAGAGTTTTTATGGGGACCGTCTCTAGTGGTCCTGATCTATATCTTGCCACTGGACCCAGGTGGCTCCAGAGGAGAAAGTGAGGCTGATGACTTTGCACAGCCCTGTCTCACTTAAATCCAATTCACTTGCAGGTCATGGCATCACCTTCCTGATGTCATGGTCCTCTTTGAGAATGAAAGACAAACAACAACAGTTTGTGTAAAGCCAGTCTGGAGGTCTTAGTGGACTACAAGATCAGTTGCTGCTGTTTGTCCTTCATTCTTGAAGAGGACCATGACATCAGGGAGGTGATGCCATGCAAGAATGAAACAACAGAATGGACATGACAGCCAACAACAACAAAAAAACTTACTGTGATCCTAGCCAACACAAACAGAGACATATTATTCAAAACATGCCCTGGACAAATCACATCTGGAACATTATGTTCAATTCTGAGTACTCCATTTTAGAAAGAACTTTGACCAACTGGAGTGCATCCAGAAGGAGGAGACCACTGTGGAGAGAGAACTGGAAACTGTGTCTTACAAGGATTGGCTGAAGGAAGTGAGGATGTTTAACCTGTATAAGAGAAGACGGAGAAATAATGGCAGCCGTCTTCAAGGATTTGAAAAGCTATGACATAAGAAAAGGAATAGATTTATCCTGTGTGGCCCCAGAGGATGGAACTAGGAGCAGTGGGTGATATCACAGAGCCAACTTTTGATGAGAAGTAAAGAAAAACGTCTTTTCCAATTGGAACAATGCCAAAGCAGAGGTCTACCCGGGGGATCAAGGGTTCCACTTCATTAGAGGCAGCTGGATGGCCACTTTTGGAGAATCCTATTGAGGGCTCTTTTTCATATATAGGTTGGATTGGGTGGCCTCTATGGCCCTGTCTACTCCAAGATATTACAATTTTGTATCATGCATGGGAGTTTCAGGTGTTTTTCAGTCATGTCTGACTGTTCATGACCGCATTTGGGGTTATCCTGGCAAAGATACTGGAGTGCGTCGCCATTTCCTTCTCTAGCTCATTTTATAGATGAAGGAACTGAGGCAGACAGAGTTAAGTGACTTGCCCAAGGTCACACAGATAGTATCTGAGACCAAATTTGAACCCAGGAAGATGAGTCTTCCTAATTCCAAGCCCAATGCTCTATCCACTGTGCCACTCAGCCGTATGAGAGTTGAAGAGAACTAATTTCAACTCCATATAATTAACTTCTTAACAATTAGATCTGTTTGAAAGTGAAATGAAAGGCCTTGGGAGGTAGTAGTTTCTCCATCACCACAGGTCTTCAAGTAGAGGCTTGACAAAATAATTACTTGTCAAGGATATCATAGCAAAGATTCCTGACCAGGCATGGTAGCACATTGCCCTTAATCCTCTAGGAGGCAGAGTTGATGGAACACTTGAGTTTGAGAGGTGTGAGCTGCAAGAAGGTTAAAGCTGATTGGGAGTCCACATTAAATCTAGCACTGAAATGGTGACCTCTTGGAGCGGGCCACCACTGGGCTGCCTAAGGAGGAGCAAAGCAGCCCAGCTCTGAAACAGAGTGAGTCAAAGTGTCTGATCTGCACCGAGGTCAAGCCTACAAGTGGCCACTGAACTTCTAGCCTGGGCAACAAAGGGAGGACCTATTCTGAAAAAATAAAAACATTTCTCTTTAGGTATAAGTAGAACTAGAGGACCACAAAAGCCCCTTCAAGATGCCAGATTCTATGACTTCCATGAACTAAATATTGTATTCCCACGTGGCACAGTAGGGCTACAATGTTAAGTTCATAAAAGTCACAGAATCTGAGATTGGGATGTGCTGTTCAAAGCAAGGTGATGGTGATGATGGTGATGATGGTGGTGATGGTGGTGATGGTGGTGATGGTGATGATGGTGATGATGGTGATGATGGTGATGATGGTGGTGATGGTGGTGATGGTGGTGATGGTGGTGATGGTGGTGATGGTGGTGATGGTGATGATGGTGATGATGGTGATGATGGTGGTGATGGTGGTGATGGTGATGATGGTGGTGATGGTGGTGATGGTGGTGATGGTGATTGTTATTATACATCCCGAGGGAGCTTCATTCAATTCTGTTTTTAAAATCTATAAATGTAGTTAGGGTTGTGACTCAGTTCAACATTCATTCAACAAATGAGGATTAACTAGCACTCTAAGAATTACAAAATATTTTCTTCACATCAACCCTATTGAGCTCCTAAGCTCAGGGCAGCTAGGTGGTGCAGAGGAGAGAGCACTAACCCGGAGTAAGGAGAATCTGAGTTCAAATCTGGCCTTACAGTGGTGGGATTCAGCTGGTTCACAGCAGTTCGCTAGAACCCATACCTAATTTTAGGTTGGGTTCCCCAAACCGGTTGTTAGCAGTGGTGGGGCCTGTGCCCACCGCATCAGTGGTGGGGGAGGTGCCTCACCTCGGAACTGGTCATTAACTCATTTGAATCCCACCACTGTAAGTCAGACACATACTAGCTGTGTGACCTTGGGCAAGTCACTCAACTCCAACTTTACCCCCCCCCAAAAGTTCATATATTTAGAGCTAGAAGAGACCTTAAAAATTATCTACTCCAGCCCCTTTATTTGACAGATGAGGAAGCTGAAAATAGGACAGCTAGCAGTGAAACTGGAATTTGAACCTAGGTCCTCTCATACTAAATGTAGCATTCAACACTCCACTACCCCAGGTCATAGTCTCTTTTAGCATCCTAAAATGTTGGAGCAGATGATCTCCAAGGTTCCTTACAGCTCTAACTGCCCATCTTTAGGAAATTGGGGCCCAGAGAGTTGACGTGACTTGCCCAAGGTCACATAGCTAACTAGCTAGCAACAGAACAAGACCTTGCACTCACCACATCTCTAGATTCAGTGACCTGGATTTTTTCTGATTTCACTTGTATTGAGTTTTTATCTGAAACCATCTTATTAAGTGTTTAAAAATCCTGATCAGAAAGTTGATAAATTTCATTTAGGGGCTGTGTGTGTCAGAGAGGGGTGGGGTGGGGGAGAGGAGAGAGAGGGAGAGAGGGAGGGAGAGAGGGAGAGAGGGAGGAAGAGAGGGAGAGAGGGAGAGAGGGGGAGAGAGAGAGAGAGAGAGAGGGGGGGGGGGGGGGAGGGAGAGAGAGAGAGGGAGGGAGAGAGAGCGCAAGTGCGTGCACGGACAATGTAACAGAGAAAGCAGCACAGCAGGAACATCATCCAGGGGAAAGAGCTCAACCTCTGGAGTCAGAGGACTTGGGTTCAAATCCCCTCACTAACACTATGTGATCTTAGATAAATCATTTAAGCTTTTTAGGTCCCAGTTTCCTCAACTGTAAAATGAAGTCCCCTCGAGCTCTGTATCTCTGATCCTATGGATATAACCAGGACATCTGGGGACCCCACAGGATTCAGGCTCAGGGGTGGGGAGCAAGGGTTGAAGAAATTTCTCAGAGCATTTTGACTACTATAAATACTCAAATTAACTACAAAGGACCAATGAAGGAAGATATATCTGAATCCAGAGAAAGAACTGATAAATAGAAAGTATGTATAGAATGATTTTATGTGTGTATATATACACATATGTGTGTATATATGGACATATATAATATATATATAATTTATGTTTAATGGTAGTCATCTCGGGGGGGGGACAGAAAAAAAGGAAAGAAAAAGAAAGTTACATAATAAATTTATTATATTTTTAAAAGGAATAGCAAGTTGTACATAACAGATTTGCAGCTTCATGTGCAATCATCTTTTTTTCCTATTCTACTATGTTATAGAAATGCTTGTTTTATTTCTTAATTAATTACTTAATTAGTTTCATAATGAAACAAATTAATTTTTTTTAAAAAAAAGAGTCAGCTGAGAAAAGAGAATTGAGCAGAGAGCCCTGGATTTGGAGCAGAAAAGAGAGAGCACTATGTCCATATATATGTGTCCAAGGACCTGGGTTTGAATGCTATCTCTATTCTTGACAACTGGCATGATCTCCTGAAGAGAAACTTCTCTCCTTTGTAATTTTATCTGTGGCCAGCCCCATCTGCAAACTCACTCACTCATTCACTCACTCCAGGAAAACTGCCCTGTGTAGAAGCAAAGTGGCTACTCACACCAGTGATCAAAACAGCTCTTCTTACTATCCACCCTTCCCTCTACTCCCACTCCGGGTCCAGCCTCAGCTAGATGAAGGAGAAACAGAAGTCCTTTGTTGTTCAGTTGTGTCTGACTCTTCATGACCCCATCTGGGGTTTTCTTGGCTAAGATACTGGAATGGTTTGCCATTTCCTTCTCCAGCTCATTTTACAGATGAGGAAACTGAGGCAAACAGGGTTAAGCGACTTGCCCAGTTCATATTATTTGAGGCCAGATTTGAACGTGGGTCTTTCTGACTCCAGGCCCAGCACTCTACCCAAAATGTACCACCTCAGTGCTCCGTAACAGGAGTCCAAACTGTTCTAATACATGAGAAGTAAAGAGAACACTAGGTAGGAACACAGGGAACCCTCAGGGTCTTAGAGTTTCAGAAAACATGGAAAGGACTGGCTTATTCCTCGTGCACATATAGAAGCCTAAATCTATGGAAAATAAAGAGAAAAAGCAGAGGGAGAATATTCCTTCCCGGCTGCAAAGGAGAGAATCAGTTCAAAGATGGTTGTCCCCTTTGCCTGAAATACTCTCCCTCCTCCACTCTGGCTACTGACCTCCCCAGCTTCCTTTAGGTCCCAACTAAAATCCCACCTCCTTACAGGAAGCCTTCCCCAACCCCTCTTAATTACAGGGCTTTCCTTCCATTAATTATTTCCTATTTATCCTGTGTATAGCTTGCTTTGTAGATATTTGTTTGCATGTTGTCTCCCCCATTAGACTGTAAGCTCCATGAGGTCAGGGACCATCTTATGCCTCTTTTTGTATCCCTGGTCCTTAGCACAGTGCCTGGCACATAGCAGGCCCTTCATAATTGTTTACCGAATTGAATCGAATGCTGCAAAAGCCATTATAGTATTTCATACGTACTTGACTCATATGTGGTGTTAGAGAAAGGCTAAAGATTCATTTACACACTAATAGATCACAAATATAGATCTGGGTCCAGGACGCCTTCATAATAGCAAGTCTGCTCCTAAGAGTACTGTTAAATTCATCCATCCACTGAAGCTTATGAAGCTGCTTTTTGTAGAAACAGAAAAATAAAAATGTGGGCAACCATATATATATATATATCACATTAAGGAAAAATATCAGTAGCAAAAGTGTGACCAACTCCAGGGTACCATGGGTACAGGGAAAGAATGCTGGCTCTCGAATCAGAGGATCTGGGTTCAAATCCCACTTTGGACATTTACTGTGTGACCTTGGGTAAGTCATTCACCTCCCTGGGCCTCTGTTTCTTCATTTGTAAAATGAGAGAGCTAGATTGGATGGCCTCTGATAAGTTGGGATAGTTTCCTTCTTCATTTACTGTCCCTATTTACAGACACCTTCTACCACCTTGTATTAATAACTGAGTTCTAACCACAGCCCTGTAACCCAAGAGAAGCCAGTGGAAAATGCAAGATTCTCTTAGGTTAGTCGCTTAATTTGGAGAGGTTAAATTTAGGAAAGGTTAAAGACAAATATACTCCCAATGGATATCCGTGGAATGTAATCTAAGTATAGTACGTGTACTTTTTGTCTCACTGAAGGCTGGGCTATGGTGAGGGGAAAAGAAAGCAGAGAAATGCTGGATTTGGACCCCCGAGTTGGGTTCAAATCCCACCTTAACTATTCACTACCTGTATTACCTTAGACTTGAATACTGGAAAGAACCTCAGGAATTTTCTAGTCCAATTCCCCTCCCTCTTTCAATAGATAAGGAAACTGAGTCCAAGAGAGGTACTCACTATTGTCCAAGAGAAGTGAAACCAAGGTCACACAAGTGAGAAGTATCAGCAAATCTCTTAAGACGAACTGAGTCTCAGTTTCTTCAGAAAAAGACTAGACTAGATCAGGAGTTTTTAATCTAGAACTATGAATTTTACAAAATATTTTGACAACAGTACGTCAACATAATTGGTTTTCTTTGAGATCCTATGTATTTTATGCATTTAAAGACATTATTTTGAGAAGGGGTCTACTGGCATCACTAGACTCCCAAAGGGGTTCATGAAACAAAAAACATTAAAAATCCTTAGACAGAGATCCCTTCGGTCACTAAATTTGTAATTCCACCAAGGACATACTCACCCTCCCTTCTTTTTCCTCCCACCAATTCCTAAAGCAGCGACACAGAAATTTGACTCATTTTTATGTATTATTAAGTGACAGATTGAAAAAACGGAACAAATTTTAAAATCTTGTTCACTGCACCTCAACCAGCAACATCTCTCCATTCAGAGTCATTTGACTGGAACAAAATTTTTTAAGTAAACGAAGGATTTGTCATGGCTGGATTTCTCTTCAGCTTTTCTGCTGATCAGGAGCACAAAGTTTCCACCCAAAAGGGGAAGGGAATTATGAATAACTTGAAGTAACTGCCCCATTTTTTTCGGGCTATTAACAGCCATCTGCCAACACTCAGTAGTTTAGGGAAAGGTGCTGGGAGTTGCCGGATCCAGAGGGAGAGCAGTGGAAATTCAGAGAAGCATTAGGATTGTATCTGCTTAACAGGCAAAGGTACAACCTGGTTATAGTGGTTGTAAGGCTGTTAAAATGAGTATCAGGCCTTTTTCAGGCTCTGACTTAACACCACATTTGAAGGAGCCCTCTTCCCACAGTAGTATCCTTAGACCAGGATGCTAATCTAACAGCATTTCAGCCAGCAGCATCTACTGTCACTAGCTTTTTACTAGCCTAGGTATAGGAGGAATGTTGCCAACATCAACCCTGGGAGCTTAGCACACCGCAACCTGTCTACCTCAAAGGCTAGTTGTTGCCTGCGGTAGGAAGGAGATGAAGCTGGACCTCAAGAACTCAGACAAGTAATTAACACCCTAGAACACCAGATCTGGTGTGAGTCCAGAACAGGGCAACAACCTAGCTTCAGTCCACCTCCTGTCCTAGGACCAAGATGTCTAGGGTTGCCCCACTCTAAAGTGGAACACAGTGGCTCTAAGGATCCTGAACAGGGCTATATCCCTAAATATGCCTTAGAAAAGACCTCCAGAGCATCTCCAGAACCAATTCATTCTCAGGACATTAGAATCAATATTGTTCTCTCACTTTCCTTGCTCACCCCAATAATCTAAGGTATCAGTTGTCTAGAGCAGGGCTGTCCAAAATGCGCCCGCAGTGGGATTTATGCAGCCTCCTACAAGCATAGAAATTTACATAAACGCTTTAGTAAACCAAGCCGAGCTACCACACAGCTCTCACTAAAACAGCAAATCAAAATATATTGTCTATTGTTTCAATAAAAACCTAAGGTTGGGGGGCCCTGATCTAAGGTATCAGTTGTCTAGGGCACTATTGTCCAACTCAAAGGATCCCAGAAGGCAGTATATTGACTTAGCTTTAAAATGTAATGTTATTTAAGTTTTATTGTATTTTTATTTATTTTGTGAAACACTTCCCAATTACATTTTAGTCTGGTTTGGACTACACTGCAGAGTGTTGCTGGCTCCAGATGAAGGCCATGTATTTGGCACACCTGATAGGGGAATCAATCAATAAACATTTGTCAAGCACCTACTACATGCAGGGGCATTATGCTAGGCACCAGAGATACAAAGAAAAATCTGAAACCCTCCTAGCTTACATTTTATTATAAGGAAGACAAAGGGAGACAACATGTACATATGAAACCATAAATAAAATATATACAGAATTTCACAAGGTAACTTGGTGGAGTACTAGTAACCGGGGGGGGGGGTAAGGATCAGGAGAGCTTTCATATAGGAGTTAGTATGAGAGCTGAATTTTGAAGGAAACAAAAGCTTCTAAGAGTCAGAGATAAAGATAAAGTGCATTCCAGGCAGGAAAGACCGTCATGGCAAAGAGATTGAGTCAGGAAATGGGCTATCCCATGGGAGGAACAGTAAGGAAGTCAGTCTAGCTAGACCACAGCGTACGGCAAAGTAATGTAAATAAGACTGGAAAGGTAGATTGGAGCCAGGTTGTGAAAGGCTTAAAAAGTTAAATGAAGGAGCTTATATTTGATCCTAAAAGCAATAGAGTCAGGGGAACTCTACAGGAAGGAAAGCCGACTCTTCCTTCTTTAATCCTGCTGCCTGAGCCAATAAAATGTAAGTTTCCTAAGGGCAAGAATGGTTTCTCCATTGCTTGTATCTCAATATCCTATACTGTGCCATATACATAGCAAGTGCTTTATAAATAGTCGTTGAATTGAACACTTAGTATCTTTCTTATTCTCCCCTCTTTAAAGTCCCCAAGAACAGATCCAATAGGACAGGCAAGAAATAAGAAGCAGAAAAGCACCACTCCCCTGGGTTTTAGCTATGGGTAGGAGGATCAAGCATGAATTTCCAAGGTTTTTGGAGGGGTGTGTAGAATGAAAGAAAGGATAGGAAATCATTTCCTGGGGCATCTTCAGAATTAGAGTATTCTCTCAAAGTCTTCTGAGCAAGGGATGATCAGGGCTATGGCAAAGGGAGAAATCGGACTACTCTGACTCCCCCTAAAATCCTGATGGGATGATAACAGGTTTCTGTCTCTCTCATCCCAGGCTCCCTCGATGCCAAAGAATAACTCGAGCTAGACCGGCCCCTGGGAATGAAAGAGCAGGGTATCATTCAGGAAGCCATCTGCCTTAGTGTCTGTTCATGGCAGTGGGGGTGAGGAGAGCAGGAAGAAAGTAGGGAAGGGGGAAAGAGGCAGAATTGTCAGCAAAAGCTGTTCCTATAGAGAAACATAACTACTCGGTATTTTCAGGGAAAATTTCTTCATAAGCATAACCTGGCTGAAAAACACGGCTTTACGTAAATTTCAAGGCAAAGATGTATGGATATTTTTAACTTTGGGCCTGGGAATGTCAGAGCATCAACAGGAGAGGAAACATACAATAGAGAGGGAAGACATAAGATTATTATGTGCATGCCCCAAACTGACAGGCAAGATGGGGAAAAGGAAAGAGGAAAGCGGTAAGACAAGCAGCAGCAACGTGAGCTTTAGGAGACGAGGCTTAGACCGAGGAGTCCTTTTGAAAAGATGGGAGAGTCTAGGCACAAAGTGAAGGAGCTCAGAGAAGAGACAGGGGCAGCTCACTTACCTCGTCCACATCTGCTCCATCTTTCAGCCCCTTTCCTCTCGTCCTCAGGGAGCAGCTTCTCATTGGAGAGAGGAAACAGCAGAGGAAGAAGAGGAGAATAAGGGTTGCCCACGTATTTCGGGAGCTAAAGGCAGGAGTCTCTACCAGCCCAGCTCCTTCTGCCCCGCCAAAGAAAAGTCCCTGTTCTCTGCCTCAAAAAAGCGATTCGACGTGGCCAGTCTCTAATGGCATGGCAGGCACAAGGGAGGGACTGTTCTCGGCAGGAAGCTTTACTTTGGAAGGGGAGCAAAGGAGAGAGGAGCGGAGCCGGGAGCTGTTTGGGGAGCTGGGGCTGAACGCTGCGTCCTTGCGCACACTCGCCCGCGCGCACACACTCTCACACACACATACACACACTCCCAGGCTGAGACTTGACTGGCTGGCAGGAGTTGGTCCGCACCAGCTGAGCTGTCAACCACGAGGGGAGGCGGAGCTCCCGGCAGGCAATTTGCTCCAGACAGAATCTGCCCAGGTTGCATCCTCCTTCTTTTTCTCCTCCTCCTCCTCCCCCCGTCCCCCAATCTCTCCAGCTGGAAGTGATGATGTTGGCAGAAGGGCAGAGAACTTATGAGCAACACTCCACAAAACAATCCTCCATCACCATCTCCGCGGGAGCGGCCGGGGAAAAAAGAAATCTGTTGTGAGGGCGCCCTAATAAAGGGGTGTAATGCTCTTGTTCCTCTGCCAGCTTGCCCGCCAACACTGGTCTAGGACATAGCTATACGTCCAGGTAGGCTTAAGTGTGAATACCAGGGAGATGCATAGAGGATCACTACCTGAATACCAGGGGAGGCGGATCTGATCAGCACTGGAGCCGTTATTTTCATCCTGAAACTGCCATGTTTTAAGGGAGGCAGCAGAGGACTGACGGAGTTGGAGAAGCTGGGTCCAAATTCTGCCTGTGATGCTTGCTTTGTGGCCTTCCTGACTCTCCTTTCCTCATCTAGATGGACTTTGGGTTCTCTTCCAGCTCCTAATATATAATCCTGGGTCCAGAACCATACATGCATGTGAGGTGGGCAACACTTCTTGCACTTGGGAAAACCCAACCCACAGTCCTTTCACTTAAGGAAGCAACCTTAATCTCTGCAACTTCTTTTCAGCTTTGAAATGCCCTACCCCACCCTCTATGTTTGTAGTTGGACTGGAGACAAGTCCCTCCTCACAGAGCTCTCCATGGGTTCTGCCACTGGCTCAAGGAATACAAAGAAATCCTGTACTTTCCATAGTATCATTGAAGCTAGGATTCATGATCCTGAGGGCTGAGGATTCTCAATGCTTCCCTGTGAGTAAGAAAGAGAAGCATGGTCTCCAAAGAGTGAGAAATATGAACCCATGGAGTAGGTGGCAGGCTCCCCGATTCTGGAAATAGGTACAGATATGGATGTGGCAGGCAGGCTGAAATTAGATTATTTGAACTATGAAGGTCTATTCTTGACCTAGAATGTTATTATTAAGTGGTGATATCATCTTCATCAAGTCATATTATCTCCAGCTTTTGTGTCTTTATTTGTCACAAATTGTAAGATGGAAAGGTAACCTCTTCCCAAGGTCCCCATAGCTTCCATCCCAGGAAACCGTACCCCCTTGTTGGTCAGAACCAAATCCAAAATAAAATTTCCCCTAGTTGATCCCTCCACATTTTGAAGGATGACATTATAATTAATGTGAGTCAAGAAATAATTAGCTGGTCTGCTTTGAGGTGGGGGGAGAGGGTAAAAAGAGGGGAGAGTAGAGAGAAAAGGAGGGGGAGGGAGATCCAGCAGATGTCCAGATAATTGAAGTCTGTTGTCTCAATATATCCCATCTTTATGCCAGGCTTGTTAACTCTTTCCAGAATTCCTCATCTATTTGCTATTTCTGACAAGGTGGTCTGTAGGATATACACTGATGATAATAGCTCTTGTTTCTGCCTTTGGTGATCTTCATCCAGATATTCTCCACCCTGCTTTCCTCTTCTGGTTCTCAGATTTCCTCCCCTGCTTATAGCTTCTTAAAGTAAAATGGTCTATTATTGTTTTACCTATCCAGTTTCTTTTGAAACAGAAACAGCTTAGGAGGTGGAAATGATTAGAGTGTTCTGCCTGGAGTCAGGAAGACCACTATTCAAATCCTACCTGTGGTGCTTACTAACTATGTGACCCTGAAGCAGTCTTTTACATCTGTCTGCCTCAGTTTCCTCATCGGTAAAATCAGGAAATTGGGTTATTGTGAGGATAAAATGAGATGTTTGTAAAGGGCTTTGCAAACCTTAAAATACTACGTAAAAGCCAGTTTTTGTCATTATTTTGAATAAGGCATATCTTTCCAGAGCCATATATGGATTGAAAGCCTCATGTCACTGAGTTTCAGTAATATTTGTAAGGTCAAATTTGTCTTTTTGTCTTCGAGGATCTCAGTTTACCTTGTTTGTTAACCAAATCCTCAGGACGTAGTCACCATGACTCAGTTGCCTTCTCACCCTGGAACTTTCCCTCTGTCATTCCTTCCCCCTTCTCCCATTAAGGAGTTTCTTCTCCAGCTTCCATTTGGGGGATGGGCCCAAGCCCATACTTCATTTTCCCTCCTAGTTCAAGACTAAGGCAGCTTCCCAGCCACCACCATTCAGACCCCTCACCCACCTCCTCCCTTTTTTCCTCTCTCTCATCTTTCTTCTGTGTATTACCTTTCTCCTATTAGAATGTAGGCTCCTTGAAGGCCTGTCTTTCTTTTTGGCTTGCATTGTATTGCTAGTGTCTAGCTCAGAAAAAACTCTTAGTATGTATTTGTTGCTTGCTTGCTATACTTGGAGAATTTACTAAAAGAGATCTGAGGCCAAGGGTCCTATTACTAGCTTCTTTGTTGAATTTTGCCTCCTGCGATCTTCAATTCATTTAAACAAATATTTATTATCCACTTACTATGAACAAGGAGCAGCTGGGTGGTGCCAGGCCTGTGGTCAGGAAGACCTGAGTTCAAATCTGTCCTCAGACACTTAATAGCTGTGTGACCCTGGGCAAGTCATTTAATCCTGTTTGTCTCAGTTCCTCATCTGTCAAATGAGCTGGAAAAGGAAATGGCAAACCACTCCAGCATCTTTGCCAAGAAAATCCCAAATGGGGTCACAAAGAGTCAGACATGACCGAAATGACTGAACAAAAACATACGCATGAGATGAATCGGAGTCGGTTTAGTTAGACCCAAGTTGCGGAAAAGAAACCCAAAGTCTTTGTTTTTATTTGTCCCTCGGCTTACAATTTAATGGGGAGAGACAACACACAAAAGGAACTGCTAGGGGATGAGGAAGGTGGTTGGCTGTTGTGCTTTGTTCTTTAAGAGGACCAAAATGACATCACTATCTCAGGGTCAAGACAGAGTGTGTCTGACTGTGACTGATCAGACCAATACAAGCTCAGAAGGCTCTACCATAGGTAGGGCACAAATAGTCTATATGCACATCTGGAGTGGAGATGTCTTTAAATTTGCACATTTCATGTTTCTTTTCATCTACTACAATTCTGCTCTGCTCATGGAGCATCGTATCTTCTTTGATGTGGGCACCCCATGCTGGGCGGTCCTGTGACAGTGTCTCCCATGTCTTACAACGGATTCCAATGTTCTTCAGAGAGACCTTGAGAGTATCCTTGCTTGCAATCTAATTGGGGGAGACAACACACAGAAGGAAGCTGCTGGGAGAGGAGGAAGGTGCATGATAAGAGAGTTCCAGAAGCAGAAGAAATGGGGGGGGGGTCAGGAAACGAGAACTGTGCTGGGCTCTCTCTTTAAATGAAGCTGAAGCTCAGGGCCCTGCCTTCTGGTCAAAGGGTCCAATCAGAGGGACAAAGGGTACTGATGAGATGTGAGTTTCAATCTTGAAACAGAATGAGATTTCCCAATGACGAGTTTCCTGGGGAAGGAAAGCATGATGGAAAGTTCCAAAGAAGTCCAGAATTATAATGATTATAATTTATAATTATAGCTCAACAATTTGGGTTTTGGAGGGAGAAATTGCTTATGTACTGCTTATCCACCAAACTACAAGCTATGTACCAAAGAGAATCGGAAGAATAGCAGCGGCCACACCTATAATCCCAGTATAATTTATATTAAAAAAAAACAACAACTTTACAATTATTGTGACCAGCAATTCAGGAAAGAGGGTCAATCATATTAACAGAATTGGATAAATATTCAGCACTGGTCAAGATAGCCCCCAGTTCTATCTACTTCCAATGAAACAACAACAAATGAGAAACTTAATTTCCAGCTGGGGCTTCAGCCATATGAATTTCAGATTGCCCAAACCCCTACCCCTGCATCCTTGATTCGGAGGGCTGTTCAAGCTGTGTCTCTATTGACTGTAGCTAATTAGTGGGCATAGCCCAATTTGCCTGCTTGAAGGGTTGATTAACTATAGTCCTGGGTCTAAAGGTCTGTTGTTTCAGGGTAACACTCTCTTTGTAGTAGAAAGTTGTGTTACTGGCAAATGACATTTTAGGTGATGCCTCATTCTCCCACAGGAATCTCTACTATCCAAGACTTTCAGCCAGAGTTATAAAACTGGGCCGTTTAGAGACCAAGAACTATGCTGTGTGAACATCACTTAAGGGGACTCACTGATGTTTATTCTAGAGGATATATTTAGGAGGGACGTGATCTCTTTTGGGAGAGATGTAAGACTTGTTCTGTTTGTACTCAGAAAATAGCACAAAGATGAATGGGTAGAAGTTACAAAGAAGCGCAATAGAGGGTTAAATTTCCAAACAATTAGATCCATTCAAAAGTGGAATGTATTGTCTTGCTACTTGCTAAGTGATAAATCCTTATCCACTAGAGTAGGGATTCTTAACCTTTTTTGAGTCATGGACCCCTTCTCAGAAGAACATTGGCAAATGCATAAAATAAAATACATAGGATTACTAAGGAAACCCATTATATAGTGTGTGTGTGTGTGTGTGTATATATATACACACACACACATATATATATACACACACATATATATACTACATATACATATATGTATGTATGTATGTATGTATGTATATATTGCATATATAACCCAAATCTGATATTGATAAAAATTGATCAAAATTGCTATTGAAACATAGTTATCAAAATTTAAAAAAATTTATGCTCCCCAGGTCAAGAACCTTCCATTGTTCTGTTGCTTCGGTTGTGTCTGACTTTTTGTGATCCCATTTGGGATTTTCTTGGCAAAAAATAGTAGAGTGTTTTAGCATTTCCTTCTCCAGCTCATTTGATATATGAGGAAACTGAGGCCAACAGGGTTACAGGGTCACAGAGCTAGTAAGTATCTGAGGCCAAATTATTTTAACTCAGATTTTTCTGACTCCAGACCTATCGCTCTAGCCACTGCACCACCTAGCCACCGAAAAACAAAAATAAATTTATGGGTCCCAGGTCAAGAACCCTCCTATTAGAAGTCCTCAAGCAGAGACTTTATGGGGATGTTGTAGCTGGGATTCATGATATGCTTAGAGGTTGGACTAGATGACATCTGAGATCTCTTCTAACTCTGAGTTTCTGCATCTATGATGATTCTGTTTTCAGCTAGGATCTTAGACTGATTCCATCTCAAAGTGAGCCCTCCACTATTTTAGACCTCTGGCCCCACCTAGGGTAGCTCAGTGGTACAGTGGATAGAGCCTGGGGTTGGGAAGACTCATCTTCCTGAGTTCAAATCTGGCCTCAGACACTTACTAGCTGTGTGACCTTGGGCAAGTCACTTCACCCTGTTTGCCTCAGTTTCCTCATCTGTCAAATGAGCTGAAGAAGGAAATGGCAAACCACTCCAGTATCTTTGTCAAGAAAATCCCAAATGGGATCACAAAGAGTCAGATGCAACTGAAGCAATAGAACAATGGAAGGGTTCTTGACCTGGGGAGCACAAATTTTTTTTTTAATTTTGATAATTGACTAGAACACTTGGATGGATTTACCAGGATACAATTAAATAGAATTAAATAGAAAATGTAAAATCTTATGCTTGTGATCTAAAAATTCAACTTTACAAATACAGGATGGAGAGTCACGGATATATTACTTTTCAGCTAAAATAGATCGGGGGTGTTCAATGGACCACAGGTTCAATATGAGTCAACGCAGAGTGGTATGCCATCCAAAAAAGCTAATGTGATTTTGTGCTATATTAAGAGAGGGTTGGTATCCAAAATGAAGGAGGTGACAGTCACACTAAGCTTTCATCTTCTTGTCAAACCACAACAGGAATTCTAGGTTCAATTCTAGGCATCATATTTTAGGAAGGACACTGATAAGTCCAAGAAAGCCAAGTGAAGAATGACCAGGATTATGCTGTTGTTTTTCAGTGGTTCAGTTGTGTCTGACTCTTGCTGACCCCATGGACCATAACATGCCAGTCCCTTGTAATCTCCACTATCTCCCAAAGTCTATCCAAGCTAATGTTTGTTGCTTCCATGACATTATCTACCCAGCTCATCCTCTGTCATCCTCTTTTCCTTTTGTCTTCAATCTTTCCCAACATCAGTGTCTTTTCCAATGAGTCCTGTCTTCTCATCATGTGGTTAAAGTATTTAAGCTTCAGCTTTAATATTTGATTTTCCAGTGAATAGCCTGAATTAATTTCTTTAAGTATCGACTGATTTGACCTGCTTGCTGTCCAAGGGACTCTCAAAAGTCCGTTCTGGCACCATAATTTGAAAGCTTTGATTCTGAGGCGCTCAGCTTTCCTTATAGTCACGGCCATACACTGCCACTAGAAAAACCGTAGCTTTGACTACACAGACATTTGTCGACAAGGTGTTGTCTCTCCTTTTTAGTATGCTGTGCAGATTTGCCATAGCTTTCCTTCCAAGGAGCAAGCATCTTTTAATTTCATGGCTATAGTCACCGTCTACAGTAATCTTTAAGCCCAAGAATATAAAACCTAACACTGCTTTCATCTCTTCTCCCTCTGTTTGCCAGGAAGTGATGGGACCAGTTGCCAAGATCTTAGGTTTTTTTGACATTAATTTCAAGCAGCTTTTACACTCTCCTCTTTCAGTTTCACCAAGAGAATTCTTAATTCCTCTTCACTTTCTGCCATCAGAGTGGTATCATCTGTAAAGTTTATCCTCTACCCCTGTCACACATTCATTTCCACATCTTACATAGAAATTCCCCAATTTTCAATATTTTGAGGTGTTTTAAATATTTCTATTGATGACACAATCTAACTAAACACTTCCAGACTTGCAGTTTACTCAAAATGAAGGTACTACTTCCCTCTACCGCAATACACACACACACACACACACACTCACACATACATGCATGCACACACACACATACATATGCACACATGCACAAACACACAGAGTTGTGGTCATACTGCCTATAACATCAGCACAGCAGGAGGCCCATCTAAGGAAGAATATGAAAGCTAAAAGCTATTCGCTATTGAGATGTGACATATATTTAGCACTAGCCTTTAAAAAAATTGAACATACCACATTTTAAGGTGGATTGAGATATGAAAAGTCTGCCTTCCCCATCATCTATGGCAGGACCTTAGATGAAGTCCACGGGTCATCTGCCTGATGTAGTGTGTATCCCTGGTTTAGAAATGAGAGCCATATTTCCATTCCAGGCCCAAAAATGGTGCTATTTTTGTTTTAGCTTCTGGTCAAATTATGGGTTATTGGGTTGTGGACAGGCTGGAGCCAGGCAGTCCATAATTTGAGAAGTGAAAATGGTACTGTGCTGCCTGAAAGCAGAAGCCAGAGAATCTGCTCTGTAGACTATGAAACTTGTTCCTGTCCCAAAACATTTCTCCATCATTTTTTTCAGTGCATATATTTGTAACACATGTCATCTATAATAGAAAGTTTCTCCCGTTATCCCCATTTTACGGATGAGGAAATTTAGGGGAAAAGAGGTAAAATGTAGAATGATTTTGCTATGTATCACGTAACTGGATATTTTCCCTTTGGTCTATTTACCTCTTTTCCCCTGATTTTGAGGGTTAGAACTCAGGAAGCCTGAGCTGACGATGCTTGCTGAGCCATGTGGTTAATGCTGCCCTTTCTTCAGTGCCCTCCCAGAATCGTGGAATCTCAAGAGTTGGAAGGGATTTCAGCCAGGTCTAGTCTAATCTGTAACTAAAAAAGAATCCCCAGTACAACATACCCCCCAAATAGTCAACCAGCCTTTTCTTAAAGACCTCCTATGGGAGAGGACCCACTACCTCCCAGGTCAGCCCATGCCACTTTTGGACAGCTCTAATTGCCACGAAGTTTCTACTTATATCAAGCCTAAATTTTCCATTTTCCACCCACCATTCCTAGCTCTGTCCTCTGGTGTTAAACAGAGCAAGTCAACTTCTTTTACCGCATGATCACTTTTCAAATCCTTGAAGACTGTTATCATAGCCCTCCTGAGGCTTTTCATATCTAATAATCTCCTCTTCCTTTAAGTTATCCTTATAGAGCATGGACTTAGGGCCTTTTCACTTCTGGCGGCTCTCCTCTGGACATTCTCCATCTTATCATATCCTTCCTAAAACATGGTGCCCAGAACTGAGCATGATATTCCTCATATATTCTGAGGAGGGCAGAATACAATAGAATGATCACTTCCTTATTCCTAAAATTCCTAGAAGGCATGTCTCTTAATACAGCCTAAACTTGCATTAGCTTTTTTCTCTGACTGCGACAGCACATACATTGACTCACTAAAAAACCGCGGATCTTTTTCAAACAAACTGCTGTCTGCCTCATCTAGTACTTGTGAAAACATTTTTTTAAACCTAGTAAAGGACTTTGTATAGTAGAGACAGTATTAAATTTAATCTTATTCCATTATGCCCAATGATCCAACCTGGCAAGATCCTCTTAGGTCTTCGTTCTGTCATCCAGGGTGGAAACTATACCACTTAGCTTGTGCTACCTGAGAATGATATTGTCCATGCCTTTATAGAAACCATTAATAAAAAGAGTAAGTAACACAAAACCAAACACAGATCCCTAGGGTATTCCATTGAAGACCTTCTTCCAAGCTGATGTCAAACTAGCACTCTTTGGGTCAAGCCAGTCAACTGGTTCTGAATCCATCTAACTCTACGAGCATCTAGCCCACATCTATCCATCTTGTTCAGAAGAAAATAATGAGATATTTTTGTAAAATACTTTGTTGTAATCTCGGTAAAAGAAAACTACAAAGCATGCCTTTGATCTACCAGTCTAGTTACCCGATCAAAAAAAGGAAATAAAATTGGTCTTATTTCCTTTTCAGTCTTTCATTATTGAGTGTGATATGAACTGTTCTTGATAAAGCCATGCTGACTCTCTGTGATAGCTATTTCATATTCCTGATATTCACTAATCACCATTTAAATAGTATGTTCTTGAATTTTGATGGGAATCAAAGACAAGCTCAGTGAGCTGTAATTGGCAGAATCCATTTTCCTTCCTTTTTTGAAAACCAGGACATTTACTCTGTCTCAAGTCCTCAGTACTTCTGTTTTCCATGATCTTTCAAATATCATGGACAGTTGCTTAGCAATCACACCTGTTGTTCTTTGAGTACATAAGGATGTAGTTCATCTGGTCCACGTGGCTTAACCTGACCATCTTCTTACTTGGGTTGGGTGTCAATATGAATACCTATTTGCTATTATGCTAGTATCTAGTATCTATTAACTATTTTCGCTTCATCTTTTCCAATCCAAAGGATATTCCCCTTGGAAAAGAAAACAAAAAGAATAGGAATAAAGCAGTTTTTCCAAACAGTGGTCCAATCCTTTCATCCTCCTCCCCAATATACCTAAAATAAAAGCCCATTCTTGTGCTCCTTTTTAGCTTTCATTTTCAAATGCGGCTCATTCTGAGCCTCTCCTAGTGTTAATCTTGCAGGCCTACATTGAAATTTTGTATTTTGTTAATCAAGGAAGATAATAATTGTAAATTGCTTAGCACAGTGCCTGGCACGTAGTAACAGCTATATAAATGGTAGCTATTATTATAATATTATTATTACCTGCCTTGCTTCCATCTTCTATATATGTCTTTTTAAAAATCTATATTAGTTGATGAGTTCCCTGTGCATCTATATTAATCTCTTCAGATATTCCTGTTTTCCTCTTTATCAGAATTGCTGTCTTTTTTTTTATATTTTCAGGATTTCATTCTTGGTATTTTCCCATCTCTTCTGGGCTGAATTTTCCTCTAGAATTTAATGGGGTCCTACTTACATGTGGTTTGAAATTTGGTCTCCGAAATTCTAGAATACATATCATGTTATTACCTGGCTTTCCTTTCCTTACCACACACTATAGGAGGAAGTAGTCACTTCCTCCCCAGGTTTATATAATTTCCAACCCTACAGCTGGTTCACCCCTGATTGTGAGACTCAGATCAGAAGAGTCATTTACTGCTGACCATGACTCACTGCTGTTCCCTGAACTGTGGACAATGAATTCCCAGGAGAATTAGAAGGTGGGAGCATAACCTTGGTACCTCTAAGAAGCCCCAGCAAGCTAAATGGTACTTTTTGCCTATTTCATAGTTCTTTCTTCCTCCTTTTTCTGTGGATTCTGGTGTTGGGATGGCTCCATAAACTGAGCAAGTCACTCATATATATATTTGTGTGTGTATGTACATACACACATGTATATCTTATCTCCTTGTAAAAGATATATATATGTGTGTGTGTATGTGTGTATATATACATATACACATGCATAAACACATCCTATATCCATTAGAATGGCAAAAATAGCACAAAAAGAAAATAAAGATGAAATCAAATGCAAGTTCTACTATAAAGTTATTGATCTTCCATCTCCACCTCCCACTCCAAGCCAGAAGCACTTTTTCCTTCCTCTGATCTCCCATAGGGCCTCTTAGGAACTAAGCTTAGTGTTCTCCCTTCTCTACTTAATTAAACACATAATCTAATCTATGTGCTTGTCTTCCTCATTAGAGTACAACCTTCCTAGGAGCAGAGATTGTGTCATTCTTTGCACTTGGGTCCCAGCACCTAGCACTGTGCCTGGCATGTAACAGGAGCTTAATCAATGCCTACGCACTCCTTGAAAATACGAGTTCTTAGTAGATAAAGAATGCCTTGGAAAGGTTTTCCCAATGAATAACAGGAATATGGGTGTATTACAAGCAGGTTCAGAGAGGATCAGGGCCAACAGAATTTGAGCAGTTCTGAGGGGATTTGCCCCTTTGCTCCTCCCATGTTCAGGCCAGGGAAAAATCCCTAGGGCACTTGAGCCAAAAAAAAAAAAAACAGGCTGGGAACAGAGACTTCTTGGGGAAGAGAAAGCCATGACGGATGGCAAGGATAGCAGCTGCCAGGCAAATCCTCAGGGAGCTGCAGCAATCTGGATATACAATGGAGAATGCCATCAAACAACAGGGCCAAGATCTGAGAGACACTGAAGGAAGACAGGCTGTGCGGATGCCAGGGAGGAGGAAGGGACGGCAACTCCAGAGGAAAGCAGATGAGAGGAGGCATGCAGATGCTGACCTGTTCCTGGGACTTCATCTCCTGGGGTGACAAGGGTTGTGATTTGTTCCCTTTTTGGTGTAGGAATTTTGACAGAGGACAGAGGAAGCAGCAACACTCGACAGAAACTGGACTAGAACTATGCTATTGTTAAGAGTATAAAGGTACTATGAGTGTCTTCATGAGGCATCTAGGTGGCAAGGTGGATAAAGGATTGGGTTTGGAGTCAGGAAGACTTGAGTTCCAATCTAGCTTCACTAGCTGTGAAGTCACTTGATCTTTGTCTGCCTCACTGTAAAATGTCAGGCCTCTTCATAAAGGCAGTTAGGTAACACAGTGGATAGAGCAGTCAGTCTGGAGTCAGGAAGCCCTGAATTCAAATCTAGCCACAGATACTTTGTAGCTATGTGACCCTGGGCAAGTCACTTCACCCTGTTTGCCTCAGTTTCCTCATCTGTCAAACGAGCTGGAGAAAGAAATGGCAAACCGCTCTAATACTTTTGCCAAGAAAACTCCCAAATAGGGTCATGAAGAGTCAGACATGACTAAAATGATTGAATGGCGGCAGCCTCTGGGGTTCTCAAGTGAGAGGGTATTTGTAAAGCGCTAACCACAGTGGCTGGCACATAGTAGTCTCTTAATACATATAGGCACTTCATAAATGCCTCCTTCCTTCCCTATTCTTTACATGCCTTTTAATAAGCCTGAATTACATCGATGCCTTAGTAGCCCCAGTTGCTTGGAGGGGATGAGGTCTTGAGAGACTTGAACTAGATTCTAATATTGCCAGGGAGACTGGGGTAGGGGTAGGGGGATAGCAGCAAAATGAGCTGGAAAGTCATTGGAAAGCCTTCTCAATCTGTGAACTCATCATTTCGGTAATAGGCCATGGGCTATTACACTGACTTCAGGGTAATAAAACCAGTGTTTCATGTAGAGAAAACATTCCTAACTTTCTATTCAGTGTTCCCTGGGCACCAAGAGCTAAGCGGTAACTATTGTATTATTAGCTGAGTAAAGCTATTTCCTAATAACACCACCCCATTAAATACTAGCTTTGGTAAATTCTGAACTTTTATTATAAGTTTAAATGTTCCCTGGTTGAGCAAGATGAGTTCCTCTCCCCCGGGGTGAATCTCCAGAGAGTCACCAAACTTTCAGACCAATTACTAACTGAATTGGGCTTTCTCTATACAAAAGGAGGACAAAGGCTAGTGGAGAACGCAAGTCTGACATTTGATCTCAGCTCTGCTGTAAAGTGGGCTCTGTATTGTAAGGTCATTGGTTTAACTTTTCGATTTCTCGACTTCTCACGAGGCAGCTGAGAAGGAAGCTGGGTCGAGGTTGGGGTAGCTACATTGAATTCAACAAGAATTGCTGAAGTACCTACTCCTTAAGAAGTAATGTGGGGTGGCTCATGTCCTGCCCCTGACACGCACTGGCTGCTGGACCTTAGGCAGGTCTTAATCTCTCTGAGCCCCAGGCACCTTTCCTAAGAGAGTATGTTATGTTGGAGATAGCCGGGTTTTCATACTGGGGGCTCCCTATACCTGTGAAACCACAGGTCCTGGAAAACAACAAAATGTTTTGGAGTGAGTGAGGAGAGGGAAGGGAGAGACAAAGACAAGTCACTCCGAGGGGATTACATTCTGAATTTCTCACTGCCAAACTCTCAATGATAAAGCAAAGTATTGAGAGAAATGACTATTAATAACCAGTGATTTAGGGAGATCCAGAGCTCTCCACCTTTATTTCTAAAGTCCCAGTTTTAAAAGTTCAGTATCTCAAAGGACATTGCCAATACTGAGATTGCACTTTCTTGTTCAGACCTCACCAGGCAGGGTAGCAGAACACTGAATGGTCTGCTCAGGTTTGGGCGGGGGGGGGGACATAAATTCTTTAAATAGATCACCAAAGCTGGGGAGAATTCAAGAAGTAAATGACTTAATCAGAGTTCATTCTCTCATTAA
Organism: Trichosurus vulpecula; assembly: GCF_011100635.1. Taxonomy (NCBI): domain Eukaryota; kingdom Metazoa; phylum Chordata; class Mammalia; order Diprotodontia; family Phalangeridae; genus Trichosurus; species Trichosurus vulpecula. The sequence continues at coordinate 48,766,110 of NC_050579.1, forward strand.
TTGTTAACCAATCAGAATTGATTCCCACCCCTGAGGAACACCTACTCTTAGAAGGGTATATAAATTGTGAGCTCACTCCAATAGTACAGTGCTAACCAATAATATTCAGATGTATAATTATTTGGCTTTTGTGTAGTGAGTAGAATGCCGGATATGCACATATACACACTGAGGATGTGGTGAGATGGCATAGCAGCTGGGGAGATCAGGAAAGTCCTCCTCCAGAAAATAGGGCTCAAGATGAGTCTTGAAGGAAATAGCAAGAGGTGGAAATGTGGAAAGAGAGAATTCCAGGGAGGGGGGCACAGCTAGAGAAAAGATTCAGAGATGGGAGATGGAGTATCACATCAGTCAGTCCCTCAGTCAGTCAATAAGCATTTATTAAGCACCTACTATGTGCCAGGTGCTGCGCTAAGTGCTGAAGAAATAAAAAGAGGCAAAAGATAAACCCCGCTTACCCTCCAGAGGCTTGTGATCTAATGGGAGAGAACACAAGCAAACAAATATATACAAACAAGTTCTAGACAGGATAGAAAGAAAAAAAAAAAGTTAACGGGAGAATTAAGAGGGATCAGGAAAGACTGCCTGTGGAAGGTCGGATTTTAGCAGGGACTTGAAGGAAGCTGGGGACGCCAGGAGGTGGAGGGAGAACATGACGGGGAATGAAAAGTAGGAGTTCATTGAGCAATATGGTAGAAGAGGCTGTGGCAGTAGTCCGGGTAAGAAGCGATGCATAGCCTCCACTAGGGTGGTGGCCGTGGGATGTAGGATGGCAGCAAAGGGGAGCTATTCAAGAGCTATTGAACGAAGATAGAAATGGCAAGATTTTGTAAATGATTGGAAATGTGGAATGAGCGAGAGTGCGGAGTGGATGATGACACCTAGGCTGGGTGTCTGGGTAACTGGAAGGAGGGGGATGACATAACAAGTAAGCTCTGTGGGGAGGGGAGTGTTGGAGGAAGAACAGTGCTGCTGTGGGAGGTTCTGATGTTCCCTGTTCCACTGCATTCTGTCTCAAAGTACTGTGGAGTCCAACGGAGTAAAGGCAACAGGTGAACTGTATGGATTACAATGAACTGTGCCGTAGAGGCAGTGCTTAGAGGGGGTATTTAAGGAGAGAGGGTGGTTACTATTGCTGTCTAATCACAACTTTTTTTGCCTTTGGGGCAGTGTTATTTTATTACTAGGAGGAGGAACTGAAAAAATAGATTTTCAATGTCCGTGTGAGGGCACATATGGGCCACTGGACTAAGGGGGTCTCCCCTCATGAAGGCATTTCTATGTATACTGTTGTACTGAACTTCAGGAAGGTCATCCACTGAGGGGCACTTGTGATATATCTGTGTCTCCCCTTTGTTACTGTTGTTCAGCCATTTTTCAGTCATTTTCAAATCTTCATGACCCCCATTTGGGGTTTTCTTGGCAGAGATACAGAAGTGGTTTGCCATTTCCTTCTGCAGATCATTTGACATACAAGGAAACTGAAGTAAGCAGGGTTAAGTGACTTGCCCAAGGTCACACAGCTAGTATCTGAGGCCAGATTTGAACTCACGAAGATGAGCCTTCCTGACTTCAGATCCAGCGCTTTATCTACTGTGCTGCCACCAAACTGCCCTGTCTTCCCTTCTTCTCCTCAACCCAAAGCTTCTTGTATTCTCTGGTAGTGTTTGGTACCTTCCCTAAATGTATGGTTAATTCACAGGAAGGACTTTTCCGATGACACTGTAATTTAGACAGAGTCCAGACTATTGACTCTGGTACAGTATGTGAGAAGCCCAGATTTTACACTCTGGTAGTGTTGAAGCTTCCTGAGCCTGCCAGTGTCTCCCCGACCATATTCTAGCAGACAGCTAGAATACACCAAGAAAACACCCATCTTTAAGACATCTCTACAGATATTTTCAATAGACCTGACAAGGTTGGCTTTTCCAATGGGCAGAGGATGGGGTGGGGATTAGGCAGTTCCATTGATGGAAGAGGGGAGCCCTCTGCTGGGGAGCTATCAGCAGCCATTGGATAGGGCTTTGCCTACTTAAGAGGTACACCCATCACAGGTGGAATGGAATGTAGTTATTGCCCCAACAGGCAGTGCAGTCTTTGACAAATAAGCAAATGAATTCCACTGAAGGCAGTGGTATGTTAGCGTCAGCTTTTATGGTCTTGTGAAAGCAGATTGTTAAACTTTCTGTGCGAGCACAAACACCTCAGAAATTGGAAAATTCTACAAATCAAGACTTGGTTTATTGTGCTGTTGATTGTGTAGACCAGGGAGGGGAGGCATTCAGCAAACTATACCCTAACCAGACCTGGCCCACTGCCTGTTTTTGTGTGGTATTTTCTTGGGTTTTGCATTTAAAAAATATAAAAAAAACCTTTCCTAGCTCACAGGCCATACAAAACAGGCCACATTTTTGCCCACTCTTGGTCTAGACTTAAGAAAGTAATGTAGAAAATGTTAACTTAAAAGAATGTTATATATACATTTCCCACACACACATACCCTCCAGAGAGCTGGTTATTAAACATTTACCAGCATACCCTTGATTAACAGCCATCTATGGTTGGGAAGAAGAGGGCATATTTAGAAAGGGCTTGAACAAGTATTTGTATTTAAATGGCTGCCCAGCAAGGTATTCTTTGCCTGGGAATCTGATGTCCATAGTAGAAATGACTGTAAAATTGAAGTATTACATAAAAGATAAGAGAAAAAAGGTGAATCAGACTAGAAAAACTACATGGACCGCGTGCACTTTGGGGTCAGTGAAAAACTGCAGCCCTATCAGGAGTGTAAGGGCCTGGCTCTCTATGGCCTGTGGCACCTCAGACTGTCTAACCCAGGAATGCCAGGGGTCCAAAAATCAAGAGAGGACAAGAGAGTCCTTGGGAAGGCAAGAAAGACTTGAGACTAGGGGAGAAAGGTAAGTTGGAGATGTCAACCCCTTGAGGTGCAGCAATACTGGGTTCACAGTTCTCATGTCCACTGTGTCGATCCTGGTTATTGGGTCTGATAGCTAATTTCAATCAACTGGTCAGTAAACAAGCATTTAGTAAATGCTTGCAGTTTTCCAAATATTGTCCTAAGTTCCAAGACCAGAGCAATGCACCTTCCCCAGATTGAACTGAGAAAGGTGGTTCTGAAATTCTTTCCATTCTAAGGTCATCTGGGGAAGGAAACATAAGATTTCAAAACCCAGAGGTAAGAGAAAATTGACCATCATTATTTCTGATGTGAATAGATTGGGTTTAGAGACCTCATATACAAGGGCAAGGTGGGGGAAAAAGCAAAAGATAAGACCTTGAACTGTAGGCCTCCTCCTCAGGTGGCAAGAGATGAAGATGGGGAAACCAGCAGGTCGCCCTTTTCAGAGAAAATTTAAAGGTAAACAGGGGGTGGGGAGAATAATGGAAGAGGCCATTAGTGCAAACCAGCCTTTTGAAAGGGGCAGAAAGCAAGATCTGGTAGAGGTCCAAAGAAAAATGATAAGGATATAAGCTTTTAATTACTCCAAACAGCTGACACCAGGGAAGGTGGTCAACCCACAACACTATGACCTTCTGAGCTTCCAAAGATTGGAAGAAGCAGTAAGAGTCTCCTTCAGCAAGTGAAGCCAATAGCAGCAGTAGCCAAGTCCAGTGACAAGGCAGCCCTGAAGGGCAGCCTGCTTAATCCAGTCCAGACGGGAACCTGCAGCCAAGACACTCTGTCCTGCGAACAAGGGAGTGACCCGCCCTGTGACTATGCCATACCTAGAAGTGAATTTGAGAGAGGAAATGATTGGTAGTAACCACTATGAGTCCATTTTCTTCAGGGACGAACATAGTGATCAGTCAGTCAATCAATATCCATTTATTAAGCACCTATTATGTGTCAGGCACTAGGGATATAAAAAGAGGCAAAAGATACTCCCAAAACTGAAGGATCTCACAAACTAATGATGGTAATGATAGTATAGGAGAATGTGCTTCCAGTTTGGGATATTTTGTAGTTTAGTCTTTATGTATATGTATATAAATATATGTGTGTGTATATATATACACACACATACATATATGTATGTATACATAGATATATTTCCTTGCAAAGCTAATTGATGTTCATTGGTTAATTAATATTGGAGAGATGTTAGCTGGTTGTTAACATTGGGGAGAATCAGACCAGATACCAGATGGGCAACAGTAGAAAGATACTCCCAGCTGCTCAGGATAACCACTAGGACCCTGAGAAGGAAGGACTTTGCTAGAGGGCCCCACATGTTGGTGCAAGTTTGGGTTGTTACCTTTATATTTCACCCCTGATAAAGCCTTTAACCCATACCCTTTCTTCCCCATCATCTCTGTGCCTCATCTCCCTACCAGTATATAGAAGGAACAGACATGTCTACAAGGACATAAACATCTTCCCTTTGTCCATCTTCCTGCCAGACATCCTGCCACCATGGTACTTCCCCCTTACACCAACTAGACTTTCAGAAACCATATCGTGAAGAAACTAAGTCATTCTTTTTTGGAACTCCCAACAGGGGACCATTTTGCCCTGAGGGGTAAAAGCTCACCCTATTTAGCCAACTTAGAGCCTCAAGCATGATTTCTCCAGCCACCTCCCTATAATCTTCCTTCCTCAGTAGACATAATGTGTCATGATTTCCTCTTGCTCTGGAAACAGTTATCAAAGCAGTATGACCATTGTTTCTGGAAAGGGTATGTCATACTGTCTTATGGGTCCACACACTTTCCCTGTGACTTCCCGGTCTAGAACATACTTTCCAGGCCACCACTCCCCTATCTATTATCTTGCTCTATTAGAATGTAAGTCTCTTTAAGGTGGGGACTATTGCTTTCTTGTGTTTGTATCTTGTTGCTTAACACAGGGTCTGCTACTAATAAATTTCTTTTCAGGCATTCATTCATCAACTTTTCTCCCACTCTGAAGCTGCCTTAGGCAGTCTATTAAAGTAGAATGTAAGCTCCTTGAGGTCAGAGATTGTCCAGGAAATATCTTGCTTTTTTTTAAGGTTGCATAATTTTTTTCAATTATTAAGCATTTGTTTTTTTCTATTCTTTTAAAAAATTTTATTTTTTATTATTTTTTCCACTTAATAATATTTCATTTTTTCCAAGTATGCAGAAAGGTAATTTTCCATATTCACTTTCATAAGATTTTGAGTTCCAAATTTTTTTTCTCCCTCCCTTCCTTCCTTCCCCCTCCCCAAGATGGCAAGCAATCTGACATATATTTCCTTATTAGTCATGTTATGAAAGAAGAATCAGAACAAAAGGAAAAAACACAAGAAGGAAAAAAAGAGAAAATAGTAAGGCATTTGTTTTATCTTCCTTCTACCTTTCCACTCCAACTTAAAAAAATAAATACAAAACCTTTGTATCGTATAAACATAGTCAAGGATAACAAATTTCCACATTGTCCGCATCCCAAAATGTGTTTCTCATTCTGTATATTAGTCTATCCTTTCTCTAGCATCTCTCTACCACAAGGTAGGTAACATTCTCCATCCTCAGTTCTCTAGACATAGAGTTGACAAAGATTCTTAAATGTTTCAGAACTCTTTACTTTTACAGTATTAACATTTTAGTATAAATTTTTCTCCTGGTTCAGCTCACTTCATTCTGCATCAGTTCAAACAAGTCTTCCTGGGTATCCCTGAAACCATGTACCTCATCCAATGATATTCCATTATATTATAATTATACAAATATATAATATATATCCATATATAATATATAAACATAATTTGTTCAGCCATCCCCCAATTGATGGGGACCCCCTGGTTTTGAATTACTACTACAAAAAAGCAGCTATAAATATTTTTGTACATATAGGACCTTTTCTTCTTTGTTTGATCCCTTTGGTGTATAGGTCTAGTAGTAGTAAGTCTAGGTCAGGGGTGGAGAACCTGCGGCCTCAAGGCTACATGTGGCCCTCTTGATCCTCAAGTGCGACCCTTTGACTGTATCCAGACTTCACAGAACAGATCCCCTTAACAAAAGGATTTGTTCTGTAAAACTTGCACTCAGTCAAAAGGCCGCACCCAAGGCCCTAGAAGGCCACATGTGGCTTGGAGGCCATGGGTTCCCCACCCCCAGTATAGGTCAAAGGGCATAGAGGTTAGTAACTTTTGGAGTATAACTCCAATTTGCTTTCCAAAATGGCTGGACTAATTCACAGCCCTATTAAAGGGGCATCAATGTTCCTGTTTTCCCACAGACCTGCCAAAATTTGTCATTTTCTTTCTTTGGTAAACTTTGCCAATTTGATAGGT